>NW_026061787.1:1200000-1500000 GCF_023897955.1 Schistocerca gregaria
AGCCAGATCGTCACATTGGCCGCTCTTCTCTCTGAAACGGTTGTACTTATCGTCTGCAAAGCTATGTCGCGTGTTGCCGTAGGCGGAAACAGGAAAAGCACCATAGTAGAACACAGATGAACCATCTAAGTTGATGTAATAGCCAGTAAGAAGTAGTACAATTCAAGTTTTAGGTATCGATTATTGACCTTTTAGCTGGCTTTGGTGCCTTGGACATGAGCTAGGACCTTAAGATTCTGCATGAAAGGAGGACTAGCAGCCGAGTTGCACGGGAGAATGTGAAAAGTGTTCATATGTAGTAAAAACCTGAGAAATCCGTCCGTTTTCGTCATTTGTTATCGAATCGACTTAAAGCCAGATCGACACATTGGCCGCTCTTCTCTCTGAAACGGTTGTACTTATCGTCTGCAAAGCTATGTCGCGTGCTGCGGTATGCGGACACACTAAAAGCACCGTAGTAGAACACAGATGAACCATCTAAGTTGATGTAATAGCCAGTAAGAAGTAATCCAATTCAAGTTTTAGGTATTGAATATTGACCTTTTAGCTGGCTTTGGTGCCTTGGACATGAGCTAGGACCTTAAGATTCTGCATGAAAGGAGGACTAGCAGCCGAGTTGCACGGGAGAATGTGAAAAGTGTTCATATGTAGTAAAAACCTGAGAAATCCGTCCGTTTTCGTCATTTGTTATCGAATCGACTTAAAGCCAGATCGTCACATTGGCCGCTCTTCTCTCTGAAACGCTTGTACTTATCGTCTGCAAAGCTATGTCGCGTGCTGCGTTATGCGGAGACACTAAAATCACCATAGTAGAACACAGATGAAGCATCTAAGTTGATGTAATAGCAAGTAAGAAGTAGTACAATTCAAGTTTTAGGTATCGATTATTGACTTTTTAGCTGGCTTTGGTGCCTTGGACATGAGCTAGGACCTTAAGATTCTGCATGAAAGGAGGACTAGCAGCCGAGTTGCACGGGAGAATGTGAAAAGTGTTCATATGTAGTAAAAACCTGAGAAATCCGTCCGTTTTCGTCATTTGTTATCGAATCGACTTAAAGCCAGATCGACACATTGGCCGCTCTTCTCTCTGAAACGGTTGTACTTATCGTCTGCAAAGCTATGTCGCGTGCTGCGGTATGCGGACACACTAAAAGCACCATAGTAGAACACAGATGAACCATCTAAGTTGATGTAATAGCCAGTAAGAAGTAATCCAATTCAAGTTTTAAGTTTTGAATATGGACCTTTTAGTTGGCTTTGGTGCCTTGGACATGAGCTAGGACCTTAAGATTCTGCATTAAAGGAGGACTAGCAGCCGAGTTGCACTGGTGAATGTGAAAAGTGTTCATATGTAGTAAAAACCTGAGAAATCCGTCCGTTTTCGTCATTTGTTATCGAATCGACTTAAAGCCAGATCGTCACATTGGCCGCTCTTCTCTCTGAAACGGTTGTACTTCTCGTCTGCAAAGCTATGTCGCGTGTTGCCGTAGGCGGAAACAGGAAAAGCACCATAGTAGAACACAGATGAAGCTTCTAAGTTGATGTAATAGCCAGTAAGAAGTAGTACAATTCAAGTTTTAGCTATCGATTATTGACTTTTTAGCTGGCTTTGGTGCCTTGGACATGAGCTAGGACTTTAAGATTCTGTATAAAAGGAGAACTAGCAGCCGAGTTGCACGGGAGAATGTGAAAAGTGTTCATATGTAGTAAAAACCTGAGACATCCGTCCGTTTTCGTCATTGGTTATCGAATCGACTTAAAGCCAAATCGTCACATTGGCCGCTCTTCTCTCTGAAACGGTTGTACTTATCGTCTGCAAAGCTATGTCGCGTGCTGCGGTATACGGAGACACTAAAAGCACCATAGTAGAACACAGATGAAGCTTCTAAGTTGATGTAATAGCCAGTAAGAAGTAGTACAATTCAAGTTTTAGGTATCGATTATTGACTTTTTAGCTGGGTTTGGTGCCTTGGACATGAGCTAGGACCTTACGATTCTGCATGAAAGGAGGACTAGCAGCCGAGTTGCACGGGAGAATGTGAAAAGTGTTCATATGTAGTTAAAACCTAAGAAATCCGTCCGTTTTCGTCATTTGTTATCGAATCGACTTAAAGCCAGATCGTCACATTGGCCGCTCTTCTCTCTGAAACGGTTGTACTTATCGTCTGCAAAGCTATGTCGCGTACTGCGGTATGCGGAGACACTAAAATCACCATAGTAGAACACAGATGAAGCTTCTAAGTTGATGTAATAGCCAGTAAGAAGTAGTACAATTCAAGTTTTAGGTATCGATTATTGACTTTTTAGCTGGCTTTGGTGCCTTGAACATGAGCTAGGACCTTAACATTCTGCATGAAAGGAGGACTAGCAGCCGAGTTACACGGGAGAATGTGAAAACTGTTCATATGTAATAAAAACATTAGAAATCCGTCCGTTTTCGTCATTTGTTATCGAATCGACTTACAGCCAGATCGTCACATTGGCCGCTCTTCTCACTGAAACGGTTGTTCTTATCGGCTACAAAGCTATGTCGCGTGCTGCGGTATGTGGAGAGAGAAAAAGCACCATAGTAGAACACAGATGAAGCTTCTAAGTTGATGTAATAGCCAGTGAGAAGTAGTAGAATTCAAGTTTTAGGTATCGATTATTGACTTTTTAGCTGGCTTTGGTGCCTTAGACATGAGCTAGGACCTTAAGATTCTGCATGAAAGGAGGACTAGCAGTCGAGTTGCACGGGAGAATGTGAAATGTGTTCATATGTAGTAATAACCTGAGAAATCCGTCCGTTTTCGTCATTTGTTATCGAATCGACTTAAAGCCAGATCGTCAAATTGGCCGCTCTTTTCTCTGAAACGGTTGTACTTATCGTCTGCAAAGCTATGTCACGTGCTGCGGTATGCTGAGACACTAAAAGCACCATAATAGAACACAGATGAAGCTTCTAAGTTGATGTAATAGCCAGTAAGAAGTAGTACAATTCAAGTTTTAGGTATTGAATATGGAACTTTTAGCTGGCTTTGGTGCCTTGGACATGAGCTAGGACCTTAAGATTCTTCATGAAAGGAGGACTAGCAGCCGAGTTGCACGGGAGAACGTGAAAAGTGTTCATATGTAGTAAAAACCTTAGAAATCCGTCCGTTTTCGTCATTTGTTATCGAATCGACTTAAAGCCAGATTGTCACATTGGCCGCTCTTCTCTCTGAAACGCTTGTACCTATCGTCTGCAAAGATATGTCGCGTGCTGCGGTATGCGGAGACACTAAAATCACCATAGTAGAACACAGATGAAGCATCTAAGTTGATGTAATAGCCAGTAAGAAGTAATCCAATTCAAGTTTTAGGTATCGATTATTGACTTTTTAGCTGCCTTTGGTGCCTTGGACATGAGCTAGGACCTTAAGATTCTGCATTAAAGGAGGACTAGCAGCCGAGTTGCATGGGAGAATGTGAAAAGTGTTCATATGTAGTAAAAACCTGAGAAATCCGTCCGTTTTCGTCATTTGTTATCGAATCGACTTAAAGCCAGATCGTCACATTGGCTGCTCTTCTCTCTGAAACGGTTGCACTTATCGTCTGCAAAGCTATGTCGCGTGCTGCGTTATGCGGAGACACTAAAATCACCATAGTGGAACACAGATGAAGCATCTAAGTTGATGTAACAGCCAGTAAGAAGTAATCCAATTCAAGTTTTAGGTATCGATTATTGACTTTTTAGCTGGCTTTGGTGCCTTGGACATGAGCTAGGACCTTAAGATTCTGCATGAAAGGAGGACTAGCAGCCGAGTTGCACGGGAGAATGTGAAACGTGTTCATATGTAGTAAAAACCTGAGACATCCGTCCGTTTTCGTCATTTGTTATAGAATCGACTTAAAGCCAGATCGACACATTGGCCGCTCTTCTCTCTGAAACGGTTGTACTTATCGTCTGCAAAGCTATGTCTCGTGCTGCGGTATGCTGAGACACTAAAAGCACCATAATAGAACACAGATGAAGCTTCTAAGTTGATGTAATAGCCAGTAAGAAGTAGTACAATTCAAGTTTTAGGTATTGAATATGGAACTTTTAGCTGGCTTTGGTGCCTTGGACATGAGCTAGGACCTTAAGATTCTGCATGAAAGGAGGACTAGCAGCCGAATTGCAAGGGAGAATGTGGAAAGTGTTCATATGCAGTAAAAACCTGAGACATCCGTCCGTTTTCGTCATTTGTTATCGAATCGACTTAAAGCCAGATCGTCACATTGGCCGCTCTTCTCTCTGAAACGGTTGTACTTATCGTCTGCAAAGCCATGTCGCGTGCTGCGGTATGCGGACACACTAAAAGCACCATAGTAGAACACAGATGAAGCTTCTAAGTTGATGTAATAGCCAGAAGGAAGAAATAAAATTCAAGTTTTATGTATCGGTTATTGACTTTTTACCCTTCTTTGGTGCCTTGGACACGAGCTAGAAACTTAAGATTTTGCATGAAGGAGGACTAGCAGCCGAGTTGCACGGGAGAATGTGAAAAGTGTTCATATGTAGTAAAAACCTGAGAAATCCGTCCGTTTTCGTCATTTGTTATCGAATCGACTTAAAGCCAGATCGTCACATTGGCCGCTCTTCTCTCTGAAACGGTTGTACTTATCGTCTGCAAAGCTATGTCGCGTGCTGCGGTATGCGGAGACACTAAAAGCACCATAGTAGATCACAGATGAAGCTCCTAAGTTGATGTAATAGCCAGTAAGAAGTAGTACAATTCAAGTTTTAGGTATCGATTATTGACTTTTTAGCTGGCTTTGGTGCCTTGGACATGAGCTAGGACCTTAAGATTCTGCATGAAAGGAGGACTAGCAGCCGAGTTGCACGGGAGAATGTGAAAAGTGTTCATATGTAGTTAAAACCTGAGATATCCGTCCGTTTTCGTCATTTGTTATCGAATCGACTTAAAGCCAGATCGTCACATTGGCCGCTCTCCTCTCTGACACGGTTGTACTTATCGTCTTCAAAGGTATGTCGCATGTTGCCGTAGGCGGAAACAGGAAAAGCACCCTAGTAGAACACAGATGAAGCATCTAAGTTGATGTAATAGCCAGTAAGAAGTAGTCCAATTCAAGATTTGGGTATCGATTATTGACTTTTTAGCTGGCTTTGGTGCCTTGGACATGAGCTAGGACCTTAAGATTCTGCATTAAAGGAGGACTAGCAGCCGAGTTGCATGGGAGAATGTGAAAAGTGTTCATATGTAGTAAAAACCTGAGAAATCCGTCCGTTTTCGTCATTTGTTATCGAATCGACTTAAAGCCAGATCGTCACATTGGCCGCTCTTCTCTCTGAAACGGTTGTACTTATCGTCTGCAAAGCTATGTCGCGTGCTGCGGTTTGCGGACACACTAAAAGCACCATAGTAGAACACAGATGAAGCATCTAAGTTGATGTAATAGCCAGTAAGAAGTAATCCAATTCAAGTTTTAGGTATTGAATATTGACCTATTAGCTGGCTATGGTGCCTTGGACATGAGCTAGGACCTTAAGATTCTGCATTAAAGGAGGACTAGCAGCCGAGTTGCATGGGAGAATGTGAAAAGTGTTCATATGTAGTAAAAACCTTAAAAATCCGTCTGTTTTCGTCATTTGTTATCGAATCGACTTAAAGCCAGATCGTCACATTGGCTGCTCTTCTCTCTGAAACGGTTGCACTTATCGTCTGCAAAGCTATGTCGCGTGGTGCGGTATGCGGAGACACTAAAATCACCATAGTAGAACACAGATGAAGCATCTAAGTTGATGTAATAGCCGGTAAGAAGTAATCCAATTCAAGTTTTAGGTATCGATTATTGACTTTTTAGCTGGCTTTGGTGCCTTGGACATGAGCTAGGACCTTAAGATTCTGCATGAAAGGAGGACTAGCAGCCGAATTGCAAGGGAGAATGTGAAAAGTGTTCATATGCAGTAAAAACCTGAGACATCCGTCCGTTTTCGTCATTTGTTATCGAATCGACTTAAAGCCAGATCGTCACATTGGCCGCTCTTCTCTCTGAAACGGTTGTACTTATCGTCTGCAAAGCTATGTCGCGTGCTGCGGTATGCGGACACACTAAAAGCACCATAGTAGAACACAGATGAAGCTTCTAAGTTGATGTAGTAGCCAGTAAGAAGAAATAAAATTCAAGTTTTATGTATCGGTTATTGACTTTTTACCCTTCTTTGGTGCCTTGGACATGAGCTAGAAACTTAAGATTTTGCATGAAGGAAGACTAGCAGCCGAGTTGCACGGGAGAATGTGAAAATTGTTCATATGTAGTAAAAACCTGAGAAATCCGTCCGTTTTCGTCATTTGTTATCGAATCGACTTAAAGCCAGATCGTCACATTGGCCGCTCTTCCCTCTGAAACGGTTGTACTTATCGTCTGCAAAGCTATGTCGCGTGCTGCGGTATGCGGAGACACTAAAAGCACCATAGTAGAACACAGATGAAGCTTCTAAGTTGATGTAATAGCAAGTAAGAAGTAGCACAATTCGCGTTTTAGGTATCGATTATTGACTTTTTAGCTGGCTTTGGTGCCTTGGACATGAGCTAGGACCTTAAGATTCTCCAATAAAGGAGGACTAGCAGCCGAGTTGCACGGGAGAATGTGAAAAGTGTTCATATGTAGTAAAAACCTGAGAAATCCATCCGTTTTCGTCATTTGTTATCGAATTGACTTAAAGCCAGATCGTCACATTGGCCGCTCTTCTCTCTGAAACGGTTGTACTTATCGTCTGCAAAGCTATGACGCGTGTTGCCGTAGGCGGAAACAGGAGAAGCACCATAGTAGAACACAGATGAAGCATCTAAGTTGATGTAATAGTCACTAAGAAGTAGTCCAATTCAAGATTTGGGTATCGATTTTTGACTTTTTAGCTGGCTTTGGTGCCTTGGACATGAGCTAGGACCTTAAGATTCTGCATGAAAGGAGGACTAGCAGCCGATTTGCACGGGAGAATGTGAAAAGTTTTCATATGTAGTAAAAACCTAAGAAATTCGTCCGTTTTCGTCATTTGTTATCGAATCGACTTAAAGCCAGATCGTCACATTGGCCGCTCTTCTCTCTGAAACGGTTGTACTTATCGTCTGCAAAGCTATGTCGCGTGCTGCGGTATGCGGAGACACTAAAAGCACCATAGTAGAACACAGATGAAGCTTCTAAGTTGACGTAATAGCCAGTAAGAAGTAGTCCAATTCAAGATTTAGGTATCGATTATTGACTTTTTAGCTGGCTTTGGTGCCTTGGACATGAGCTAGGACTTTAAGATTCTGCATGAAAGGAGGACTAGCAGCCGAGTAGCATGGGAGAATGTGAAAAGTGTTCATATGTTGTAAAAACCTGGGAAATTCGTCCGTTTTCGTCATTTGTTATCGAATCGACTTAAAGCCAGATCGTCAAATTAGCCGCTCTTCTCTCTGAAACGGTTGTACTTATCGATTGCAAAGCTATGTCGCGTGCTGCGGTATGCGGAGACACTAAAAGCACCATAGTAGAACACAGATGAAGCTTCTAAGTTGATGTAATAGCCAGTAAGAAGTAGTACAATTCAAGTTTTAGGTATCGATTATTGACTTTTTAGCTAGCTTTGGTGCCTTGGACATGAGCTAGGACCTTATGATTCTGCATGAAAGGAGGACTAGCAGCCGCGTTGCACGGGAGAATGTGAAAAGTGTTCATATGTTGTAAAAACCTGGGAAATCCGTCCGTTTTCGTCATTTGTTATCGAATCTACTTAAAGCAAGATCGTCACATTGGCCGCTCTTCTCTCTGAAACGGTTGTACTTATCGTCTACAAAGCTATGTCGCGTGCTGCGATATGCAGAGACACTAAAAGCACCATAGTAGAACACAGATGAAGCTTCTAAGTTGATGTAATAGCCAGTAAGAAGTAGTACAATTAAAGTTTTATGTATCGGTTATTGACTTTTTACCCTTCTTTGGTGCCTTGGACACGATCTAGGAACTTAAGATTTTGCATGAAGGAGGACTAGCTGCCGAATTGCACGGGAGAATGTGAAAAGTGTTCATATATAGTAAAAACCTGAGAAATCCGTCCGTTTTCGTCATTTGTTATCGAATCGACTTAAAGCCAGATCGTCACATTGGCCGCTCTTCTCTCTGAAACGGTTATACTTATCGTCTGCATAGCTATGTCGCGTGCTGCGGTATGCTGAGACACTAAAAGCACCATAGTAGAACACAGATGAAGCTTCTAAGTTGATGTAATAGCCAGTAAGACGTAGTACAATTAAAGTTTTAGGTATCAGTTAATGACTTTTTACCCTTCTTTGGTGCCTTGGACACGAGCTAGGAAATTAAGATTTTGCATGAAGGAGGACTATCAGCCGAGTTGCACGGGAGATTGTGAAAAGTGTTCATATGTAGTAAAAACCTGAGAAATCCGTCCGATTTCGTCATTTGTTATCGAATCGACTTAAAGCCAGATCGTCAGATTTTCCGCTCTTCTCTCTGAAACGGTTGTACTTATCGTCTGTAAAACTATGTCGCGTGCACCGGTATGCGGAGAAACTAAAAGCACCGTAGTAGAACACAGATGAAGCTTCTAAGTTGATGTAATAGCCAGGAAGAAGTAGTACAATTCATGTTTTAGGTATTGATTATTGACTTTTTAGCTGGCTTTGGTGCCTTGGACATGAGCTAGGACTTTAAGATTCTGCATGAAAGGAGGACAAGCAGCCGAGTTGCATGGGAGAATGTGAAAAGTGTTCATATGTAGTAAAAACCTGAGAAATCGGTCCGTTTTCGTCATTTGTTATCGAATCGACTTAAAGCCAGATCGTCACATTGGCCGCTCTTCTCTCTGAAACGGTTGTACTTATCGTCTGCAAAGCTATGTCGCGTGTTGCCGTAGGCGGAAACAGGAAAAGCACCATAGTAGAACACAGATGAAACTTCTAAGTTGATGTAATAGCCAGTAAGAAGTAGTCCAATTCAAGATTTAGGTATCGATTATTGACTTTTTAGCTGGCTTTGGTGCCTTGGACATGAGCTAGGACCTTAAGAATCTGCATGAAAGGAGGACTAGCAGCCGAGTTGCACGGGGGAATGTGAAAAGTTTTCATATGTAGTAAAAACCTAAGAAATTCGTCCGTTTTCGTCATTTGTTATCGAATCGACTTAAAGCCAGATCGTCACATTGGCCACTCTTCTCTCTGAAACGGTTGTACTTATCGTCTGCAAAGCTATGACGCGTGCTGCGGTATGCGGAAGCACTAAAAGCACCATAGTAGAACACAGATGAAGCTTCTAAGTTGACGTAATAGCCAGGAAGAAGTAGTTCAATTCAAGTTTTAGGTGTCGGTTATTGACTTTTTATCTGGCTTTGGTGCCTGGGACAAAAGCTAGGACCTTACCATTCTGTATGAAAGGAGGACTAGCAGCGGATTTGCATGGGAGAATGTGAAAAGTGTTCATATGTAGTAAAAACCCGAGAAATCCGTCCGTTTTCGTCATTTGTTATCGAATCGACTTAAAGCCAGATCGTCAAATTAGCCGCTCTTCTCTCTGAAACGGTTGTACTTATCGATTGCAAAGCTATGTCGCGTGCTGCGGTATGCGGAGACACTAAAAGCACCATAGTAGAACACAGATGAAGCTTCTAAGTTGATGTAATAGCCAGTAAGAAGTAGTACAATTCAAGTTTTAGGTATCGATTATTGACTTTTTAGCTAGCTTTGGTGCCTTGGACATGAGCTAGGACCTTATGATACTGCATGAAAGGAGGACTAGCAGCCGAGTTGCACGGGAGAATGTGAAAAGTGTTCATATGTAGTAAAAACCTGAGAAATCCGTCCGTTTTCGTGATTTGTTATCGAATCGACTTAAAGCCAGATCGTCACATTGGCCGCTCTTCTCTCCGAAACGGTTGTACTCATCGTCTGCAAAGCTATGTCGCGTGCTGCGGTATGCTGAGACACTAAAAGCACCATAGTAGAACACAGATCAAGCTTCTAGGTTCATGTAATAGCCAGTAAGAAGTAGTACAATTCAAGTTTTAGGTATTGAATATTGAATTTTTAGCTGGCTTTGGTGCATTGGACATGGGCTAGGACCTTAATATTCTGCATGAAAGGAGGGCTAGCAGCCGAGTTGCACGGGAGAATGTGAAAAGTGTTCATTTGTAGTAAAAACCTGAGATATCCGTCCATTTTCGTCATTTGTTATCGAATCGACTTAAAGCCAGATCGTCACATTGGCCGCTCTTCTCTCTGAAAAAGTTGTACTTATCGTCTGCAAAGCTATGTCGCGTGCTGCGGTATGCGGACACACTAAAAGCACCATAGTAGAACCCAGATGAAGCTTCTAAGTTGATGTAATAGCCAGTAAGAAGTAGTACAATTCAAGTTTTGGGTATCAGTTAATGACTTTTTACCCTTCTTTGGTGCCTTGGACACGTTCTAGGAAATTAAGATTTTGCATGAAGGAGGACTATCACCCAAGTTGCACGGGAGAATGTGAAAAGTGTTCATATGTAGTAAAAACCTGAGAAATCCGTCCGTTTTCGTCATTTGTTATCGAATCGACTTAAAGCCAGATCGTCACAGTGGCCGCTCTTCTCTCTGAACCGGTTGTACTTATCGTCTACTAAGCTATGTCGCGTGCTGCGGTATGCGGAGACACTAAAAGCACCATAGTAGAACACAGATGAAGCTTCTAAGTTAATGTAATAGCCAGATGAGGTAGTACAATTCAAGTTTTACGTATCGATTATTGACTTTTTAGCTGGCTTTGGTGCCTTGGACATGAGCTAGTACCTTAAGATTCTGCATGAAAGGAGGACTAGCAGCCGAGTTGCACGGGAGAATGTGAAAAGTGTTCATATGTAGTAAAAACCTTAGAAATCCATCCGTTTTCGTCATTTCTTATCGAATCGACTTAAAGCCAGATCGTCACATTGGCCGCTCTTCTCTCTGAAACGGTTGTACTTATCGTCTGCAAAGCTATGTTACCTGCTGCGGTATGTGGAGACACTAAAAGCACTATAGTTGAACACAGATGAAGCTTCTAAGTTGATGTAATAGCCAGTAAGAAGTAGTAGAATTCAAGTTTTAGGTATCGATTATTGACTTTTTAGCTGGCTTTGGTGCCTTGGACATGAGCTATTACCTTAAGATTCTGCATGAAAGGAGGACTAGCAGCCGAGTTGCACTGGAGAATGTGAAAAGTGTTCATTTGTAGTAAAAACCTGAAAATCCGTCCGTTTTCGTCATTTGTTATCGAATCGACTTTAAGTCAGATCGTCACATTGGCCGCTCTTCTATCTGAAACGGTTGTACTTATCGTCTACAAAGCTATGTTACCTGCTGCGGTATGTGGAGACACTAAAAGAAAAATAGTAGAACACAGATGAAGCTTCTAAGCTGATGTAATAGCCAGTAAGAAGTAGTACAATTCAAGTTTTAGGTATCGATTATTGACTTTTTAGCTGGCTTTGGTGCCTTGGACATGAGCTAGGACCTTAAGATTCTGCATGAAAGGAGGCGTAGCAGCCGAGTTGCAGGGGAAAATGTTAAAAGTGTTCATATGTAGTAAAAACCTGAGAAATCTGTCCGTTTTCGTCATTTGTTATCGAATCGACTTAAAGACAGATCGTCACATTGGCCGCTCTGCTCTCGGAAACGTTTGTACTTATCGTCTGCAAAGCTATGTCGCGTGTTGCCGTAGGCGGAAACAGGAAAAGCACCATAGTAGAACACAGATGAAGCTTCTAAGTTGATGTAATAGCGAGTAAGAAGTAGTCCGATTCAAGTTTTAGGTATCGATTATTGACTTTTTAGCTGGCTTTGGTGCCTTGGACATGAGCTAGGACCTTAAGATTCTGCATTAAAGGAGGACTAGCAGCCGAGTAGCACGGGAGAATGTGAAAATTGTTCATATGTAGTAAAAACCTGAGAAATTCGTCCGTTTTCGTCATTTGTTATCGAATCGACTTAAAGCCAGATCGTCACATTGGCCGCTCTTCTCTCTGAAACGGTTGTACTTATCGTCTACAAAGCTATGTCGAGTGCTGCGGTATGCGGTGACACTAAAATCTCAATAGTAGAACACAGATGGAGCTACTAAGTTGATGTAATAGCCAGTAAGAAGTAGTACAATTCAAGTTTTAGGTATCGATTATTGACTTTTTAGCTAGCTTTGGTGCCTTGGACATGAGCTAGGACCATAAGATTCTGCATGAAAAGAGGACTAGCTGCCGAGTAGTACGGGAGAATGTGAAAAGTGTTCATATGTAGTAAAAACCTGGGAAATTCGTCCGTTTTCGTCATTTGTTATCGAATCGACTTAAAGCCACATCGTCTTATTGGCCGCTCTTCTCTCTGAAACGCTTGTACTTATCGTCTGCAAAGCTATGTCGCATGCTGCGGTATGCTGAGACACTACAAGCAGCATAGTAGAACACAGATGAAGCTTCTAAGTTGATGTAATAGCCAGTAAGAAGTAGTACAATTCAAGTTTTAGGTATCGATTATTGACTTTTTAGCTAGCTTTGGTGCCTTGGACATGAGCTAGGACCTTAAGATTCTGCATGAAAGGAGGACTAGCAGCCGAGTAGCACGGGAGAATGTGAAAAGTGATCATATGTAGTTAAAACCTGCGAAATTCGTCCGTTTTCGTCATTTGTTATCGAATCGACTTAAAGCCAGATCGTCACATTGGCCGCTCTTCTCTCTGAAACGCTTGTACTTATCGTCTGCAAAGCTATGTCGCATGCTGCGGTATGCTGAGACACTACAAGCAGCATAGTAAAACACAGATGAAGCTTCTAAGTTGATGTAATAGCCAGTAAGAAGTAGTACAATTCAAGTTTTAGGTATCGATTATTGACTTTTTAGCTGGCTTTGGTGCCTTGGACATGAGCTAGGACCTTAAGATTCTGCATGAAAGGAGAACTAGCAGCCGAGTTGCACGGGAGAATGTAAAAAGTGTTCATATGAAGAAAAAACCTGAGAAATCCGTCCGTTTTCGTCATTTGTTATCGAATCGACTTAAAGCCAGATCGTCACATTGGCCGCTCTGCTCTCGGAAACGGTTGTACTTATCGTCTACAAAGCCATGTCGCGTGTTGCCGTAGGCGGAAACTGGAAAAGCACCATAGTAGAACACAGATGAAGCATCTAAGTTGATGTAATAGCGAGTAAGAAGTAGTCCAATTCAAGTTTTAGGTATTGATTATTGACTTTTTAGCTGGCTTTGGTGCCTTGGACATGAGCTAGGACCATAAGATTCTGCATGAAAGGAGGACTAGCAGCCGAGTAGCACGGGAGAATGTGAAAAGTGTTCATATGTAGTAAAAACCTGAGAAATTCGTCCGTTTTCTTCATTTGTTATCGAATCGACTTAAAGCCAGATCGTCACATTGGCCGCTCTTCTCTCTGAAACGGTGTACTTATCGTCTACAAAGCTATGTCGTGTGCTGCGGTATGCGGAGACACTAAAATCACTACAGTAGAACACAGATGGAGCTACTAAGTTGATGTAATAGCCAGTAAGAAGTAGTACAATTCAAGTTTTAGGTATCGATTATTGACTTTTTAGCTAGCTTTGGTGCCTTGGACATGAGCTAGGACCTTAAGATTCTGCATGAAAGGAGGACTAGCAGCCGAGTAGCATGGGAGAATGTGAAAAGTGTTCATATGTTGTAAAAACCTGGGAAATTCGTCCGTTTTCGTCATTTGTTATCGAATCGACTTAAAGCCACATCGTCTTATTGGCCGCTCTTCTCTCTGAAACGCTTGTACTTATCGTCTGCAAAGCTATGTCGCATGCTGCGGTATGCTGAGACACTACAGGCAGCATAGTAGAACACAGATGAAGCTTCTAAGTTGATGTAATAGCCAGTAAGAATTAGTACAATTCAAGTTTTAGGTATCGATTATTGACTTTTTAGCTAGCTTTGGTGCCTTGGACATGAGCTAGGACCTTAAGATTCTGCATGAAAGGAGGACTAGCAGCCGAGTAGCATGGGAGAATGTGAAAAGTGTTCATATGTTGTAAAAACCTGGGAAATTCGTCCGTTTTCGTCATTTGTTATCGAATCGACTTAAAGCCAGATCGTCACATTGGCCGCTCTTCTCTCTGAAACGGTTGTACTTATCGTCTACAAAGCTATGTCGTGTGCTGCGGTATGCGGAGACACTAAAATCACCACAGTAGAACACAGATGGAGCTACTAAGTTGATGTAATAGCCAGTAAGAAGTAGTACAATTCAAGTTTTAGGTATCGATTATTGACTTTTTAGCTAGCTTTGGTGACTTGGACATGAGCTAGGACCTTAAGATTCTGCATGAAAGGAGGACTAGCAGCCGAGTAGCATGGGAGAATGTGAAAAGTGTTCATATGTTGTAAAAACCTGGGAAATTCGTCCGTTTTCGTCATTTGTTATCGAATCGACTTTAAGTCAGATCGTCACATTGGCCGCTCATCTATCTGAAACGGTTGTACTTATCGTCTACAAAGCTATGTCACGTGCTGCGGTATGTGGAGACTCTAAAAGCAAAATAGTAGAAAACAGATGAAGCTTCTAAGCTGATGTAATAGCCAGTAAGAAGTAGTACAATTCAAGTTTTAGGTATCGATTATTGACTTTTTAGCTGGCTTTGGTGCCTTGGACATGAGCTAGGACCTTAAGATTCTGCATGAAAGGAGGCGTAGCAGCCGAGTTGCAGGGAAAAATGTTAAAAGTGTTCATATGTAGTAAAAACCTGAGAAATCTGTCCGTTTTCGTCATTTGTTATCGAATCGACTTAAAGACAGATCGTCACATTGGCCGCTCTGCTCTCGGAATCGGTTGTACTTATCGTCTGCAAAGCTATGTCGCGTGTTGCCGTAGGCGGAAACAGGAAACGCACCATAGTAGAACACAGATGAAGCTTCTAAGTTGATGTAATAGCGAGTAAGAAGTAGTCCAATTCAAGTTTTAGGTATCGATTATTGACTTTTTAGCCGGCTTTGGTGCCTTGGACATGAGCTAGGACCTTAAGATTCTGCATGAAAGGAGGACTAGCAGCCGAGTAGCACGGGAGAATGTGAAAATTGTTCATATGTAGTAAAAACCTGAGAAATTCGTCCGTTTTCGTCATTTGTTATCGAATCGACTTAAAGCCAGATCGTCACATTGGCCGCTCTTCTCTCTGAAACGGTTGTACTTATCGTCTACAAAGCTATGTCGAGTGCTGCGGTATGCGGAAACACTAAAATCACCATAGTAGAACACAGATGGAGCTACTAAGTTGATGTAATAGCCAGTAAGAAGTAGTACAATTCAAGTTTTAGATATCGATTATTGACTTTTTAGCTAGCTTTAGTGCCTTGGACATGAGCTATGACCATAAGATTCTGCATGAAAAGAGGACTAGCAGCCGAGTAGCACGGGAGAATGTGAAAAGTTTTCATATGTAGTAAAAACCTGGGAAATTCGTCCGTTTTCGTCATTTGTTATCGAATCGACTTAAAGCCACATCGTCTTATTGGCCGCTCTTCTCTCTGAAACGCTTGTACTTATCGTCTGCAAAGCTATGTCGCATGCTGCGGTATGCTGAGACACTACAAGCAGCATCGTAGAACACAGATGAAGCTTCTAAGTTGATGTAATAGCCAGTAAGAAGTAGTACAATTCAAGTTTTAGGTATCGATTATTGACTTTTTTGCTAGCTTTGGTGCCTTGGACATGAGATAGGACCTTAAGATTCTGCATGAAAGGAGGACTAGCAGCCGAGTGGCACGGGAGAATGTGAAAAGTGATCATATGTAGTAAAAACCTGCGAAATTCGTCCGTTTTCGTCATTTGTTATCGAATCGACTTAAAGCCAGATCGTCACATTGGCCGCTCTTCTCTCTGAAACGCTTGTACTTATCGTCTGCAAAGCTATGTCGCATGCTGCGGTATGCTGAGACACTACAAGCAGCATAGTAAAACACAAATGAAGCTTCTAAGTTGATGTAATAGCCAGTAAGAAGTAGTACAATTCAAGTTTTAGGTATCGATTATTGACTTTTTAGCTGGCTTTGGTGCCTTGGACATGAGCTAGGACCTTAAGATTCTGCATGAAAGGAGGACTAGCAGCCGAGTTGCAGGGGAGAATGTAAAAAGTGTTCATATGAAGTAAAAACCTGAGAAATCCGTTCGTTTTCGTCATTTGTTATCGAATCGACTTAAAGCCAGATCGTCACATTGGCCGCTCTGCTCTCGGAAACGGTTGTACTTATCGTCTACAAAGCTATGTCGCGTGTTGCCGTAGGCGGAAACTGGAAAAGCACCATAGTGGAACACAGATGAAGCTTCTAAGTTGATGTAATAGCGAGTAAGAAGTAGTCCAATTCAAGTTTTAGGTATTGATTATTGACTTTTTAGCTGGCTTTGGTGCCTTGGACATGAGCTAGGACCATAAGATTCTGCATGAAAGGAGGACTAGCAGCCGAGTAGCACGGGAGAATGTGAAAAGTGTTCATATGTAGTAAAAACCTGAGAAATTCGTCCGTTTTCTTCATTTGTTATCGAATCGACTTAAAGCCAGATCGTCACATTGGCCGCTCTTCTCTCTGAAACGGTTGTACTTATCGTCTACAAAGCTATGTCGTGTGCTGCGGTATGCGGAGACACTAAAATCACCACAGTGGAACACAGATGGAGCTACTAAGTTGATGTAATAGCCAGTAAGAAGTAGTACAATTCAAGTTTTAGGTATCGATTATTGACTTTTTAGCTAGCTGTGGTGCCTTGGACATGAGCTAGGACCTTAAGATTCTGCATGAAAGGAGGACTAGCAGCCGAGTAGCACGGGAGAATGTGAAAAGTGTTCATATGTTGTAAAAACCTGGGAAATTCGTCCGTTTTCGTCATTTGTTATCGAATCGACTTAAAGCCAGATCGTCACATTGGCCGCTCTTCTCTTTGAAACGCTTGTACTTATCGTCTGCAAAGCTATGTCGCCTGCTGCGGTATGCTGAGACGCTACAGGCAGCATAGTAGAACACAGATGAAGCTTCTAAGTTGATGTAATAGCCAGTAAGAATTAGTACAATTCAAGTTTTAGGTATCGATTATTGACTTTTTAGCTAGCTTTGGTGCCTTGGACATGAGCTAGGACCTTAAGATTCTGCATGAAAAGAGGACTAGCAGCCGAGTAGCATGGGAGAATGTGAAAAGTGTTCATATGTTGTAAAAACCTGGGAAATTCGTCCGTTTTCGTCATTTGTTATCGAATCGACTTAAAGCCACATCGTCTTATTGGCCGCTCTTCTCTCTGAAACGCTTGTACTTATCGTCTGCAAAGCTATGTCGCATGCTGCGGTATGCTGAGACACTACAGGCAGCATAGTAGAACACAGATGAAGCTTCTAAGTTGATGTAATAGCCAGTAAGAATTAGTACAATTCAAGTTTTAGGTATCGATTATTGACTTTTTAGCTAGCTTTGGTGCCTTGGACATGAGCTAGGACCTTAAGATTCTGCATGAAAGGAGGACTAGCAGCCGAGTAGCACGGGAGAATGTGAAAAGTGATCATATGTAGTAAAAACCTGAGAAATTCGTCCGTTTTCGTCATTTGTTATCGAATCGACTTAAAGCCAGATCGTCACATTGGCCGCTCTTCTCTCTGAAACGGTTGTACTTATCGTCTACAAAGCTATGTCGTGTGCTGCGGTATGCGGAGACACTAAAATCACCACAGTAGAACACAGATGGAGCTACTAAGTTGATGTAATAGCCAGTAAGAAGTAGTACAATTCAAGTTTTAGGTATCGATTATTGACTTTTTAGCTAGCTTTGGTGCCTTGGACATGAGCTAGGACCTTAAGATTCTGCATGAAAGGAGGACTAGCAGCCGAGTAGCATGGGAGAATGTGAAAAGTGTTCATATGTTGTAAAAACCTGGGAAATTCGTCCGTTTTCGTCATTTGTTATCGAATCGACTTTAAGTCAGATCGTCACATTGGCCGCTCTTCTATCTGAAACGGTTGTACTTATCGTCTACAAAGCTATGTCACGTGCTGCGGTATGTGGAGACACTAAAAGCAAAATAGTAGAAAACAGATGAAGCTTCTAAGCTGATGTAATAGCCAGTAAGAAGTAGTACAATTCAAGTTTTAGGTATCGATTATTGACTTTTTAGCTGGCTTTGGTGCCTTGGACATGAGCTAGGACCTTAAGATTCTGCATGAAAGGAGGCGTAGCAGCCGAGTTGCAGGGAAAAATGTTAAAAGTGTTCATATGTAGTAAAAATCTGAGAAATCTGTCCGTTTTCGTCATTTGTTATCGAATCGACTTAAAGACAGATCGTCACATTGGCCGCTCTGCTCTCGGAATCGGTTGTACTTATCGTCTGCAAAGCTATGTCGCGTGTTGCCGTAGGCGGAAACAGGAAAAGCACCATAGTAGAACACAGATGAAGCATCTAAGTTGATGTAATAGCGAGTAAGAAGTAGTCCAATTCAAGTTTTAGGTATTGATTATTGACTTTTTAGCTGGCTTTGGTGCCTTGGACATGAGCTAGGACCATAAGATTCTGCATGAAAGGAGGACTAGCAGCCGAGTAGCACGGGAGAATGTGAAAAGTGTTCATATGTAGTAAAAACCTGAGAAATTCGTCCGTTTTCTTCATTTGTTATCGAATCGACTTAAAGCCAGATCGTCACATTGGCCGCTCTTCTCTCTGAAACGGTGTACTTATCGTCTACAAAGCTATGTCGTGTGCTGCGGTATGCGGAGACACTAAAATCACCACAGTAGAACACAGATGGAGCTACTAAGTTGATGTAATAGCCAGTAAGAAGTAGTACAATTCAAGTTTTAGGTATCGATTATTGACTTTTTAGCTAGCTTTGGTGCCTTGGACATGAGCTAGGACCTTAAGATTCTGCATGAAAGGAGGACTAGCAGCCGAGTAGCATGGGAGAATGTGAAAAGTGTTCATATGTTGTAAAAACCTGGGAAGTTCGTCCGTTTTCGTCATTTGTTATCGAATCGACTTAAAGCCACATCGTCTTATTGGCCGCTCTTCTCTCTGAAACGCTTGTACTTATCGTCTGCAAAGCTATGTCGCATGCTGCGGTATGCTGAGACACTACAGGCAGCATAGTAGAACACAGATGAAGCTTCTAAGTTGATGTAATAGCCAGTAAGAATTAGTACAATTCAAGTTTTAGGTATCGATTATTGACTTTTTAGCTAGCTTTGGTGCCTTGGACATGAGCTAGGACCTTAAGATTCTGCATGAAAGGAGGACTAGCAGCCGAGTAGCATGGGAGAATGTGAAAAGTGTTCATATGTTGTAAAAACCTGGGAAATTCGTCCGTTTTCGTCATTTGTTATCGAATCGACTTAAAGCCAGATCGTCACATTGGCCGCTCTTCTCTCTGAAACGGTTGTACTTATCGTCTACAAAGCTATGTCGTGTGCTGCGGTATGCGGAGACACTAAAATCACCACAGTAGAACACAGATGGAGCTAATAAGTTGATGTAATAGCCAGTAAGAAGTAGTACAATTCAAGTTTTAGGTATCGATTATTGACTTTTTAGCTAGCTTTGGTGACTTGGACATGAGCTAGGACCTTAAGATTCTGCATGAAAGGAGGACTAGCAGCCGAGTAGCATGGGAGAATGTGAAAAGTGTTCATATGTTGTAAAAACCTGGGAAATTCGTCCGTTTTCGTCATTTGTTATCGAATCGACTTTAAGTCAGATCGTCACATTGGCCGCTCATCTATCTGAAACGGTTGTACTTATCGTCTACAAAGCTATGTCACGTGCTGCGGTATGTGGAGACTCTAAAAGCAAAATAGTAGAAAACAGATGAAGCTTCTAAGCTGATGTAATAGCCAGTAAGAAGTAGTACAATTCAAGTTTTAGGTATCGATTATTGACTTTTTAGCTGGCTTTGGTGCCTTGGACATGAGCTAGGACCTTAAGATTCTGCATGAAAGGAGGCGTAGCAGCCGAGTTGCAGGGAAAAATGTTAAAAGTGTTCATATGTAGTAAAAATCTGAGAAATCTGTCCGTTTTCGTCATTTGTTATCGAATCGACTTAAAGACAGATCGTCACATTGGCCGCTCTGCTCTCGGAATCGGTTGTACTTATCGTCTGCAAAGCTATGTCGCGTGTTGCCGTAGGCGGAAACAGGAAAAGCACCATAGTAGAACACAGATGAAGCATCTAAGTTGATGTAATAGCGAGTAAGAAGTAGTCCAATTCAAGTTTTAGGTATTGATTATTGACTTTTTAGCTGGCTTTGGTGCCTTGGACATGAGCTAGGACCATAAGATTCTGCATGAAAGGAGGACTAGCAGCCGAGTAGCACGGGAGAATGTGAAAAGTGTTCATATGTAGTAAAAACCTGAGAAATTCGTCCGTTTTCTTCATTTGTTATCGAATCGACTTAAAGCCAGATCGTCACATTGGCCGCTCTTCTCTCTGAAACGGTGTACTTATCGTCTACAAAGCTATGTCGTGTGCTGCGGTATGCGGAGACACTAAAATCACCACAGTAGAACACAGATGGAGCTACTAAGTTGATGTAATAGCCAGTAAGAAGTAGTACAATTCAAGTTTTAGGTATCGATTATTGACTTTTTAGCTAGCTTTGGTGCCTTGGACATGAGCTAGGACCTTAAGATTCTGCATGAAAGGAGGACTAGCAGCCGAGTAGCATGGGAGAATGTGAAAAGTGTTCATATGTTGTAAAAACCTGGGAAATTCGTCCGTTTTCGTCATTTGTTATCGAATCGACTTAAAGCCACATCGTCTTATTGGCCGCTCTTCTCTCTGAAACGCTTGTACTTATCGTCTGCAAAGCTATGTCGCATGCTGCGGTATGCTGAGACACTACAGGCAGCATAGTAGAACACAGATGAAGCTTCTAAGTTGATGTAATAGCCAGTAAGAATTAGTACAATTCAAGTTTTAGGTATCGATTATTGACTTTTTAGCTAGCTTTGGTGCCTTGGACATGAGCTAGGACCTTAAGATTCTGCATGAAAGGAGGACTAGCAGCCGAGTAGCATGGGAGAATGTGAAAAGTGTTCATATGTTGTAAAAACCTGGGAAATTCGTCCGTTTTCGTCATTTGTTATCGAATCGACTTAAAGCCAGATCGTCACATTGGCCGCTCTTCTATCTGAAACGGTTGTACTTATCGTCTACAAAGCTATGTCACGTGCTGCGGTATGTGGAGACACTAAAAGCAAAATAGTAGAAAACAGATGAAGCTTCTAAGCTGATGTGATAGCCAGTAAGAAGTAGTACAATTCAAGTTTTAGGTATCGATTATTGACTTTTTAGCTGGCTTTGGTGCCTTGGACATGAGCTAGGACCTTAAGATTCTGCATGAAAGGAGGCGTAGCAGCCGAGTTGCAGGGAAAAATGTTAAAAGTGTTCATATGTAGTAAAAATCTGAGAAATCTGTCCGTTTTCGTCATTTGTTATCGAATCGACTTAAAGACAGATCGTCACATTGGCCGCTCTGCTCTCGGAATCGGTTGTACTTATCGTCTGCAAAGCTATGTCGCGTGTTGCCGTAGGCGGAAACAGGAAAAGCACCATAGTAGAACACAGATGAAGCATCTAAGTTGATGTAATAGCGAGTAAGAAGTAGTCCAATTCAAGTTTTAGGTATTGATTATTGACTTTTTAGCTGGCTTTGGTGCCTTGGACATGAGCTAGGACCATAAGATTCTGCATGAAAGGAGGACTAGCAGCCGAGTAGCACGGGAGAATGTGAAAAGTGTTCATATGTAGTAAAAACCTGAGAAATTCGTCCGTTTTCTTCATTTGTTATCGAATCGACTTAAAGCCAGATCGTCACATTGGCCGCTCTTCTCTCTGAAACGGTGTACTTATCGTCTACAAAGCTATGTCGTGTGCTGCGGTATGCGGAGACACTAAAATCACCACAGTAGAACACAGATGGAGCTACTAAGTTGATGTAATAGCCAGTAAGAAGTAGTACAATTCAAGTTTTAGGTATCGATTATTGACTTTTTAGCTAGCTTTGGTGCCTTGGACATGAGCTAGGACCTTAAGATTCTGCATGAAAGGAGGACTAGCAGCCGAGTAGCATGGGAGAATGTGAAAAGTGTTCATATGTTGTAAAAACCTGGGAAATTCGTCCGTTTTCGTCATTTGTTATCGAATCGACTTAAAGCCACATCGTCTTATTGGCCGCTCTTCTCTCTGAAACGCTTGTACTTATCGTCTGCAAAGCTATGTCGCATGCTGCGGTATGCTGAGACACTACAGGCAGCATAGTAGAACACAGATGAAGCTTCTAAGTTGATGTAATAGCCAGTAAGAATTAGTACAATTCAAGTTTTAGGTATCGATTATTGACTTTTTAGCTAGCTTTGGTGCCTTGGACATGAGCTAGGACCTTAAGATTCTGCATGAAAGGAGGACTAGCAGCCGAGTAGCATGGGAGAATGTGAAAAGTGTTCATATGTTGTAAAAACCTGGGAAATTCGTCCGTTTTCGTCATTTGTTATCGAATCGACTTAAAGCCAGATCGTCACATTGGCCGCTCTTCTCTCTGAAACGGTTGTACTTATCGTCTACAAAGCTATGTCGTGTGCTGCGGTATGCGGAGACACTAAAATCACCACAGTAGAACACAGATGGAGCTACTAAGTTGATGTAATAGCCAGTAAGAAGTAGTACAATTCAAGTTTTAGGTATCGATTATTGACTTTTTAGCTAGCTTTGGTGCCTTGGACATGAGCTAGGACCTTAAGATTCTGCATGAAAGGAGGACTAGCAGCCGAGTAGCATGGGAGAATGTGAAAAGTGTTCATATGTTGTAAAAACCTGGGAAATTCGTCCGTTTTCGTCATTTGTTATCGAATCGACTTTAAGTCAGATCGTCACATTGGCCGCTCTTCTATCTGAAACGGTTGTACTTATCGTCTACAAAGCTATGTCACGTGCTGCGGTATGTGGAGACACTAAAAGCAAAATAGTAGAAAACAGATGAAGCTTCTAAGCTGATGTAATAGCCAGTAAGAAGTAGTACAATTCAAGTTTTAGGTATCGATTATTGACTTTTTAGCTGGCTTTGGTGCCTTGGACATGAGCTAGGACCTTAAGATTCTGCATGAAAGGAGGCGTAGCAGCCGAGTTGCAGGGAAAAATGTTAAAAGTGTTCATATGTAGTAAAAATCTGAGAAATCTGTCCGTTTTCGTCATTTGTTATCGAATCGACTTAAAGACAGATCGTCACATTGGCCGCTCTGCTCTCGGAATCGGTTGTACTTATCGTCTGCAAAGCTATGTCGCGTGTTGCCGTAGGCGGAAACAGGAAAAGCACCATAGTAGAACACAGATGAAGCATCTAAGTTGATGTAATAGCGAGTAAGAAGTAGTCCAATTCAAGTTTTAGGTATTGATTATTGACTTTTTAGCTGGCTTTGGTGCCTTGGACATGAGCTAGGACCATAAGATTCTGCATGAAAGGAGGACTAGCAGCCGAGTAGCACGGGAGAATGTGAAAAGTGTTCATATGTAGTAAAAACCTGAGAAATTCGTCCGTTTTCTTCATTTGTTATCGAATCGACTTAAAGCCAGATCGTCACATTGGCCGCTCTTCTCTCTGAAACGGTGTACTTATCGTCTACAAAGCTATGTCGTGTGCTGCGGTATGCGGAGACACTAAAATCACCACAGTAGAACACAGATGGAGCTACTAAGTTGATGTAATAGCCAGTAAGAAGTAGTACAATTCAAGTTTTAGGTATCGATTATTGACTTTTTAGCTAGCTTTGGTGCCTTGGACATGAGCTAGGACCTTAAGATTCTGCATGAAAGGAGGACTAGCAGCCGAGTAGCATGGGAGAATGTGAAAAGTGTTCATATGTTGTAAAAACCTGGGAAATTCGTCCGTTTTCGTCATTTGTTATCGAATCGACTTAAAGCCACATCGTCTTATTGGCCGCTCTTCTCTCTGAAACGCTTGTACTTATCGTCTGCAAAGCTATGTCGCATGCTGCGGTATGCTGAGACACTACAGGCAGCATAGTAGAACACAGATGAAGCTTCTAAGTTGATGTAATAGCCAGTAAGAATTAGTACAATTCAAGTTTTAGGTATCGATTATTGACTTTTTAGCTAGCTTTGGTGCCTTGGACATGAGCTAGGACCTTAAGATTCTGCATGAAAGGAGGACTAGCAGCCGAGTAGCATGGGAGAATGTGAAAAGTGTTCATATGTTGTAAAAACCTGGGAAATTCGTCCGTTTTCGTCATTTGTTATCGAATCGACTTAAAGCCAGATCGTCACATTGGCCGCTCTTCTCTCTGAAACGGTTGTACTTATCGTCTACAAAGCTATGTCGTGTGCTGCGGTATGCGGAGACACTAAAATCACCACAGTAGAACACAGATGGAGCTACTAAGTTGATGTAATAGCCAGTAAGAAGTAGTACAATTCAAGTTTTAGGTATCGATTATTGACTTTTTAGCTAGCTTTGGTGACTTGGACATGAGCTAGGACCTTAAGATTCTGCATGAAAGGAGGACTAGCAGCCGAGTAGCATGGGAGAATGTGAAAAGTGTTCATATGTTGTAAAAACCTGGGAAATTCGTCCGTTTTCGTCATTTGTTATCGAATCGACTTTAAGTCAGATCGTCACATTGGCCGCTCATCTATCTGAAACGGTTGTACTTATCGTCTACAAAGCTATGTCACGTGCTGCGGTATGTGGAGACTCTAAAAGCAAAATAGTAGAAAACAGATGAAGCTTCTAAGCTGATGTAATAGCCAGTAAGAAGTAGTACAATTCAAGTTTTAGGTATCGATTATTGACTTTTTAGCTGGCTTTGGTGCCTTGGACATGAGCTAGGACCTTAAGATTCTGCATGAAAGGAGGCGTAGCAGCCGAGTTGCAGGGAAAAATGTTAAAAGTGTTCATATGTAGTAAAAACCTGAGAAATCTGTCCGTTTTCGTCATTTGTTATCGAATCGACTTAAAGACAGATCGTCACATTGGCCGCTCTGCTCTCGGAATCGGTTGTACTTATCGTCTGCAAAGCTATGTCGCGTGTTGCTGTAGGCGGAAACAGGAAAAGCACCATAGTAGAACACAGATGAAGCTTCTAAGTTGATGTAATAGCGAGTAAGAAGTAGTCCAATTCAAGTTTTAGGTATCGATTATTGACTTTTTAGCCGGCTTTGGTGCCTTGGACATGAGCTAGGACCTTAAGATTCTGCATGAAAGGAGGACTAGCAGCCGAGTAGCACGGGAGAATGTGAAAATTGTTCATATGTAGTAAAAACCTGAGAAATTCGTCCGTTTTCGTCATTTGTTATCGAATCGACTTAAAGCCAGATCGTCACATTGGCCGCTCTTCTCTCTGAAACGGTTGTACTTATCGTCTACAAAGCTATGTCGAGTGCTGCGGTATGCGGAGACACTAAAATCACCATAGTAGAACACAGATGGAGCTACTAAGTTGATGTAATAGCCAGTAAGAAGTAGTACAATTCAAGTTTTAGATATCGATTATTGACTTTTTAGCTAGCTTTAGTGCCTTGGACATGAGCTATGACCATAAGATTCTGCATGAAAAGAGGACTAGCAGCCGAGTAGCACGGGAGAATGTGAAAAGTTTTCATATGTAGTAAAAACCTGGGAAATTCGTCCGTTTTCGTCATTTGTTATCGAATCGACTTAAAGCCACATCGTCTTATTGGCCGCTCTTCTCTATGAAACGCTTGTACTTATCGTCTGCAAAGCTATGTCGCATGCTGCGGTATGCTGAGACACTACAAGCAGCATCGTAGAACACAGATGAAGCTTCTAAGTTGATGTAATAGCCAGTAAGAAGTAGTACAATTCAAGTTTTAGGTATCGATTATTGACTTTTTAGCTAGCTTTGGTGCCTTGGACATGAGATAGGACCTTAAGATTCTGCATGAAAGGAGGACTAGCAGCCGAGTAGCACGGGAGAATGTGAAAAGTGATCATATGTAGTAAAAACCTGCGAAATTCGTCCGTTTTCGTCATTTGTTATCGAATCGACTTAAAGCCAGATCGTCACATTGGCCGCTCTTCTCTCTGAAACGCTTGTACTTATCGTCTGCAAAGCTATGTCGCATGCTGCGGTATGCTGAGACACTACAAGCAGCATAGTAAAACACAAATGAAGCTTCTAAGTTGAAGTAATAGCCAGTAAGAAGTAGTACAATTCAAGTTTTAGGTATCGATTATTGACTTTTTAGCTGGCTTTGGTGCCTTGGACATGAGCTAGGACCTTAAGATTCTGCATGAAAGGAGGACTAGCAGCCGAGTTGCAGGGGAGAATGTAAAAAGTGTTCATATGAAGTAAAAACCTGAGAAATCCGTTCGTTTTCGTCATTTGTTATCGAATCGACTTAAAGCCAGATCGTCACATTGGCCGCTCTGCTCTCGGAAACGGTTGTACTTATCGTCTACAAAGCTATGTCGCGTGTTGCCATAGGCGGAAACTGGAAAAGCACCATAGTAGAACACAGATGAAGCTTCTAAGTTGATGTAATAGCGAGTAAGAAGTAGTCCAATTCAAGTTTTAGGTATTGATTATTGACTTTTTAGCTGGCTTTGGTGCCTTGGACATGAGCTAGGACCATAAGATTCTGCATGAAAGGAGGACTAGCAGCCGAGTAGCACGGGAGAATGTGAAAAGTGTTCATATGTAGTAAAAACCTGAGAAATTCGTCCGTTTTCTTCATTTGTTATCGAATCGACTTAAAGCCAGATCGTCACATTGGCCGGTCTTCTCTCTGAAACGGTTGTACTTATCGTCTACAAAGCTATGTCGTGTGCTGCGGTATGCGGAGACACTAAAATCACCACAGTGGAACACAGATGGAGCTACTAAGTTGATGTAATAGCCAGTAAGAAGTAGTACAATTCAAGTTTTAGGTATCGATTATTGACTTTTTAGCTAGCTGTGGTGCCTTGGACATGAGCTAGGACCTTAAGATTCTGCATGAAAGGAGGACTAGCAGCCGAGTAGCACGGGAGAATGTGAAAAGTGTTCATATGTTGTAAAAACCTGGGAAATTCGTCCGTTTTCGTCATTTGTTATCGAATCGACTTAAAGCCAGATCGTCACATTGGCCGCTCTTCTCTCTGAAACGCTTGTACTTATTGTCTGCAAAGCTATGTCGCCTGCTGCGGTATGCTGAGACACTACAGGCAGCATAGTAGAACACAGATGAAGCTTCTAAGTTGATGTGATAGCCAGTAAGAATTAGTACAATTCAAGTTTTAGGTATCGATTATTGACTTTTTAGCTAGCTTTGGTGCCTTGGACATGAGCTAGGACCTTAAGATTCTGCATGAAAAGAGGACTAGCAGCCGAGTAGCATGGGAGAATGTGAAAAGTGTTCATATGTTGTAAAAACCTGGGAAATTCGTCCGTTTTCGTCATTTGTTATCGAATCGACTTAAAGCCACATCGTCTTATTGGCCGCTCTTCTCTCTGAAACGGTTGTACTTATCGTCTGCAAAGCTATGTCGCATGCTGCGGTATGCTAAAACACTACAGGCAGCATAGTAGAACACAGATGAAGCTTCTAAGTTGATGTAATAGCCAGTAAGAATTAGTACAATTCAAGTTTTAGGTATCGATTATTGACTTTTTAGCTAGCTTTGGTGCCTTGGACATGAGCTAGGACCTTAAGATTCTGCATGAAAGGAGGACTAGCAGCCGAGTAGCACGGGAGAATGTGAAAAGTGATCATATGTAGTAAAAACCTGAGAAATTCGTCCGTTTTCGTCATTTGTTATCGAATCGACTTAAAGCCAGATCGTCACATTGGCCGCTCTTCTCTCTGAAACGGTTGTACTTATCGTCTACAAAGCTATGTCGTGTGCTGCGGTATGCGGAGACACTAAAATCACCACAGTAGAACACAGATGGAGCTACTAAGTTGATGTAATAGCCAGTAAGAAGTAGTACAATTCAAGTTTTAGGTATCGATTATTGACTTTTTAGCTAGCTTTGGTGCCTTGGACATGAGCTAGGACCTTAAGATTCTGCATGAAAGGAGGACTAGCAGCCGAGTAGCATGGGAGAATGTGAAAAGTGTTCATATGTTGTAAAAACCTGGGAAATTCGTCCGTTTTCGTCATTTGCTATCGAATCGACTTAAAGCCAGATCGTCACATTGGCCGCTCTTCTCTCTGAAACGGTTGTACTTATCGTCTACAAAGCTATGTCGTGTGCTGCGGTATGCGGAGACACTAAAATCACCACAGTAGAACACAGATGGAGCTACTAAGTTGATGTAATAGCCAGTAAGAAGTAGTACAATTCAAGTTTTAGGTATCGATTATTGACTTTTTAGCTAGCTTTGGTGCCTTGGACATGAGCTAGGACCTTAAGATTCTGCATGAAAGGAGGACTAGCAGCCGAGTAGCATGGGAGAATGTGAAAAGTGTTCATATGTTGTAAAAACCTGGGAAATTCGTCCGTTTTCGTCATTTGTTATCGAATCGACTTTAAGTCAGATCGTCACATTGGCCGCTCTTCTATCTGAAACGGTTGTACTTATCGTCTACAAAGCTATGTCACGTGCTGCGGTATGTGGAGACACTAAAAGCAAAATAGTAGAAAACAGATGAAGCTTCTAAGCTGATGTAATAGCCAGTAAGAAGTAGTACAATTCAAGTTTTAGGTATCGATTATTGACTTTTTAGCTAGCTTTGGTGCCTTGGACATGAGCTAGGACCTTAAGATTCTGCATGAAAGGAGGCGTAGCAGCCGAGTTGCAGGGAAAAATGTTAAAAGTGTTCATATGTAGTAAAAATCTGAGAAATCTGTCCGTTTTCGTCATTTGTTATCGAATCGACTTAAAGACAGATCGTCACATTGGCCGCTCTGCTCTCGGAATCGGTTGTACTTATCGTCTGCAATGCTATGTCGCGTGTTGCCGTAGGCGGAAACAGGAAAAGCACCATAGTAGAACACAGATGAAGCTTCTAAGTTGATGTAATAGCGAGTAAGAAGTAGTCCAATTCAAGTTTTAGGTATCGATTATTGACTTTTTAGCTGGCTTTGGTGCCTTGGACATGAGCTAGGACCTTAAGATTCTGCATGAAAGGAGGACTAGCAGCCGAGTAGCACGGGAGAATGTGAAAATTGTTCATATGTAGTAAAAACCTGAGAAATTCGTCCGTTTTCGTCATTTGTTATCGAATCGACTTAAAGCCAGATCGTCACATTGGCCGCTCTTCTCTCTGAAACGGTTGTACTTATCGTCTGCAAAGCTATGTCGCATGCTGCGGTATGCTGAGACACTACAAGCAGCATCGTAGAACACAGATGAAGCTTCTAAGTTGATGTAATAGCCAGTAAGAAGTAGTACAATTCAAGTTTTAGGTATCGATTATTGACTTTTTAGCTAGCTTTGGTGCCTTGGACATGAGATAGGACCTTAAGATTCTGCATGAAAGGAGGCGTAGCAGCCGAGTTGCAGGGAAAAATGTTAAAAGTGTTCATATGTAGTAAAAACCTGAGAAATCTGTCCGTTTTCGTCATTTGTTATCGAATCGACTTAAAGACAGATCGTCACATTGGCCGCTCTGCTCTCGGAATCGGTTGTACTTATCGTCTGCAAAGCTATGTCGCGTGTTGCTGTAGGCGGAAACAGGAAAAGCACCATAGTAGAACACAGATGAAGCTTCTAAGTTGATGTAATAGCGAGTAAGAAGTAGTCCAATTCAAGTTTTAGGTATCGATTATTGACTTTTTAGCCGGCTTTGGTGCCTTGGACATGAGCTAGGACCTTAAGATTCTGCATGAAAGGAGGACTAGCAGCCGAGTAGCACGGGAGAATGTGAAAAGTGATCATATGTAGTAAAAACCTGCGAAATTCGTCCGTTTTCGTCATTTGTTATCGAATCGACTTAAAGCCAGATCGTCACATTGGCCGCTCTTCTCTCTGAAACGCTTGTACTTATCGTCTGCAAAGCTATGTCGCATGCTGCGGTATGCTGAGACACTACAAGCAGCATAGTAAAACACAAATGAAGCTTCTAAGTTGATGTAATAGCCAGTAAGAAGTAGTACAATTCAAGTTTTAGGTATCGATTATTGACTTTTTAGCTGGCTTTGGTGCCTTGGACATGAGCTAGGACCTTAAGATTCTGCATGAAAGGAGGACTAGCAGCCGAGTTGCAGGGGAGAATGTAAAAAGTGTTCATATGAAGTAAAAACCTGAGAAATCCGTCCGTTTTCGTCATTTGTTATCGAATCGACTTAAAGCCAGATCGTCACATTGGCCGCTCTGCTCTCGGAAACGGTTGTACTTATCGTCTACAAAGCTATGTCGCGTGTTGCCGTAGGCGAAAACTGGAAAAGCACCATAGTAGAACACAGATGAAGCTTCTAAGTTGATGTAATAGCGAGTAAGAAGTAGTCCAATTCAAGTTTTAGGTATTGATTATTGACTTTTTAGCTGGCTTTGGTGCCTTGGACATGAGCTAGGACCATAAGATTCTGCATGAAAGGAGGACTAGCAGCCGAGTAGCACGGGAGAATGTGAAAAGTGTTCATATGTAGTAAAAACCTGAGAAATTCGTCCGTTTTCTTCATTTGTTATCGAATCGACTTAAAGCCAGATCGTCACATTGGCCGCTCTTCTCTCTGAAACGGTTGTACTTATCGTCTACAAAGCTATGTCGTGTGCTGCGGTATGCGGAGACACTAAAATCACCACAGTAGAACACAGATGGAGCTACTAAGTTGATGTAATAGCCAGTAAGAAGTAGTACAATTCAAGTTTTAGGTATCGATTATTGACTTTTTAGCTAGCTTTGGTGCCTTGGACATGAGCTAGGACCTTAAGATTCTGCATGAAAGGAGGACTAGCAGCCGAGTAGCACGGGAGAATGTGAAAAGTGATCATATGTAGTAAAAACCTGAGAAATTCGTCCGTTTTCGTCATTTGTTATCGAATCGACTTAAAGCCAGATCATCACATTGGCCGCTCTTCTCTCTGAAACGGTTGTACTTATCGTCTACAAAGCTATGTCGTGTGCTGCGGTATGCGGAGACACTAAAATCACCACAGTAGAACACAGATGGAGCTACTAAGTTGATGTAATAGCCAGTAAGAAGTAGTACAATTCAAGTTTTAGGTATCGATTATTGACTTTTTAGCTAGCTTTGGTGCCTTGGACATGAGCTAGGACCTTAAGATTCTGCATGAAAGGAGGACTAGCAGCCGAGTAGCATGGGAGAATGTGAAAAGTGTTCATATGTTGTAAAAACCTGGGAAATTCGTCCGTTTTCGTCATTTGTTATGGAATCGACTTAAAGCCACATCGTCTTATTGGCCGCTCTTCACTCTGAAACGCTTGTACTTATCGTCTGCAAAGCTATGTCGCATGCTGCGGTATGCTGAGACACTACAGGCAGCATAGTAGAACACAGATGAAGCTTCTAAGTTGATGTAATAGCCAGTAAGAATTAGTACAATTCAAGTTTTAGGTATCGATTATTGACTTTTTAGCTAGCTTTGGTGCCTTGGACATGAGCTAGGACCTTAAGATTCTGCATGAAAGGAGGACTAGCAGCCGAGTAGCACGGGAGAATGTGAAAAGTGATCATATGAAGTAAAAACCTGAGTAATCCGTCCGTTTTCGTCATTTGTTATCGAATCGACTTAAAGCCAGATCGTCACATTGGCCGCTCTGCTCTCGGAAACGGTTGCACTTATCGTCTGCAAAGCAATGTCGCGTTTTGCCGTAGGCGGAAACAGAAAAGCACCATAGTAGAACACAGATGAAGCTTCTAAGTTGATGTAATAGCCAGTAAGAAGTAGACCAATTCAAGATTTAGGTATCGATTATTGACTTTTTAGCTGGCTTTGGTGCCTTGGACATTAGCTAGGACTTTAAGATTCTGCATAAAAGGAGGACTAGCAGCCCAGTTGCACGGGAGAATGTGAAAAGTGTTCATATGTATTAAAAACCTGAGACATCCGTCCGTTTTCGTCATTTGTGATCGAATCGACTTAAAGCCAGATCGTCACATTGGCCGCTCTTCTCTCTGAAACGGCTGTACTTATCGTCTGCAAAGCTATGTCGCGTGCTGCGGTATGCTGAGACACTAAAAGCACCATAGTAGAACACAGACGGAGCTTCTAAGTTGATGTAATAGCCAGTAAGAAGTAGTACAATTCAAGTTTTAGGTATCGATTATTGACTTTTTAGCTGGCTTTGGTGCCTTGGACATGAGCTAGGACCTTAAGATTCTGCATGAAAGGAGGCGTAGCAGCCGAGTTGCAGGGAAAAATGTTAAAAGTGTTCATATGTAGTAAAAATCTGAGAAATCTGTCCGTTTTCGTCATTTGTTATCGAATCGACTTAAAGACAGATCGTCACATTGGCCGCTCTGCTCTCGGAATCGGTTGTACTTATCGTCTGCAATGCTATGTCGCGTGTTGCCGTAGGCGGAAACAGGAAAAGCACCATAGTAGAACACAGATGAAGCTTCTAAGTTGATGTAATAGCGAGTAAGAAGTAGTCCAATTCAAGTTTTAGGTATCGATTATTGACTTTTTAGCTGGCTTTGGTGCCTTGGACATGAGCTAGGACCTTAAGATTCTGCATGAAAGGAGGACTAGCAGCCGAGTAGCACGGGAGAATGTGAAAATTGTTCATATGTAGTAAAAACCTGAGAAATTCGTCCGTTTTCGTCATTTGTTATCGAATCGACTTAAAGCCAGATCGTCACATTGGCCGCTCTTCTCTCTGAAACGGTTGTACTTATCGTCTGCAAAGCTATGTCGCATGCTGCGGTATGCTGAGACACTACAAGCAGCATCGTAGAACACAGATGAAGCTTCTAAGTTGATGTAATAGCCAGTAAGAAGTAGTACAATTCAAGTTTTAGGTATCGATTATTGACTTTTTAGCTAGCTTTGGTGCCTTGGACATGAGATAGGACCTTAAGATTCTGCATGAAAGGAGGACTAGCAGCCGAGTAGCACGGGAGAATGTGAAAAGTGATCATATGTAGTAAAAACCTGCGAAATTCGTCCGTTTTCGTCATTTGTTATCGAATCGACTTAAAGCCAGATCGTCACATTGGCCGCTCTTCTCTCTGAAACGCTTGTACTTATCGTCTGCAAAGCTATGTCGCATGCTGCGGTATGCTGAGACACTACAAGCAGCATAGTAAAACACAAATGAAGCTTCTAAGTTGATGTAATAGCCAGTAAGAAGTAGTACAATTCAAGTTTTAGGTATCGATTATTGACTTTTTAGCTGGCTTTGGTGCCTTGGACATGAGCTAGGACCTTAAGATTCTGCATGAAAGGAGGACTAGCAGCCGAGTTGCAGGGGAGAATGTAAAAAGTGTTCATATGAAGTAAAAACCTGAGAAATCCGTCCGTTTTCGTCATTTGTTATCGAATCGACTTAAAGCCAGATCGTCACATTGGCCGCTCTGCTCTCGGAAACGGTTGTACTTATCGTCTACAAAGCTATGTCGCGTGTTGCCGTAGGCGGAAACTGGAAAAGCACCATAGTAGAACACAGATGAAGCTTCTAAGTTGATATAATAGCGAGTAAGAAGTAGTCCAATTCAAGTTTTAGGTATTGATTATTGACTTTTTAGCTGGCTTTGGTGCCTTGGACATGAGCTAGGACCATAAGATTCTGCATGAAAGGAGGACTAGCAGCCGAGTAGCACGGGAGAATGTGAAAAGTGTTCATATGTAGTAAAAACCTGAGAAATTCGTCCGTTTTCTTCATTTGTTATCGAATCGACTTAAAGCCAGATCGTCACATTGGCCGCTCTTCTCTCTGAAACGGTTGTACTTATCGTCTACAAAGCTATGTCGTGTGCTGCGGTATGCGGAGACACTAAAATCACCACAGTAGAACACAGATGGAGCTACTAAGTTGATGTAATAGCCAGTAAGAAGTAGTACAATTCAAGTTTTAGGTATCGATTATTGACTTTTTAGCTAGCTTTGGTGCCTTGGACATGAGCTAGGACCTTAAGATTCTGCATGAAAGGAGGACTAGCAGCCGAGTAGCACGGGAGAATGTGAAAAGTGATCATATGTAGTAAAAACCTGAGAAATTCGTCCGTTTTCGTCATTTGTTATCGAATCGACTTAAAGCCAGATCATCACATTGGCCGCTCTTCTCTCTGAAACGGTTGTACTTATCGTCTACAAAGCTATGTCGTGTGCTGCGGTATGCGGAGACACTAAAATCACCACAGTAGAACACAGATGGAGCTACTAAGTTGATGTAATAGCCAGTAAGAAGTAGTACAATTCAAGTTTTAGGTATCGATTATTGACTTTTTAGCTAGCTTTGGTGCCTTGGACATGAGCTAGGACCTTAAGATTCTGCATGAAAGGAGGACTAGCAGCCGAGTAGCATGGGAGAATGTGAAAAGTGTTCATATGTTGTAAAAACCTGGGAAATTCGTCCGTTTTCGTCATTTGTTATGGAATCGACTTAAAGCCACATCGTCTTATTGGCCGCTCTTCACTCTGAAACGCTTGTACTTATCGTCTGCAAAGCTATGTCGCATGCTGCGGTATGCTGAGACACTACAGGCAGCATAGTAGAACACAGATGAAGCTTCTAAGTTGATGTAATAGCCAGTAAGAATTAGTACAATTCAAGTTTTAGGTATCGATTATTGACTTTTTAGCTAGCTTTGGTGCCTTGGACATGAGCTAGGACCTTAAGATTCTGCATGAAAGGAGGACTAGCAGCCGAGTAGCACGGGAGAATGTGAAAAGTGATCATATGAAGTAAAAACCTGAGTAATCCGTCCGTTTTCGTCATTTGTTATCGAATCGACTTAAAGCCAGATCGTCACATTGGCCGCTCTGCTCTCGGAAACGGTTGCACTTATCGTCTGCAAAGCAATGTCGCGTTTTGCCGTAGGCGGAAACAGAAAAGCACCATAGTAGAACACAGATGAAGCTTCTAAGTTGATGTAATAGCCAGTAAGAAGTAGACCAATTCAAGATTTAGGTATCGATTATTGACTTTTTAGCTGGCTTTGGTGCCTTGGACATTAGCTAGGACTTTAAGATTCTGCATAAAAGGAGGACTAGCAGCCCAGTTGCACGGGAGTATGTGAAAAGTGTTCATATGTATTAAAAACCTGAGACATCCGTCCGTTTTCGTCATTTGTGATCGAATCGACTTAAAGCCAGATCGTCACATTGGCCGCTCTTCTCTCTGAAACGGCTGTACTTATCGTCTGCAAAGCTATGTCGCGTGCTGCGGTATGCTGAGACACTAAAAGCACCATAGTAGAACACAGACGGAGCTTCTAAGTTGATGTAATAGCCAGTAAGAAGTAGTACAATTCAAGTTTTAATTATCGATGATTGACTTTTTAGCTGGCTTTGGTGCCTTGGACATGAGCTAGTACCTTAAAATTCTGCATGAAAGGAGGACTAGCATCCGAGTTGCACGGGAGAATGTGAAAAGTGTTCATATGTAGTAAAAACCTTAGATATCCATCCGTTTTCGTCATTTGTTATCGAATCGACTTAAAGCCAGATCGTCACATTGGCCGCTCTGCTCTCGGAATCGGTTGTACTTATCGTCTGCAATGCTATGTCGTGTGTTGCCGTAGGCGGAAACAGGAAAAGCACCATCGTAGAACACAGATGAAGCTTCTAAGTTGATGTACTAGCGAGTAAGAAGTAGTCCAATTCAAGTTTTAGGTATCGATTATTGACTTTTTAGCTGGCTCTGGTGCCTTGGACATGAGCTAGGACCTTAAGATTCTGCATGAAAGGAGGACTAGCAGCCGAGTAGCACGGGAGAATGTGAAAATTGTTCATATGTAGTAAAAACCTGAGAAATTCGTCCGTTTTCGTCATTTGTTATGGAATCGACTTAAAGCCACATCGTCTTATTGGCCGCTCTTCTCTCTGAAACGGTTGTACTTATCGTCTACAAAGCTATGTCGAGTGCTGCGGTATGCGGAGACACTAAAATCACCATAGTAGAACACAGATGGAGCTACTAAGTTGATGTAATAGCCAGTAAGAAGTAGTACAATTCAAGTTTTAGATATCGATTATTGACTTTTTAGCTAGCTTTGGTGCCTTGGACATGAGCTAGGACCATAAGATTCTGCATGAAAAGAGGACTAGCAGCCGAGTAGCACGGGAGAATGTGAAAAGTTTTCATATGTAGTAAAAACCTGGGAAATTCGTCCGTTTTCGTCATTTGTTATCGAATCGACTTAAAGCCACATCGTCTTATTGGCCGCTCTTCTCTCTGAAACGCTTGTACTTATCGTCTGCAAAGCTATGTCGCATGCTGCGGTATGCTGAGACACTACAAGCAGCATCGTAGAACACAGATGAAGCTTCTAAGTTGATGTAATAGCCAGTAAGAAGTAGTACAATTCAAGTTTTAGGTATCGATTATTGACTTTTTAGCTAGCTTTGGTGCCTTGGACATGAGATAGGACCTTAAGATTCTGCATGAAAGGAGGACTAGCAGCCGAGTAGCACGGGAGAATGTGAAAAGTGATCATATGTAGTAAAAACCTGCGAAATTCGTCCGTTTTCGTCATTTGTTATCGAATCGACTTAAAGCCAGATCGTCACATTGGCCGCTCTTCTCTCTGAAACGCTTGTACTTATCGTCTGCAAAGCTATGTCGAATGCTGCGGTATGCTGAGACACTACAAGCAGCATAGTAAAACACAAATGAAGCTTCTAAGTTGATGTAATAGCCAGTAAGAAGTAGTACAATTCAAGTTTTAGGTATCGATTATTGACTTTTTAGCTGGCTTTGGTGCCTTGGACATGAGCTAGGACCTTAAGATTCTGCATGAAAGGAGGACTAGCAGCCGAGTTGCAGGGGAGAATGTAAAAAGTGTTCATATGAAGTAAAAACCTGAGAAATCCGTCCGTTTTCGTCATTTGTTATCGAATCGACTTAAAGCCAGATCGTCACATTGGCCGCTCTGCTCTCGGAAACGGTTGTACTTATCGTCTACAAAGCTATGTCGCGTGTTGCCGTAGGCGGAAACTGGAAAAGCACCATAGTAGAACACAGATGAAGCTTCTAAGTTGATGTAATAGCGAGTAAGAAGTAGTCCAATTCAAGTTTTAGGTATTGATTATTGACTTTTTAGCTGGCTTTGGTGCCTTGGACATGAGCTAGGACCTTAAGATTCTGCATGAAAGGAGGACTAGCAGCCGAGTAGCACGGGAGAATGTGAAAAGTGATCATATGTAGTAAAAACCTGAGAAATTCGTCCGTTTTCGTCATTTGTTATCGAATCGACTTAAAGCCAGATCGTCACATTGGCCGCTCTTCTCTCTGAAACGGTTGTACTTATCGTCTACAAAGCTATGTCGTGTGCTGCGGTATGCGGAGACACTAAAATCACCACAGTAGAACACAGATGGAGCTACTAAGTTGATGTAATAGCCAGTAAGAAGTAGTACAATTCAAGTTTTAGGTATCGATTATTGACTTTTTAGCTAGCTTTGGTGCCTTGGACATGAGCTAGGACCTTAAGATTCTGCATGAAAGGAGGACTAGCAGCCGAGTAGCATGGGAGAATGTGAAAAGTGTTCATATGTTGTAAAAACCTGGGAAATTCGTCCGTTTTCGTCATTTGTTATGGAATCGACTTAAAGCCACATCGTCTTATTGGCCGCTCTTCACTCTGAAACGCTTGTACTTATCGTCTGCAAAGCTATGTCGCATGTTGCGGTATGCTGAGACACTACAGGCAGCATAGTAGAACACAGATGAAGCTTCTAAGTTGATGTAATAGCCAGTAAGAATTAGTACAATTCAAGTTTTAGGTATCGATTATTGACTTTTTAGCTAGCTTTGGTGCCTTGGACATGAGCTAGGACCTTAAGATTCTGCATGAAAGGAGGACTAGCAGCCGAGTAGCACGGGAGAATGTGAAAAGTGATCATATGAAGTAAAAACCTGAGTAATCCGTCCGTTTTCGTCATTTGTTATCGAATCGACTTAAAGCCAGATCGTCACATTGGCCGCTCTGCTCTCGGAAACGGTTGCACTTATCGTCTGCAAAGCAATGTCGCGTTTTGCCGTAGGCGGAAACAGAAAAGCACCATAGTAGAACACAGATGAAGCTTCTAAGTTGATGTAATAGCCAGTAAGAAGTAGACCAATTCAAGATATAGGTATCGATTATTGACTTTTTAGCTGGCTTTGGTGCCTTGGACATTAGCTAGGACTTTAAGATTCTGCATAAAAGAGGACTAGCAGCCCAGTTGCACGGGAGAATGTGAAAAGTGTTCATATGTATTAAAAACCTGAGACATCCGTCCGTTTTCGTCATTTGTGATCGAATCGACTTAAAGCCAGATCGTCACATTGGCCGCTCTTCTCTCTGAAACGGCTGTACTTATCGTCTGCAAAGCTATGTCGCGTGCTGCGGTATGCTGAGACACTAAAAGCACCATAGTAGAACACAGACGGAGCTTCTAAGTTGATGTAATAGCCAGTAAGAAGTAGTACAATTCAAGTTTTAATTATCGATTATTGACTTTTTAGCTGGCTTTGGTGCCTTGGACATGAGCTAGTACCTTAAAATTCTGCATGAAAGGAGGACTAGCATCCGAGTTGCACGGGAGAATGTGAAAAGTGTTCATATGTAGTAAAAACCTTAGATATCCATCCGTTTTCGTCATTTGTTATCGAATCGACTTAAAGCCAGATCGTCACATTGGCCGCTCTTCTCTCTGAAACGGTTGTACTTATCGTCTGCAAAGCTATGTCGCGTGCTGCGGTATGTGGAGACACTAAAATTACCATAGTAGAACACAGATGAAGCATCTAAGTTGATGTAATAGCCAGTAAGAAGTAATCCAATTCAAGTTTTAGGTATCGATTATTGACTTTTTAGCTGGCTTTGGTGCCTTCGACATGAGCTAGTACCTTAAAATTCTGCATGAAAGGAGGACTAGCATCCGAGTTGCACGGGAAAATGTGAAAAGTGTTCATATGTAGTAAAAACCTTAGAAATCCATCCGTTTTCGTCATTTGTTATCGAATCGACTTAAAGCCAGATCGTCACATTGGCCGCTCTTCTCTCTGAAACGGTTGTACTTATCGTCTGCAAAGCTATGTCGCATGCTGCGGTATGCTGAGACTCAACAAGCAGCATAGTAGAACACAGATGAAGCTTCTAAGTTGATGTAATAGCCAGTAAGAAGTAGTACAATTCAAGTTTTAGGTATCGATTATTGACTTTTTAGCTAGCTTTGGTGCTTGGACATGAGCTAGGACCTTAGGATTCAGCATGAAAGGAGGACTAGCAGCCGAGTAGCACGGGAGAATGTGAAAAGGGTTCATATGTAGTAAAAACCTGAGAAATTCGTCCGTCTTCGTCATTTGTTATCGAATCGACTTAAAGCCAGATCGTCACATTGGCCGCTCTGCTCTCGGAAACGGTTGTACTTCTCGTCTGCAAAGCTATGTCGCGTGTTGCCGTAGGCGGAAACAGGAAAAGCACCATAGTAGAACACAGATGAAGCTTCTAAGTTGATGTAATAGCCAGTAAGAAGTAGTCCAATTCAAGTTTTAGGTATCGATTATTGACTTTTTAGCTGGCTTTGGTGCCTTGGACATGAGCTAGGACCTTAAGATTCTGCATGAAAGGAGGACTAGCAGCCGAGTTGCAGGGGAAAATGTGAAAAGTGTTCATATGTAGTAAAAACCTGAGAAATCCGTCCATTTTCGTCATTTGTTATCGAATCGACTTAAAGCCAGATCGTCACATTGTCCGCTCTTCTCTCTGAAACGGTTGTACTTATCGTCTGTAAAACTATGTCGCGTGCTGCGGTAGGCGGAGAAACTAAAAGCACCGTAGTAGAACACAGATGAAGCTTCTAAGTTGATGTAATAGCCAGGAAGAAGTAGTACAATTCAAGTTTTAGGTATCGATTATTGACTTTTTAGCTGGCTTTGGTGCCTTGGACATGAGCTAGGACCTTAAGATTCTGCATGAAAGGAGGACTAGCAGCCGAGTAGCACGGGAGAATGTGAAAAGTGTTCATATGTTGTAAAAACCTGGGAAATTCGTCCGTTTTCGTCATTTGTTATCGAATCGACTTAAAGCCACATCGTCTTATTGGCCGCTCTTCTCTCTGAAACGCTTGTACTTATCGTCTGCAAAGCTATGTCGCCTGCTGCGGTATGCTGAGACACTACAGGCAGCATAGTAGAACACAGATGAAGCTTCTAAGTTGATGTAATAGCCAGTAAGAATTAGTACAATTCAAGTTTTAGGTATCGATTATTGACTTTTTAGCTAGCTTTGGTGCCTTGGACATGAGCTAGGACCTTAAGATTCTGCATGAAAGGAGGACTAGCAGCCGAGTAGCACGGGAGAATGTGAAAAGTGATCATATGTAGTAAAAACCTGAGAAATTCGTCCGTTTTCGTCATTTGTTATCGAATCGACTTAAAGCCAGATCGTCACATTGGCCGCTCTTCTCTCTGAAACGGTTGTACTTATCGTCTACAAAGCTATGTCGTGTGCTGCGGTATGCGGAGACACTAAAATCACCACAGTAGAACACAGATGGAGCTACTAAGTTGATGTAATAGCCAGTAAGAAGTAGTACAATTCAAGTTTTAGGTATCGATTATTGACTTTTTAGCTAGCTTTGGTGCCTTGGACATGAGCTAGGACCTTAAGATTCTGCATGAAAGGAGGACTAGCAGCCGAGTAGCACGGGAGAATGTGAAAAGTGTTCATATGTTGTAAAAACCTGGGAAATTCGTCCGTTTTCGTCATTTGTTATCGAATCGACTTAAAGCCACATCGTCTTATTGGCCGCTCTTCTCTCTGAAACGCTTGTACTTATCGTCTGCAAAGCTATGTCGCCTGCTGCGGTATGCTGAGACACTACAGGCAGCATAGTAGAACACAGATGAAGCTTCTAAGTTGATGTAATAGCCAGTAAGAATTAGTACAATTCAAGTTTTAGGTATCGATTATTGACTTTTTAGCTAGCTTTGGTGCCTTGGACATGAGCTAGGACCTTAAGATTCTGCATGAAAGGAGGACTAGCAGCCGAGTAGCACGGGAGAATGTGAAAAGTGATCATATGTAGTAAAAACCTGAGAAATTCGTCCGTTTTCGTCATTTGTTATCGAATCGACTTAAAGCCAGATCGTCACATTGGCCGCTCTTCTCTCTGAAACGGTTGTACTTATCGTCTACAAAGCTATGTCGTGTGCTGCGGTATGCGGAGACACTAAAATCACCACAGTAGAACACAGATGGAGCTACTAAGTTGATGTAATAGCCAGTAAGAAGTAGTACAATTCAAGTTTTAGGTATCGATTATTGACTTTTTAGCTAGCTTTGGTGCCTTGGACATGAGCTAGGAACTTAAGATTCTGCATGAAAGGAGGACTAGCAGCCGAGTAGCATGGGAGAATGTGAAAAGTGTTCATATGTTGTAAAAACCTGGGAAATTCGTCCGTTTTCGTCATTTGTTATGGAATCGACTTAAAGCCACATCGTCTTATTGGCCGCTCTTCACTCTGAAACGCTTGTACTTATCGTCTGCAAAGCTATGTCGCATGCTGCGGTATGCTGAGACACTACAGGCAGCATAGTAGAACACAGATGAAGCTTCTAAGTTGATGTAATAGCCAGTAAGAATTAGTACAATTCAAGTTTTAGGTATCGATTATTGACTTTTTAGCTAGCTTTGGTGCCTTGGACATGAGCTAGGACCTTAAGATTCTGCATGAAAGGAGGACTAGCAGCCGAGTAGCACGGGAGAATGTGAAAAGTGATCATATGAAGTAAAAACCTGAGTAATCCGTCCGTTTTCGTCATTTGTTATCGAATCGACTTAAAGCCAGATCGTCACATTGGCCGCTCTGCTCTCGGAAACGGTTGCACTTATCGTCTGCAAAGCAATGTCGCGTTTTGCCGTAGGCGGAAACAGAAAAGCACCATAGTAGAACACAGATGAAGCTTCTAAGTTGATGTAATAGCCAGTAAGAAGTAGACCAATTCAAGATTTAGGTATCGATTATTGACTTTTTAGCTGGCTTTGGTGCCTTGGACATTAGCTAGGACTTTAAGATTCTGCATAAAAGGAGGACTAGCAGCCCAGTTGCACGGGAGAATGTGAAAAGTGTTCATATGTATTAAAAACCTGAGACATCCGTCCGTTTTCGTCATTTGTGATCGAATCGACTTAAAGCCAGATCGTCACATTGGCCGCTCTTCTCTCTGAAACGGCTGTACTTATCGTCTGCAAAGCTATGTCGCGTGCTGCGGTATGCTGAGACACTAAAAGCACCATAGTAGAACACAGACGGAGCTTCTAAGTTGATGTAATAGCCAGTAAGAAGTAGTACAATTCAAGTTTTAATTATCGATTATTGACTTTTTAGCTGGCTTTGGTGCCTTGGACATGAGCTAGTACCTTAAAATTCTGCATGAAAGGAGGACTAGCATCCGAGTTGCACGGGAGAATGTGAAAAGTGTTCATATGTAGTAAAAACCTTAGATATCCATCCGTTTTCGTCATTTGTTATCGAATCGACTTAAAGCCAGATCGTCACATTGGCCGCTCTTCTCTCTGAAACGGTTGTACTTATCGTCTGCAAAGCTATGTCGCGTGCTGCGGTATGTGGAGACACTAAAATTACCATAGTAGAACACAGATGAAGCATCTAAGTTGATGTAATAGCCAGTAAGAAGTAATCCAATTCAAGTTTTAGGTATCGATTATTGACTTTTTAGCTGGCTTTGGTGCCTTCGACATGAGCTAGTACCTTAAAATTCTGCATGAAAGGAGGACTAGCATCCGAGTTGCACGGGAAAATGTGAAAAGTGTTCATATGTAGTAAAAACCTTAGAAATCCATCCGTTTTCGTCATTTGTTATCGAATCGACTTAAAGCCAGATCGTCACATTGGCCGCTCTTCTCTCTGAAACGGTTGTACTTATCGTCTGCAAAGCTATGTCGCATGCTGCGGTATGCTGAGACTCAACAAGCAGCATAGTAGAACACAGATGAAGCTTCTAAGTTGATGTAATAGCCAGTAAGAAGTAGTACAATTCAAGTTTTAGGTATCGATTATTGACTTTTTAGCTAGCTTTGGTGCCTTGGACATGAGCTAGGACCTTAGGATTCAGCATGAAAGGAGGACTAGCAGCCGAGTAGCACGGGAGAATGTGAAAAGTGTTCATATGTAGTAAAAACCTGAGAAATCCGTAGGTTTTCGTCATTTGTTATCGAATCGACTTAAAGCCAGATCGTCACATTGGCCGCTCTTCTCTCTGAAACGGTTGTACTTATCGTCTGTAAAACTATGTCGCGTGCTGCGGTAGGCGGAGAAACTAAAAGCACCGTAGTAGAACACAGATGAAGCTTCTAAGTTGATGTAATAGCCAGGAAGAAGTAGTACAATTCAAGTTTTAGGTATCGATTATTGACTTTTTAGCTGGCTTTGGTGCCTTGGACATGAGCTAGGACCTTAACATTCTGCATGAAAGGATAACTACCAGCCGAGTTGCACGGGAGAATGTGAAAAGTGTTCATATGTAGTAAAAACCTTAGAAATCCGGCCGTTTTCGTCATTTGTTATCGAATCGACTTAAAGCCAGATCGTCACGTTGGCCGCTCTTCTCTCTGAAACGGTTGTACTTATCGTCTGCAAAGCTATGTCGCGTGCTGCGGTATGCGGAGACACTAAAAGCACCATAGTAGAACACAGATGAAGCTTCTAAGTTGATGTAATAGCCAGTAAGAAGTAGTAGAATTCAAGTTTTAGGTATCCATTATTGACTTTTTAGCTGGCTTTGGTACCTTGGACATGAGCTAAGACCTTAAGATTCTGCATGAAAGGAGGACTAGCAGCCGAGTTGCACGGGAGAATGTGAAAAGTGTTCATATGTAGTAAAAACCTTAGAAATCCGTACGTTTTCGTCATTTGTTATCGAATCGACATAAAGCCAGATCGTCACATTGGCCGCTCTTCTCTCTGAAAAAGTTGTACTTATCGTCTGCAAAGCTATGTCGCGTGCTGCGGTATGCGGACACACTAAAAGCACCATAGTAGAAAACAGATGAAGCTTCTAAGTTGATGTAATAGCCAGTAAGAAGTAGTACAATTAAAGTTTTAGGTATCGGTTAATGACATTTACGCTTCTTTGGTGCCTTGGACACGAGCTAGGAAATTAAGATTTTGCATGAAGGAGGACTATCAGCCGAGTTGCACGGGAGAATGTAAAAAGTGTTCATATGTAGTAAAAACCTGAGAAATCCGTCCGTTTTCGTCATTTGTTATCGAATCCACTTAAAGCCAGATCGTCACATTGGCCGCTCTTCTCTCTGAAACGGTTGTACTTATCGTCTACAAAGCAATGTCGCGTGCTGCGGTATGCGGAGACACTAAAAGCACCATAGTAGAACACAGATGAAGCTTCTAAGTTGATGTAATAGCCAGTAAGAAGTAGTACAATTCAAGTTTTAGGTATCGATTATTGACTTTTTAGCTAGCTTTGATGCCTTGGACATGAGCTAGGACCTTAAGATTCTGCATGAAAGGAGGACTAGCAGCCGAGTAGCACGGGAGAATGTGAAAAGTGTTCATATTAGTACAAACCTGAGAAATTCGTCCGTTTTCGTCATTTGTTATCGAATCGACTTAAAGCCAGATCGTCACATTGGCCGCTCTTCTCTCTGAAACGCTTGTACTTATCGTCTGCAAAGCTATGTCGCATGCTGCGGTATGCTGAGACACTACAAGCAGCATAGTAGAACAAAGATGAGGCTTCTAAGTTGATGTAATAGCCAGTAAGAAGTAGTAGAATTCAAGTTTTAGGTATCGATTATTGACTTTTTAGCTACCTTTGGTGCCTTGGACAGGAGCTAGGACCTTAAGATTCTGCATGAAAGGAGGACTAGCAGAAGAGTAGCACGGGAGAATGTGAAAAGTGTTCATATGTAGTAAAAACCTGAGAAATTCGTCCGTTTTCGTCATTTGTTATCGAATCGACTTAAAGCCAGATCGTCACATTGGCCGCTCTTCTCTCTGAAACACTTGTACTTATCGTCTGCGAAGCTATGTCACGTGCTGCGGTATGCGGAGACACTAAAATCACCACAGTAGAACACAGATGAAGCTTCTAAGTTGATGTAATATGCAGTAAGAAGTAGTAAAATTCGCGTTTTAGGTATCGATTATTGACTTTTTAGCTGGCTTTGGTGCCTTGGACATGAGCTAGGACCTTAAGATTCTCCAATAAAGGAGGACTAGCAGCCGAGTTGCACGGGAGAATGTGAAAAGTGTTCATATGTAGTAAAAACCTGGTAAATCCATCCGTTTTCATCATTTGTTATCGAAACGACTTAAAGCCAGATCGTCACATTGGCCGCTCTTCTCTCTGAAACGGTTGTACTTATCGTCTGCAAAGCTATGTCGCGTGTTGCCGTAGGCGGAAACAGGAAAAGCACCATAGTAGAACACAGATGAAGCTTCTAAGTTGATGTAATAGCCAGTCAGAAGTAGTCCAATTCAAGATTTAGGTATCGATTATTGACTTTTTAGCTGGCTTTGGTGCCTTGGACATGAGCTAGGACCTTAAGATTCTGCATGAAAGGAGGACTGGCAGCCGAGTTGCACGGAAGAATGTCAAAAGTTTTCATATGTAGTAAAAACCTAAGAAATTCGTCCGTTTTCGTCATTTGTTATCGAATCGACTTAAAGCCAGATCGTCACATTGGCCGCTCTTCTCTCTGAAACGGTTGTACTTATTGTCTGCAAAGCTATGTCGCGTGCTGCGGTATGCGGAGGCACTAAAAGCACCATAGTAGAACACAGATGAAGCTTCTAAGTTGACGTAATAGCCAGGAAGAAGTAGTACAATTCAAGTTTTAGGTATCGATTATTGACTTTTTAGCTGGCTTTGGTGCCTTGGACAAAAGCTAGGACCTTAACATACTGTATGAAATTAATACTAGCAGCCGATTTGCATGGGAGAATGTGAAAAGTGTTAATATGTAGTAAAAACCCGAGAAATCCGTCCGTTTTCGTCATTTGTTATCGAATCGACTTAAAGCCAGATCCTCAAATTAGCCGCTCTTCTCTCTGAAACGTTTGTACTTATCGATTGCAAAGCTATGTCGCGTGCTGCGGTATGCGGAGACACTAAAAGCACCATAGTAGAACACAGATCAAGCTTCTAAGTTGATGTAATAGCCAGTAAGAAGTAGTACAATTCAAGTTTTAGGTATCGATTATTGACTTTTTAGCTGGCTTTGGTGCCTTGGACAAAAGCTAGCACCTTAACATTCTGTATGAAATTAATACTAGCAGCCGATTTGCATGGGAGAATGTGAAAAGTGTTAATATGTAGTAAAAACCTGAGAAATCCGTCCGTTTTCGTCATTTGTTATCGAATCTACTTAAAGCAAGATCGTCACATTGGCCGCTCTTCTCTCTGAAACGGTTGTACTTATCGTCTACAAAGCTATGTCGCGTGCTGCGATATGCGGAGACATTAAAAGCACCATAGTAGAACACAGATGAAGCTTCTAAGTTGATGTAATAGCCAGTAAGAAGTAGTACAATTAAAGTTTTAGGTATCGGTTATTGACTTTTTACCCTTCTTTGGTGCCTTGGACACGAACTAGGAACTTAAGATTTTGCATGAAGGAGGACTAGCAGCCGAGTTGCACGGGAGAATGTGAAAAGTGTTCATATATAGTAAAAACTTGAGAAATCCGTCTTTTTTCGTCATTTGTTATCGAATCAACTTAAAGCCAGATCGTCACATTGGCCGCTCTTCTCTCTGAAACGCTTGTACTTATCGTCTGCAATGCTATGTCGCGTGCTGCGGTATGCGGAGGCACTAAAAGCACCATAGTACAACACAGATGAAGCTTCTACATTGATGTAATAGCCAGTAAGAAGTAGTACAATTCAAGTTTTAGGTATCGATTATTGACTTTTTAGCTGGCTTTGGTGCCTTGGACATGAGCTAGGACCTTAACATTCTGCATGAAAGGAGGACTAGCAGCCGAGTTGCACGGGAGAATGTGAAAAGTCTTCATATGTAGTAAAAACCTTAGAAATCCGTCCGTTTTCGTCATTTGTTAAGGAATCGACTTAAAGCCAGATCGTCACATTGGCCGCTCTTCTCTCTGAAACGGTTGTACTTATCGTCTGCAAAGCCATGTCGCGTGCTGCGGTATGTGGAGACACTAAAAGCACCATAGTAGAACACAGATGAAGCTTCTAAGGTGATGTAATAGCCAGTAAGAAGTAGTAGCATTCAAGTTTTAGGTATCGATTATTGACTTTTTAGCTGGCTCTGGTGCCTTCGACATGAGCTAGGACCTTAAGATTCTGCATTAAATTAGGACTAGCAGCCGAGTTGCACGGGAAAATGTGAAAAGTGTTCATATGTAGTAAAAACCTGAGAACTAAGTCCGTTTTCATCATTTGTTATCGAATCGACTTAAAGCCAGATCGTCACATTGGCCGCTCTTCTCTCTGAAACGGTTGTACTTATCGTCTGCAAAGCTATGTCGCGTGCTGCGGTATGCGGAGACACTAAAATCACCATAGTAGAACACAGATGAAGCATCTAAGTTTTTGTAATAGCCAGTAAGAAGTAGTACAATTAAAGTTTTAGGTATCGGTTATTGACTTTTTACCCTTCTTTGGTGCCTTGGACACGAACTAGGAACTTAAGATTTTGCATGAAGGAGGACTAGCAGCCGAGTTGCACGGGAGAATGTGAAAAGTGTTCATATATAGTAAAAACCTGAGAAATCCGTCCGTTTTCGTCATTTGTTATCGAATCGACTTAAAGCCAGATCGTCACATTGGCCGCTCTTCTCTCTGAAACGGTTGTACTTATCGTCTACAAAGCTATGTCGCGTGCTGCGATAAGCGGAGACATTAAAAGCACGATAGTAGAACACAGATGAAGCTTCTAAGTTGATGTAGTATCCAGTAAGAAGTAGTACAATTAAAGTTTAAGGTGTCGGTTATTGACTTTTTACCCTTCTTTGGTGCCTTGGACACGAACTAGGAACTTAAGATTTTGCATGAAGGAGGACTAGCAGCCGAGTTGCACGGGAGAATGTGAAAAGTGTTCATATATAGTAAAAACCTGAGAAATCCGTCCGTTTTCGTCATTTGTTATCGAATCGACTTAAAGCCAGATCGTCACATTGGCCGCTCTTCTCTCTGAAACGCTTGTACTTATCGTCTGCAATGCTATGTCTCGTGCTGCGGTATGCGGAGGCACTAAAAGCACCATAGTACAACACTGATGAAGCTTCTACATTGATGTAATAGCCAGTAAGAAGTAGTACAATTCAAGTTTTAGGTATCGATTATTGACTTTTTAGCTGGCTTTGGTGCCTTGGACATGAGCTAGGACCTTAACATTCTGCATCAAAGGAGGACTAGCAGCCGAGTTGCACGGGAGAATGTGAAAAGTGTTCATATGTAGTAAAAACCTTAGAAATCCGTCCGTTTTCATCATTTGTTATCGAATCGACTTAAAGCCAGATCGTCACATTGGCCGCTCTTCTCTCTGAAACGGTTGTACTTATCGTCTGCAAAGCTATGTCGCGTGCTGCGGTATGCGGAGACACTAAAATCACCATAGTAGAACACAGATGAAGCATCTAAGTTTTTGCAATAGCCAGTAAGAAGTAGTCCAATTCAAGTTTTAGGTATCGATTATTGACTTTTTAGCTGGCTTTGGTGCCTTGGACATGAGCTAGGACTTTAAGATTCTGCATGAAAGGAGGACTAGCAGCCGAGTTGCACGGGAGAATGTGAAAAGTGTTCATATGTAGTAAAAACCTGAGAAATCGGTCCGTTTTCGTCATTTGTTATCGAATCGACTTAAAGCCAGATCGTCACATTGGCCGCTCTTCTCTCTGAAACGGTTGTACTTATCGTCTGCAAAGCTATGTCGCGTGCTGCGGTATGCGGAGACACTAAAAGCACCATAGTAGAACACAGATGAAGCTTCTAAGTTGATGTAATAGCCAGTAAGAAGTAGCACAATTCAAGTTTTAGGTATCGATTATTTACTTTTTAGCTGGCTTTGGTGCCTTGGACATGAGCTAGGAAATTAAGATTCTGCATGAAAGGAGGACTAGCAGCCGAGTTGCCCAGGAGAATGTGAAAAGTGTTCATATGTAAAAAAATACCTGAGAAATCCGTCCGTTTTCGTCATTTGTTATCGAATCGACTTAAAGCCAGATCGTCAAATTAGCCGCTCTTCTCTCTGAAACGGTTGTACTTATCGATTGCAAAGCTATGTCGCGTGCTGCGGTATGCGGAGACACTAAAAGCACCATAGTAGAACAGAGATGAAGCTTCTAAGTTGATGTAATAGCCAGTAAGAAGTAGTACATTTCAAGTTTTAGGTATCGATTATTGACTTTTTAGCTAGCTTTGGTGCCTTGGACATGAGCTAGGACCTTATGATTCTGCATGAAAGGAGGACTAGCTGCCGAGTTACAGGGGGGGAATGTGAAAAGTGTTCATATGTAGTAAAAACCTGAGAAATCCGTCAGTTCTCGTCATTTGTTATCGAATCGACTTAAAGCCAGATCGTCACATTGGCCGCTCTTCTCTCTGAAACGGTTGTACTTATCGTCTGCAAAGCTATGTCGCGTGCTGCGGTATGCTGAGACACTAAAAGCACCATAGTAGAACACAGATCAAGCTTCTAAGTTGATGTAATAGCCAGTAAGAAGTAGTACAATTCAAGTTTTAGGTATTGAATATTGAATTTTTAGCTGGCTTTGGTGCCTTGGACATGAGCTAGGACCTTAATATTCTGCATGAAAGGAGGGCTAGCAGCCGAGTTGCACGGGAGAATGTGAAAAGTGTTCATATGTAGTAAAAACCTGAGATATCCGTCCATTTTCGTCATTTGATATCGAATCGACTTAAAGCCAGATCGTCACATTGGCCGCTCTTCTCTCTGAGAAAGTTGTACTTATCGTCTCCAAAGCTATGTCGCGTGGTGCGGTATGCGGACACACTAAAAGCACCATAGTAGAACCCAGATGAAGCTTCTAAGTTGATGTAATAGCCAGTAAGAAGTAGTAGAATTAAAGTTTTCGGTATCAGTTAATGACTTTTTACCCTTCTTTGGTGCATTGGACACGTTCTAGGAAATTAAGATTTTGCATGAAAGGAGGACTATCAGCCGAGTTGCACGGGAGAATGTGAAAAGTGTTCATATGTAGTAAAAACCTGAGACATCCGTCCGTTTTCGTCATTTGTTATCGAATCGTCTTAAAGCCAGATCGTCACATTGGCCGCTCTTCTCTCTGAAACCCTTGTACTTATCGTCTGCAAAGCTATGTCGCGTGCTGCGGTATGCGCAGGCACTAAAAGCACCATAGTAGAAAATAGATGAACCTTCTAAGTTGATGTAATAGCCAGTAAGAAGTAGTACAATTCAAGTTTTAGGTATCGAATATTGACTTTTTGCTAGCTTTGGTGCCTTGGACATGAGCTAGGACCTTAAGATTCTGCATGAAAGGAGGACTAGCAGCCAAGTTGCACGGGAGAATGTGAAAAGTGTTCATATGTAGTAAAAACCTGAGAAATCTGTCCGTTTTCGTCATTTGTTATGGAATCTACTTAAAGCCAGATCGTCACAATGGCCGCTCTTCTCTCTGAAACGGTTGTACTTATCGTCTACAAAGCTATGTCGCGTGCTGCGATATGCGGAGACACTAAAAGCACCATAGTAGAACACAAATGATGCTTATAAGTTGATGTAATAGCCAGTAAGAAGTAGTCCAATTCAAGATTTAGGTATCGATTATTGACTTTTTAGCTGGCTTTGGTGTGCCTTGGACATGAGCTAGGACCTTATGATTCTGCATAAAACGAGGACTAGAGGCCGCGTTGCACGGGAGTATGTGAAAAGTGTTCATATGTAGTAAAAACCTGAGAAATCCGTCCATTTTCGTCATTTGTTATCGAATCGACTTAAAGCCAGATCGTCACATTGGCCGCTCTTCTCTCTGAAACGGTTGTACTTATCGTCTGCAAAACTATGTCGCGTGCTGCGGTATGCGGACACAATAAAAGCACCATAGTAGAACACAGATGAAGCTTCTAAGTTGATGTAATAGCCAGTAAGAGTACAATTAAAGTTTTAGGTATCGGTTAATGACTTTTACCCTTCTTTGGTGCCTTGGACACGAGCAAGGAAATTAAGATTTTGCATGAAGGAGGAATATCAGCCGAGTTGCACGGGAGAATGTGAAAAGTGTTCATATGAAGTAAAAACCTGAGAAATCCGTCCGTTTTCGTCATTTGTTATCGAATCGACTTAAAGCCAGATCGTCACATTGGCCGCTCTTCTCTCTGAAACGGTTGTACTTATCGTCTGCAAAGCTATGTCGCGTGCTGCGGTATGCGGAGACACTAAAATCACCATAGTAGAACACAGATGAAGCATCTAAGTTGATGTAATAGCCAGTAAGAAGTAGTCCAATTCAAGTTTTAGGTATCGATTATTGACTTTTTAGCTAGCTTTGGTGCCTTGGACATGAGCTAGGACCTTAAGATTCTGCATGAAAGGAGGACTAGCAGCCGAGTTGCACGGGAGAATGTGAAAAGTGTTCATATGCAGTAAAAACCTGAGACATCCGTCCGTTTTCGTCATTTGTTATCGAATCGACTTAAAGCCAGATCGTCACATTGGCCGCTCTTCTCTCTGAAACGGTTGTACTTATCGTCTGCAAAGCTATGTCGCGTGCTGCGGTATGCGGAGACACTAAAAGCACCATAGTAGAACACAGATGGAGCTTCTAAGTTGACGTAATAGCCAGGAAGAAGTAGTACAATTCAAGTTTTATGTGTCGGTTATTGACTTTTTAGCTGGCTTTGGTGCCTTGGACAAAAGCTAGGACCTTAACATTCTGTATGAAAGGAGGACTAGCAGCCGATTTGCATGGGAGAACGTGAAAAGTGTTCATATGTAGTAAAAACCCGAGAAATCCGTCCGTTTTCGTCATTTGTTATCGAATCGACTTAAAGCCAGATCGTCAAATTAGCCGCTCTTCTCTCTGAAACGGTTGTACTTATCGATTGCAAAGCTATGTCGCGTGCTGCGGTATGCGGAGACACTAAAAGCACCTTAGTAGAACACAGATGAAGCTTCTAAGTTGATGTAATAGCCAGTAAGAAGTAGTACAATTCAAGTTTTAGGTATCGATTATTGAATTTTTAGCTAGCTTTGGTGCCTTGGACATGAGCTAGGACCTTATGACTCTGCATGAAAGGAGGACTAGCAGCCGATTTGCATGGGAGAATGTGAAAAGTGTTCATATGTAGTAAAAACCCGAGAAATCCGTCCGTTTTCGTCATTTGTTATCGAATCTACTTAAAGCAAGATCGTCACATTGGCCGCTCTTCTCTCTGAAACGGTTGTACTTATCCTCTACAAAGCTATGTCGCGAGCTGCGATATGCGGAGACACTAAAAGCACCATAGTAGAACACAGATGAAGCTTCTAAGTTGATGTAATAGCCAGTAAGAAGTAGTACAATTAAAGTTTTAGGTATCGGTTATTGACTTTTTACCCTTCTTTGGTGCCTTGGACACGAGCTAGGAACTTAAGATTTTGCATGAGGGAGGACTAGCAACCGAGTTGCACGGGAGAATGTGAAAAGTGTTCATATGTAGTAAAAACCTGAGAAATCCGTCCGTTTTCGTCATTTGTTATCGAATCGACATAAAGCCAGATCGTCACAATGGCCGCTCTTCTCTCTGAAACGGTTGTACTTATCGTCTGCAAAACTATGTCGCGTGCTGCGGTATGCGGAGAAACTAAAAGCACCGTAGTAGAACAGAGATGTAGCTTCTACGTTGACGTAATAGCCAGGAAGAAGTAGTACAATTCAAGTTTTAGGTATTGATTATTGACTTTTTAGCTGGCTTTGGTGCCTTGGACATGAGCTAGGACCTTAGGATTCTGCATGAAAGGAGGACTAGCAGCCTAGTTGCAAGGGAGAATGTGAAAAGTGTTCATATGTAGTAAAAACCTGAGAAATCGGTCCGTTTTCGTCATTTGTTATCGAATCGACTTAAAGCCAGATCGTCACATTGGCCGCTCTTCTCTCTGAAACGGTTGTACTTATCGTCTACAAAGCTATGTCGCATGCTGCGATATGCGGAGACACTAAAAGCACCATAGTAGAACACAAATGATGCTTCTAAGTTGATGTAATAGACAGTAAGAAGTAGTCCAATTTAAGATTTAGGTATCGACTATTGACTTTTTAGCTGGCTTTGGTGCCTTGGACATGATCTAGGACCTTATGATTCTGCATGAAACGAGGACTAGCGGCCGCGTTGCACGGGAGTATGTGAAAAGTGTTCATATGTAGTAAAAACCTGAGAAATCCGTCCATTTTCGTCATTTGTTATCGAATCGACTTAAAGCCAGATCGTCACATTGGCCGCTCTTCTCTCTGAAAAGGTTGTACTTATCGTCTGCAAAACTATGTCGCGTGCTGCGGTATGCGGAGAAACTAAAAGCACCGTAGTAGAACACAGATGAAGCTTCTAAGTTGATGTAATACCCAGGAAGAAGTAGTACAATTCAAGTTTTAGGTATTGATTATTGACTTTTTAGCTGGCTTTGGTGCCTTGGACATGAGCTAGGACCTTAAGATTCTGCATGAAAGGAGGACTAGCAGCCGAGTTGCACGGGAGAATGTGAAAAGTGTTCATATGTAGTAAAAACCTGAGAAATCGGTCCGTTTTCGTCATTTGTTATCGAATCGACTTAAAGCCAGATCGTCACATTGGCCGCTCTTCTCTCTGAAACACTTGTACTTATCGTCTGCAAAGCTATGTCGCGTGCTGCGGTATGCGGAGACACTAAAAGCACTATAGTAGAACACAGTTCAAGCTTCTAAGTTGATGTAATAGCCAGTAAGAAGTAGTACAATACAAGTATTAGGTATTGAATATTGATCTTTTAGCTGGCTTTTGTGCCTTGGACATGAGCTGGGACCTTAAGATTCTGCATGAAAGGAGGTCTAGCAGCCGAGTTGCACGGGAGAATGTGAAAAGTGTTCATATGTAGTAAAAACCTAAGAAATCCGTCCGTTTTCGTCATTTATTATGGAATCTACTTAAAGCCAGATCGTCGCATTGGCCGCTCTTCTCTCTGAAACGGTTGTACTTATCGTCTGCAAAGCTATGTCGTGTGCTGCGGTATTCGGAGACACTAAAAGCACCATAGTAGAACACAGATTAAGCTTCAAAGATGATGTAATAGCCAGTAAGAAGTAGTACAATTCAAGTTTTAGGTATCGGTTGTTGACTTTTTAGCTGGCTTTGGTGCCTTGGACATGAGCTAGGACCTTAAGATTCTGCAATAAAGGAGTACTAGCAGCCGAGTTGCACGGGCGAATGTGAAAAGTGTTCATATGTAGTAAAAACCTGAGAAATCGGTCCGTTTTCGTCATTTGTTATCGAATCGACTTAAAGCCAGATCGTCACATTGGCCGCTCTTCTCTCTGAAACGGTTGTACTTATCGTCTGCAAAGCTATGTCGCGTGTTGCCGTAGGCGGAAACAGGAAAAGCACCATAGTAGAACACAGATGAAACATCTAAGTTGATGTAATAGCCAGTAAGAAGTAGTCCAATTCAAGATTTAGGTATCGATTATTGACTTTTTAGCTGGCTTTGGTGCCTTGGACATGAGCTAGGACCTTAAGATTCTGCATGAAAGGAGGACTAGCAGCCGAGTTGCACGGGAGAATGTGAAAAGTGTTCATATGTAGTAAAAACCTAAGAAATTCGTCCGTTTTCGTCATTTGTTATCGAATAAACTTAAAGCCAGATCGTCACATTGGCCGCTCTTCTCTCTGAAACGGTTGTACTTATCGTCTGCAAAGCTATGTCGCGTGCTGTGGTATGCGGAGACACTAAAAGCACCATAGTAGAACACAGATGAAGCTTCTAAGTTGACGTAATAGCCAGGAAGAAGTAGTACAATTCAAGTTTTAGGTGTCGGTTATTGACTTTTTAGCTGGCTTTGGTGCCCTGGACAAAAGCTAGGACCTTAACATTCTGTATGAAAGGAGGACTAGCAGCCGATTTGCATGGGAGAACGTGAAAAGTTTTCATATGTAGTAAAAACCCGAGAAATCCGTCCGTTTTCGTCATTTGTTATCGAATCGACTTAAAGCCAGATCGTCAAATTAGCCGCTCTTCTCTCTGAAACGTTTGTACTTATCGATTGCAAAGCTATGTCGCGTGGTGCGGTATGCGGACACACTAAAAGCACCATAGTAGAACACAGATGAAGCTTCTAAGTTGATGTAATAGCCAGTAAGAAGTAGTACAATTCAAGTTTTAGGTATCGATTATTGAATTTTTAGCTAGCTTTGGTGCCTTGGACATGAGCTAGGACCTTATGACTCTGCATGAAAGGAGGACTAGCAGCCGATTTGCATGGGAGAATGTGAAAAGTGTTCATATGTAGTAAAAACCCGAGAAATCCGTCCGTTTTCGTCATTTGTTATCGAATTGTCTTAAAGCCAGATCGTCACATTAGCCGCTCTTCACTCTGAAACGGTTGTACTTATCGATTGCAAAGCTATGTCGCGTGCTGCGGTATGCGGAGACACTAAAAGCACCATAGTAGAACACAGATGAAGCTTCTAAGTTGATGTAATAGCCAGTAAGAAGTAGTACAATTCAAGTTTTAGGTATCGATTATTAACATTTAGCTAGCTTTGGTGCCTTGGACATGAGCTAGGACCTTATGATTCTGCATGAAAGGAGGACTAGCAGCCGAGTTGCACGGGAGAATGTGAAAAGTGTTCTTATGTAGTAAAAACCTGAGAAATCCGTCCGTTTTCGTCATTTGTTATCGAATCTACTTAAAGCAAGATCGTCACACTGGCCGCTCTTGTCTCTGAAACGGTTGTACTTATCCTCTACAAAGCTATGTCGCGAGCTGCGATATGCGGAGACACTAAAAGCACCATAGTAGAACACAGATGAAGCTTCTAAGTTGATGTAATAGCCAGTAAGAAGTAGTACAATTAAAGTTTTAGGTATCGGTTATTGACTTTTTACCCTTCTTTGGTGCCTTGGACACGAGCTAGGAACTTAAGATTTTGCATGAGGGAGGACTAGCAGCCGAGTTGCACGGGAGAATGTGAAAAGTGTTCATATGTAGTAAAAACCTGAGAAATCCGTCCGTTTTCGTCATTTGTTATCGAATCGACTTAAAGCCAGATCGTCACAATGGCCGCTCTTCTCTCTGAAACGGTTGTACTTATCGTCTGCAAAACTATGTCGCGTGCTGCGGTGTGCGGAGAAACTAAAAGCACCGTAGTAGAACAGAGATGTAGCTTCTACGTTGACGTAATAGCCAGGTAGAAGTAGTACAATTCAAGTTTTAGGTATTGATTATTGACTTTTTAGCTGGCTTTGGTGCCTTGTACATGAGCTAGGACCTTAGGATTCTGCATGAAAGGAGGACTAGCAGCCTAGTTGCAAGGGAGAATGTGAAAAGTGTTCATATGTAGTAAAAACCTGAGAAATCGGTCCGTTTTCGTCATTTGTTATCGAATCGACTTAAAGCCAGATCGTCACATTGGCCGCTCTTCTCTCTGAAACGGTTGTACGTATCGTCTACAAAGCTATGTCGCATGCTGCGATATGCGGAGACACTAAAAGCACCATAGTAGAACACAAATGATGCTTCTAAGTTGATGTAATAGCCAGTAAGAAGTAGTCCAATTCAAGATTTAGGTATCGATTATTGACTTTTTAGCTGGCTTTGGTGCCTTGGACATGATCTAGGACCTTATGATTCTGCATGAAACGAGGACTAGCGGCCGCGTTGCACGGGAGTATGTGAAAAGTGTTCATATGTAGTAAAAACCTGAGAAATCCGTCTATTTTCGTCATTTGTTATCGAATCGACTTAAAGCCAGATCGTCACATTGGCCGCTCTTCTCTCTGAAAAGGTTGTACTTATCGTCTGCAAAACTATGTCGCGTGCTGCGGTATGCGGAGAAACTAAAAGCACCGTAGTAGAACACAGATGAAGCTTCTAAGTTGATGTAATACCCAGGAAGAAGTAGTACAATTCAAGTTTTAGGTATTGATTATTGACTTTTTAGCTGGCTTTGGTGCCTTGGACATGAGCTAGGACCTTAAGATTCTGCATGAAAGGAGGACTAGCAGCCGAGTTGCACGGGAGAATGTGAAAAGTGTTCATATGTAGTAAAAACCTGAGAAATCGGTCCGTTTTCGTCATTTGTTATCGAATCGACATAGTGCCAGATCGTCACATTGGCCGCTCTTCTCTCTGAAACACTTGTACTTATCGTCTGCAAAGCTATGTCGCGTGCTGCGGTATGCGGAGACACTAAAAGCACCATAGTAGAACACAGATGAAGCTTCTAAGTTGCTGTAATAGCCAGTAAGAAGTAGTACAATTCAAGTTTTAGGTATCGATTATTGACTTTTTAGCTAGCTTTGGTGCCTTGGACATGAGCTAGGACCTTAAGATTCTGCATGAAAGGAGGACTAGCAGCCGAGTTGCACGGGAGAATGTGAAAAGTGTTCATATGCAGTAAAAACCTGAGACATCCGTCCGTTTTCGTCATTTGTTATCGAATCGACTTAAAGCCAGATCGTCACATTGGCCGCTCTTCTCTCTGAAACGGTTGTACTTATCGTCTGCAAAACTATGTCGCGTGCTGCGGTATGCGGACACACTAAAAGCACCATAGTAGAACACAGATGAAGCTTCTAAGTTGATGTAATAGCCAGTAAGAAATAGTACAATTCAAGTTTTAGGTATCGCTTATTGACTTTTTAGCTGGCTTTGGTGCCTTGGACATGAGCTAGGACCTAAAGATTCTGCATGAAAGGAGGACTAGCAGCCGAGTTGCACGGCAGAATGTGAAAAGTGTTCATATGTAGTAAAAACCTGAGAAATCCGTCCGTTTTCGTCATTTGTTATCGAATCGACTTAAAGCCAGATCGTCACATTGGCCGCTCTTCTCTCTGAAACGGGTGTACCTATCGTCTGCAAAGCTATGTCGCGTGCTGCGGTATGTGGAGACACTAAAATTACCATAGTAGAATACAGATGAAGCATCTACGTTGATGTAATAGCCAGTAAGGAGTAATCCAATTCAAGTTTTGGGTATCGAGTATTGACTTTTTAGCTGGCTTTGGTGCCTTGGACATGAGCTAGGACTTTAAGATTCTGCATAAAAGGAGGACTAGCAGAACAGTTGCACGGGAGAATGTGAAAAGTGTTCATATGTATTAAAAACATGAGACATCCGTCCGTTTTCGTCATTTGTTATCGAATCGACTTAAAGCCAGATCGTCACATTGGCCGCTCTTCTCTCTGAAACGGTTGTACTTATCGTCTGCAAAGCTATGTCGCGTGCTGCGGTATGCGGAGACACTAAAAGCACCATAGTAGAACACAGATGAAGCTTCTAAGTTGATGTAATAGCCAGTAAGAAGTAGTAAAATTAAAGTTTTAGGTATCGGTTATTGTCTTTTTACCCTTCTTTGGTGCCTTGGACACGAGCTAGGAACTTAAGATTTTGCATGAGGGAGGACTAGCAGCCGAGTTGCACGGGAGAATGTGAAAAGTGTTCATATGTAGTAAAAACCTGAGAAATCGGTCCGTTTTCGTCATTTGTTATCGAATCCACTTAAAGCCAGATCGTCACATTGGCCGCTCTTCTCTCTGAAACGGTTGTACTTATCGTCTGCAAAACTATGTCGCGTGCTGCGGTATGCGGAGAAACTAAAAGCACCGTAGTAGAACACAGATGAAGCTTCTAAGTTGATGTAATTGCCAGGAAGAAGTAGTACAATTCAAGTTTTAGGTATTGATTATTGACTTTTTAGCTGGCTTTGGTGCCTTGGACACGAGCTAGGAACTTAAGATTTTGCATGAGGGAGGACTAGCAGCCGAGTTGCACGGGAGAATCTGAAAAGTGTTCATATGTAGTAAAAACCTGAGAAATCCGTCCGTTTTCGTCATTTGTTATCGAATCGACTTAAAGCCAGATCGTCACATTGGCCGCTCTTCTCTCTGAAACGCTTGTACTTATCGTCTGCAAAGCTATGTCGCGTCCTGCGGTATGCGGAGACACTAAAATCACCATAGTAGAACACAGATGAAGCTTCTAAGTTGATATAAAAGCCAGTAAGAAGTAGTACAATTGAAGTTTTAGGTATCGATTATTGACTTTTTAGCTGGCTTTGGTGCCTTGGACATGAGCTAGTACCTTAAGATTCTGCATGAAATGAGGACTAGCAGCCGAGTAGCACGGGAGAATGTGAAAAGTGTTCATATGTAGTAAAAACCTGAGAAATCCGTCCGTTTTCGTCATTTGTTATCGAATCGACTTAAAGCCAGATCGTCACATTGGCCGCTCTTCTCTCTGAAACGCTTGTACTTATCGTCTGCAAAGCTATGTCGCGTGCTGCGGTATGTGGAGACACTAAAAGCACCATAGTAGAACACAGATGAAGCATCTAAGTTGATGTAATAGGAAGTAAGAGGTAATCCAATTCAAGTTTTAGGTATTGATTATTGACTTTTTAGCTGGCTTTGGTGCCTTGGACATGAGCTAGGACCTTAAGATTCTGCATGAAAGGAGGACTAGCAGCCGAGTTGCACGGGAGAATGTGAAAAGTGTTCATATGTAATAAAAACCTGAGAAATCCGTCCGTTTTCGTCATTTGTTATCGAATCGACTTAAAGTCAGATCGTCACATTGGCCGCTCTTCTCTCTGAAACGGTTGTACTTATCGTCTACAAAGCTATGTCACCTGCTGCGGTATGTGGAGACACTAAAAGCACCATATGAGATCACAGATGAAGCTTCTAAGTTGATGTAATAGCCAGTAAGAAGTAGTACAATTCATGTTTTAGGTATCGATTATTGACTTTTTAGCTGGCTTTGGTGCCTTGGACATGAGCTAGGACCTTAAGATTCTGCATGAAAGGAGGACTAGCGGCCGAGTTGCAGGGGAAAATGTGAAAAGTGTTCACATGTAGAAAAAACCTGAGAAATCCGTCTGTTTTCGTCATTTGTTATCGAATCGACTTAAAGCCAGATCGTCACATTGGCCGCTCTTATCTCTGAAACGGTTGTACTTATCGTCTGCAAAGCTATGTCGCGTGTTGCCGTAGGCGGAAACAGGAAAATCACCATAGCAGAACACAGATGAAGCTTCTAAGTTGATGTAATAGCGAGTAAGAAGTAGTCCAATTCAAGTTTTAGGTATCGATTATTGACTTTTTAGCTGGCTTTGGTGCCTTGGACATGAGCTAGGACCTTAAGATTCTGCATGAAAGGAGGACTAGCAGCCGAGTTGCACGGGAGAATGTGAAAAGTGTTCATATGTAGTAAAAACCTGAGAAATCCGTCCGTTTTCGTCATTTGTTATCGAATCGACATAGTGCCAGATCGTCACATTGGCCGCTCTTCTCTCTGAAACGGTTGTACTTATCGTCTGCAAAGCTATGTCGCGTGCTGCGGTATGCGGAGACACTAAAAGCACCATAGTAGAACACAGATGAACCTTCTAAGTTGATGTCATAGCCAGCAAGAAGTAGTAGAATTCAAGTTTTTGGTATCGATTATTGACTTTTTTGCTGGCTTTGGTACCTTGGACATGAGCTAGGACCTTAAGATTCTGCATGAAAGGAGGACTAGCAGCCGAGTTGCACGGGAGAATGTGAAAAGTGTTCATATGTAGTAAAAACCTGAGAAATCCGTCCGTTTTCGTCATTTGTTATCGAATCGACTTAAAGTCAGATCGTCACATTGGCCGCTCTTCTCTCTGAAACGGTTGTACTTATCGTCTACAAAGCTATGTCACCTGCTGCGGTATGTGGAGACACTAAAAGCACCATATGAGATCACAGATGAAGCTCCTAAGTTGATGTAATAGCCAGTAAGAAGTAGTACAATTCATGTTTTAGGTATCGATTATTGACTTTTTAGCTGGCTTTGGTGCCTTGGACATGAGCTAGGACCTTAAGATTCTGCATGAAAGGAAGACTAGCAGCCGAGTTGCACGGGAGAATGTGAAAAGTCTTCATATGTAGTAAAAACCTGAGAAATCCGTCCGTTTTCGTCATTTGTTATCGAATCGACTTAAAGCCAGATCGTCACATTGGCCGCTCTTTTCTCTGAAACGGTTGTACTTATCGTCTGTAAAACTATGTCGCGTGCTGCGGTATGCGGAGAAACTAAAAGCACCGTAGTAGAACACAGATGAAGCTTCTAAGTTGATGTAATAGCCAGTAAGAAGTAGTAGAATTCAAGTTTTAGCTATCGATTATTGACTTTTTAGCTGGCTTTGGTGCCTTGGAGAAGAGCTAGGACCTTAAGATTCTGCATGAAAGGAGGACTAGCAGCCGAGTTGCACGGGAGAATGTGAAAAGTGTTCATATGTTGTAAAAACCTGAGAAATCCGTCCGTTTTCGTCATTTGTTATCGAATCGACTTAAAGCCAGATCGTCACATTGGCCGCTCTTCTCTCTGAAACGGTTGTACTTATCGTCTACAAAGCTATGTCGCGTGCTGCGGTATGCGGAGACACTAAAATCACCATAGTAGAACACAGATGGAGCTTCTAAGTTGATGTAATAGCCAGTAAGAAGTAGTACAATACAAGTTTTAGGTATCGATTATTGACTTTTTAGCTAGCATTGGTGCCTTGGACATGAGCTAGGACCTTAAGATTCTGCACGAAATAAGGACTAGCAGCCGAGTAGCACGGGAGAATGTGAAAAGTGTTCATATGTAGTAAAAACCTGGGACATTCGTCCGTTTTCGTCATTTGTTATCGAATCGACTTAAAGCTAGATCGTCACATTGGCCGCTCTTCTCTCTGAAACGCTTGTACTTATCGTCTCCAAAGCTATGTCGTATGCTGCGGTATGCTGAGACACTACAAGCAGCATAGTAGAACACAGATGACGTTTCTAAGTTGATGTAATAGCCAGTAAGAAGTAGTACAATTCAAGTTTTAGGTATCGATTATTGACTTTTAAGCTAGCTTTGGTGCCTTGGACATGAGCTAGGACTTTAAGATTCTGCATGAAAGGAGGACTAGCAGCCGAGTAGCACGGGAAAATGTGAAAAGTGTTCATATGTAGTAGAAACCTGAGAAATTCGTCCGTTTTCGTCATTTGTTATCGAATCGACTTAAAGCCAGATCGTCACATTGGCCGCTCTTCTCTCTGAAACGCTTGTAGTTATCGTCTGCAAAGCTATGTCGCATGCTGCGGTATGCTGAGACACTAGAAGCAGCATAGTAGAACACAGATGAAGCTTCTATGTTGATGTAATAGCCAGTAAGAAGTAGTACAATTCAAGTTTTAGGTATCGATTATTGACTTTTTAGCTAGCTTTGGTGCCTTGGACATGAGCTAGGACCTTAAGATTCTGCATGAAAGGAGGACTAGCAGCCGAGTTGCAGGCGAGAATGTAAAAAGTGTTCATATGAAGTAAAGACCTGAGTAATCCGTCCGTTTTCGTCATTTGTTATCGAATCGACTTAAAGCCAGATCGTCACATTGGTCGCTCTGCTCTCAGAAACGGTTGTACTTATCGTCTGCAAAGCTATGTCGCGTGTTGCCGTAGGCGGAAACAGAAAAGCACCATAGTAGAACACAGATGAAGCTTCTAAGTTGATGTAATAGCCAGTAAGAAGTAGACCAATTAGAGATTTAGGTATCGATTATTGACTTTTTAGCTAGCTTTGGTGCCTTGGACATGAGCTAGTACCTTAAGATTCTGCATGAAAGGAGGACTAGCAGCCGAGTTGCACGGGAGAATGTGAAAAGTGTTCATATGTATTAAAAACCTTAGAAATCCATCCGTTTTCGTCATTTGTTATCGAATCGACTTAAAGCCAGATAGTCACATTGGCCGCTCTTATCTCCGAAACGCCTGTACTTATCGTCTGCAAAGCTATGTCGCGTGCTGCGGTATGCGGAGACACTAAAATAACCATAGTAGAACACAGACCAGGCTTCTAAGTTGATGTAATAGCCAGTAAGAAGTAGTACAATTCAAGTTTTAGGTATCGATTATTGACTTTTTAGCTGGCTTTGGTGCCTTGGACATGAGCTAGGACCTTAAGATTCTGCATGAAAGGAGGACTAGCAGCCGAGTTGCAGGGGAAAATGTGAAAAGTGTTCATATGTAGTAAAAACCTGAGAAATCCGTCCGTTTTCGTCATTTGTTATCGAATCGACTTAAAGCCAGATCGTCACATTGGCCGCTCTGCTCTCGGAAACGGTTGTACTTATCGTCTGCAAAGCTATGTCGCGTGTTGCCGTAGGCGGAAACAGGAAAAGCACCACAGTAGAACACAGATGAAGCTTCTAAGTTGATGTAATAGCCAGTAAGAAGTAGTCCAATTCAAGTTTTAGGTATCGATTATTGACTTTTTAGCTGGCTTTGGTGCCTTGGACATGAGCTAGGACCTTAAGATTCTGCATGAAAGGAGGACTGGCAGCCGAGTAGCACGGGAGAATGTGAAAAGTGTTCATATGTAGTAAAAACCTGGGAAATTCGTCCGTTTTCGTCATTTGATATCGAATCGACTTAAAGCCACATCGTCTTATTTGCCGCTCTTCTCTCTGAAACGCTTGTACTTATCGTCTGCAAAGCTATGTCGCATGCTGCGGTATGCTGAGACACTACAAGCAGCATAGTAGAACACAGATGAAGCTTCTAAGTTGATGTAATAGCCAGTAAGAAGTAGTACAATTCAAGTTTTAGGTATCGATTATTGCCTCTTTAGCTAGCTTTGGTGCCTTGGACATGAGCTAGGACCTTAAGATTCTGCATGAAAGGAGGACTAGCAGCCGAGTAGCACGGGAGAATGTGAAAAGTGATCATATGTAGTAAAAACCTGAGAAATTCGTCCGTTTTCGTCATTTGTTATCGAATCGACTTAAAGCCAGATCGTCACATTGACCGCTCTTCTCTCTGAAACGCTTGTACTTATCGTCTGCAAAGCTATGTCGCATGCTGCGGTATGCTGAGACACTACAAGCAGCATAGTAAAACACAGATGAAGCTTCTAAGTTGATGTAATAGCCAGTAAGAAGTAGTCCAATTCAAGTTTTAGGTATCGATTATTGACTTTTTAGCTGGCTTTGATGCCTTGGACATAAGCTAGGACCTTAAGATTCTGCATGAAATGAGGACTAGCAGCCGAGTTGCACGGGAGAATGTGAAAAGTGTTCATATGTAATAAAAACCTGAGAAATCCGTCCGTTTTCGTCATTTGTTATCGAATCGACTTAAAGTCAGATCGTCACATTGACCGCTCTTCTCTCTGAAACGGTTGTACTTATCGTCTACAAAGCTATGTCACGTGCTGCGGTATGTGGAGACACTAAAAGCACCATAGTAGAACACAGATGAAGCTTCTAAGTTGATGTAATAGCCAGTAAGAAGTAGTACAATTCAAGTTTTAGGTATCGATTATTGACTTTTTAGCTGGCTTTGGTGCCTTCGACATGAGCTAGGACCTTAAGATTCTGCATGTAAGGAGGACTAGCAGCCGAGTTGCACGGGAGAATGTGAAAAGTGTTCATATGTAAAAAAATACCTGAGGAATCCGTCCGTTTTCGTCATTTGTTATCGAATCGACTTAAAGCCAGATCGTCACATTGGTCGCTCTTCTCTCTGAAACGGTTGTACTTATCGTCTGCAAAGCTATGTCGCATGCTGCGGTATGCTGAGACACTACAAGCAGCATAGTAGAACACAGATGAAGCTTCTAAGTTGATGTAATAGCCAGTAAGAAGTAGTACAAATCAAGTTTTAGGTATCGATTATTGACTTTATAGCTAGCTTTGGTGCCTTGGACATGAACTAGGACCTTAAGATTCAGCATGAAAGGAGGACTAGCAGCCGAATAGCACGGGAGAATGTGAAAAGTGTTCATATGTAGTAAAAACCTGAGAAATTCGTCCGTTTTCGTCATTTGTTATCGAATCGACTTAAAGCCAGATCGTCACATTGACCGCTCTTCTCTCTGAAAAGCTTGTACTTATCGTCTGCAAAGCTATGTCGCATGCTGCGGTATGCTGAGACACTACAAGCAGCATAGTAAAACACAGATGAAGCTTCTAAGTTGATGTAATAGCCAGTAAGAAGTAGTCCAATTCAAGTTTTAGGTATCGATTATTGACTTTTTAGGTGGCTTTGATGCCTTGGACATAAGCTAGGACCTTAAGATTCTGCATGAAAGGAGGACTAGCAGCCGAGTTGCACGGGAGAATGTGAAAAGTGTTCATATGTAATAAAAACCTGAGAAATCCGTCCGTTTTCGTCATTTGTTATCGAATCGACTTAAAGTCAGATCGTCACATTGACCGCTCTTCTCTCTGAAACGGTTGTACTTATCGTCTACAAAGCTATGTCACGTGCTGCGGTATGTGGAGACACTAAAAGCACCATAGTAGAACACAGATGAAGCTTCTAAGTTGATGTAATAGCCAGTAAGAAGTAGTACAATTCAAGTTTTAGGTATCGATTATTGACTTTTTAGCTGGCTTTGGTGCCTTCGACATGAGCTAGGACCTTAAGATTCTGCATGTAAGGAGGACTAGCAGCCGAGTTGCACGGGAGAATGTGAAAAGTGTTCATATGTAAAAAAATACCTGAGGAATCCGTCCGTTTTCGTCATTTGTTATCGAATCGACTTAAAGCCAGATCGTCACATTGGTCGCTCTTCTCTCTGAAACGGTTGTACTTATCGTCTGCAAAGCTATGTCGCATGCTGCGGTATGCTGAGACACTACAAGCAGCATAGTAGAACACAGATGAAGCTTCTAAGTTGATGTAATAGCCAGTAAGAAGTAGTACAAATCAAGTTTTAGGTATCGATTATTGACTTTATAGCTAGCTTTGGTGCCTTGGACATGAACTAGGACCTTAAGATTCAGCATGAAAGGAGGACTAGCAGCCGAATAGCACGGGAGAATGTGAAAAGTGTTCATATGTAGTAAAAACCTGAGAAATTCGTCCGTTTTCGTCATTTGTTATCGAATCGACTTAAAGCCAGATCGTCACATTGGCCGCTCTGCTCTCGGAAACGATTGTACTTATCGTCTGCAAAGCTATGTCGGGTGTTGCCGTAGGCGGAAACAGGAAAAGCACCATAGTAGAACACAGATGAAGCTTCTAAGTTGATGTACTAGCCAGTAAGAGGTAGTACAATTCAAGTTTTAGGTACTGAATATTGACCTTTTAGCTGGCTTTGGTGCCTTGGACATGAGCTAGGACCTTAAGATTCTGCATGAAAGGAGGACTAGCAGCCGAGTTGCACGGGAGAATATGAAAAGTGATCATATGTAGTAAAAACCTGAGACATACGTCCGTTTTCGTCATTTGTTATCGAATCGACTTAAAGCCAGATCGTCACATTGGCCGCTATTCTCTCTCTCTGAAACGGTTGTACTTATCGTCTGCAAAACTATCTCGCGTGATGCGGTATGCGGAGAAACTAAAACCACCGTAGTAGAACACACATGAAGCTTCTAAGTTGATGTAATAGCCAGTAAGAAGTAGTACAATTAAAGTTTTAGGTATCGATTATTGACTTATTAGCTGGCTTTGATGCCTTGGACATGAGCTAGGACCTTAAGATTCTGCATGAAAGGAGGACTAGTAGCCGAATTGCACGGGAGAATGTGAAAAGTGTTCATATGTAATAAAAACCTGAGAAATCCGTCCGTTTTCGTCATTTGTTATCGAATCGACTTAAAGTCAGATCGTCACATTGACCGCTCTTCTCTCTGAAACGGTTGTACTTATCGTCTACAAAGCTATGTCACGTGCTGCGGTATGTGGAGACACTAAAAGCACCATAGTAGAACACAGATGAAGCTTCTAAGTTGATGTAATAGCCAGTAAGAAGTAGTACAATTCAAGTTTTAGGTATCGATTATTGACTTTTTAGCTGGCTTTGGTGCCTTCGACATGAGCTAGGACCTTAAGATTCTGCATGTAAGGAGGACTAGCAGCCGAGTTGCACGGGAGAATGTGAAAAGTGTTCATATGTAAAAAAATACCTGAGGAATCCGTCCGTTTTCGTCATTTGTTATCGAATCGACTTAAAGCCAGATCGTCACATTGGTCGCTCTTCTCTCTGAAACGGTTGTACTTATCGTCTGCAAAGCTATGTCGCATGCTGCGGTATGCTGAGACACTACAAGCAGCATAGTAGAACACAGATGAAGCTTCTAAGTTGATGTAATAGCCAGTAAGAAGTAGTACAAATCAAGTTTTAGGTATCGATTATTGACTTTATAGCTAGCTTTGGTGCCTTGGACATGAACTAGGACCTTAAGATTCAGCATGAAAGGAGGACTAGCAGCCGAATAGCACGGGAGAATGTGAAAAGTGTTCATATGTAGTAAAAACCTGAGAAATTCGTCCGTTTTCGTCATTTGTTATCGAATCGACTTAAAGCCAGATCGTCACATTGGCCGCTCTGCTCTCGGAAACGATTGTACTTATCGTCTGCAAAGCTATGTCGCGTGTTGCCGTAGGCGGAAACAGGAAAAGCACAATAGTAGAACACAGATGAAGCTTCTAAGTTGATGTACTAGCCAGTAAGAGGTAGTACAATTCAAGTTTTAGGTACTGAATATTGACCTTTTAGCTGGCTTTGGTGCCTTGGACATGAGCTAGGACCTTAAGATTCTGCATGAAAGGAGGACTAGCAGCCGAGTTGCACGGGAGAATATGAAAAGTGATCATATGTAGTAAAAACCTGAGACATACGTCCGTTTTCGTCATTTGTTATCGAATCGACTTAAAGCCAGATCGTCACATTGGCCGCTCTTCTCTCTCTCTGAAACGGTTGTACTTATCGTCTGCAAAACTATCTCGCGTGATGCGGTATGTGGAGACACTAAACGCACCATAGTAGAACACAGATGAAGCTTCTAAGTTGATGTAATAGCCAGTAAGAAGTAGTACAATTCAAGTTTTAGGTATCGATTATTGACTTTTTAGCTGGCTTTGGTGCCTTGGACATGATCTAGGACCTTATGATTCTGCATGAAACGAGGACTAGCAGCCGAGTTGCACGGGAGAATGTGAAAAGTGTTCGTATGTAAAAAAATACCTGAGGAATCCGTCCGTTTTCGTCAAGTCGAATCGACTTAAAGCCAAATCGTCACATTGGTCGCTCTTCTCTCTGAAACGGTTGTACTTATCGTCTGCAAAGCTATGTCGCATGCTGCGGTATGCTGAGACACTACAAGCAGCATAGTAGACACAGATGAAGCTTCTAAGTTGATGTAATAGCCAGTAAGAAGTAGTACAAATCAAGTTTTATGTATCGATTATTGACTTTTTAGCTAGCTTTGGTGCCTTGGACATGAACTAGGACCTTAAGATTCAGCATGAAAGGAGGACTAGCAGCCGAATAGCACGGAAGAATGTGAAAAGTGTTCATATGTAGTAAAAACCTGAGAAATTCATCCGTTTTCGTCATTTGTTATCGAATCGACTTAAAGCCAGATCGTCACATTGGCCGCTCTGCTCTCGGAAACGGTTGTACATATCGTCTGCAAAGCTATGTCGCGTGTTGCCGTAGGCGGAAACAGGAAAAGCACCATAGTAGAACACAGATGAAGCTTCTAAGTTGATGTAATAGCCAGTAAGAAGTAGTCCAATTCAAGTTTTAGGTATCGATTATTGACTTTTTAGCTGGCTTTGGTGCCTTGGACATGAGCTAGGACCTTAACATTCTGCATGAAAGGAGGACTAGCAGCCGAATAGCACGGGAGAATGTGAAAAGTGTTCATATGTAGTAAAAACCTGAGAAATTCGTCCGTTTTCGTCATTTGTTATCGAATCGACTTAAAGCCAGATCGTCACATTGGCCGCTCTTCTCTCTGAAACGGTTGTACTTATCGTCTGCAAAACTATGTCGCGTGCTGCGGTATGCGGAGAAACTAAAAGCACCGTAGTAGAACACAGATGAAGCTTCTAAGTTGATGTAATGGCCAGTAAGAAGTAGTAGAATTCAAGTTTTAGCTATCGATTATTGACTTTTTAGCTGGCTTTGGTGCCTTGGAGAAGAGCTAGGACCTTAAGATTCTGCATGAAAGGAGGACTAGCAGCCGAGTTGCACGGGAGAATGTGAAAAGTGTTCATATGTTGTAAAAACCTTAGAAATCCGTCCGTTTTCGTCATTTGTTATCGAATCGACTTAAAGCCAGATCGTCACATTGGCCGCTCTTCTCTCTGGAACGGTTGTACTTATCGTCTACAAAGCTATGTCGCGTGCTGCGGTATGCGGAGACACTAAAATCACCATAGTAGAACACAGATGGAGCTTATAAGTTGATGTAATAGCCAGTAAGAAGTAGTACAATACAAGTTTTAGGTATCGATTATTGACTTTTTAGCTAGCATTGGTGCCTTGGACATGAGCTAGGACCTTAAGATTCTGCACGAAATAAGGACTAGCAACCGAGTAGCACGGGAGAATGTGAAAAGTGTTCATATGTAGTAAAAACCTGGGAAATTCGTCCGTTTTCGTCATTTGTTATCGAATCGACTTAAAGCTAGATCGTCACATTGGCCGCTCTTCTCTCTGAAACGCTTGTACTTATCGTCTCCAAAGCTATGTCGTATGCTGCGGTATACTGAGACATTACAAGCAGCATAGTAGAACACAGATGAAGTTTCTAAGTTGATGTAATAGCCAGTAAGAAGTAGTACAATTCAAGTTTTAGGTATCGATTATTGACTTTTAAGCTAGCTTTGGTGCCTTGGACATGAGCTAGGACCTTAAGATTCTGCATGAAAGGAGGACTAGCAGCCGAGTAGCACGGGAAAATGTGAAAAGTGTTCATATGTAGTAGAAACCTGAGAAATTCGTCCGTTTTTGTCATTTGTTATCGAATCGACTTAAAGCCAGATCGTCACATTGGCCGCTCTTCTCTCTGAAACGCTTGTACTTATCGTCTGCAAAGCTATGTCGCATGCTGCGGTATGCTGAGACACTACAAGCAGCGTAGTAGAACACAGATGAAGCTTCTATGTTGATGTAATAGCCAGTAAGAAGTAGTACAATTCAAGTTTTAGGTATCGATTATTGACTTTTTAGCTAGCTTTGGTGCCTTGGACATGAGCTAGGACCTTAAGATTCTGCATGAAAGGAGGACTAGCAGCCGAGTTGCAGGCGAGAATGTAAAAAGTGTTCATATGAAGTAAAGACCTGAGTAATCCGTCCGTTTTCGTCATTTGTTATCGAATCGACTTAAAGCCAGATCGTCACATTGGTCGCTCTGCTCTCAGAAACGGTTGTACTTATCGTCTGCAAAGCTATGTCGCGTGTTGCCGTAGGCGGAAACAGAAAAGCACCATAGTAGAACACAGATGAAGCTTCTAAGTTGATGTAATAGCCAGTAAGAAGTAGACCAATTAGAGATTTAGGTATCGATTATTGACTTTTTAGCTGGCTTTGGTGCCTTGGACATGAGCTAGGACTTTAAGATTCTGCATAAAAGGAGGACTAACAGCCCAGTTGCACGGGAGAATGTGAAAAGTGTTCATATGTATTAAAAACCTGTGACATCCGTCCGTTTTCGTCATTTGTTATCGAATCGCTTTAAAGCCAGATCGTCACATTGGCCGCTCTTCTCTCTGAAACGGTTGTACTTATCGTCTGCAAAGCTATGTCGCGTGCTGCGGTATGCGGAGACACTAAAAGCACCATAGTAGAACACAGATGAAGCTTCCAAGTTGATGTAATAGGCAGTAAGAAGTAGTACAATTCAAGTTTTACGTATCGATTATTGACTTTTTAGCTGGCTTTGGTGCCTTGGACATGAGCTAGTACCTTAAGATTCTGCATGAAAGGAGGACTAGCAGCCGAGTTGCACGGGAGAATGTGAAAAGTGTTCATATGTATTAAAATCCTTAGAAATCCATCCGTTTTCGTCATTTGTTATCGAATCGACTTAAAGCCAGATCGTCACATTGGCCGCTCTTCTCTCTGAAACGGTTGTACTTATCGTCTGCAAAGCTATGTCGCGTGCTGCGGAATGTGGCGACACTAATAGCACCATAGTAGAATACAGATGAAGCTTCTAAGTTGATGTAATAGCCAGTAAGAAGTAGTACAATTCAAGTTTTAGGTATCGATTATTGACTTTTTAGCTGGCTTTGGTGCCTTGGACATGAGCTAGGACCTTAAGATTCTGCATGAAAGGAGGACTAGCAGCCGAGTTGCACGGGAGAATGTGAAAAGTGTTCATATGTAGTAAAAACCTGAGAAATCCGTCCGTTTTCGTCGTTTGTTATCGAATCGACTTTAAGTCAGATCGTCACATTGGCCGTTCTTCTCTCTGAAACGGTTGTACTTATCGTCTACAAAGCTATGTCACGTGCTGCGGAATGTGGAGACACTAAAAGCAAAATAGTAGAACACAGATGAAGCTTCTAAGTTGATGTAATAGCCAGTAAGAAGTAGTACAATTCAAGTTTTAAGTATCGGTTATTGACTTTTTAGCTGGCTTTGGTGCCTTCGACATGAGCTAGGACCTTAAGATTCTGCATGAAAGGAGGACTAGCAGCCGAGTTGCAGGGGAAAATGTGAAAAGTGTTCATATGTAGTAAAAACCTGAGAAATCCGTCCGTTTTCGTCATTTGTTATCGAATCGACTTAAAGCCAGATCGTCACATTGGCCGCTCTGCTCTCGGAAACGGTTGTACTTATCGTCTGCAAAGCTATGTCGCGTGTTGCCGTAGGCGGAAACAGGAAAAGCACCATAGTAGAACACAGATGAAGCTTCTAAGTTGATGTAATAGCCAGTAAGAAGTAGTCCAATTCAAGTTTTAGGTATCGATTATTGACTTTTTAGCTGGCTTTGGTGAATTGGACATGAGCTAGGACCTTAAGATTCTGCATGAAAGGAGGACTAGCAGCCGAGTAGCACGGGAGAATGTGAAAAGTGTTCATATGTAGTAAAAACCTGGGAAATTCGTCCGTTTTCGTCATTTGTTATCGAATCGACTTAAAGCCACATCGTCTTATTTGCCGCTCTTCTCTCTGAAACGCTTGTACTTATCGTCTGCAAAGCTATGTCGCATGCTGCGGTATGCTGAGACACTACAAGCAGCATAGTAGAATACAGATGAAGCTTCTAAGTTGATGTAATAGCCAGTAAGAAGTAGTACAATTCAAGTTTTAGGTATCGATTATTGCCTCTTTAGCTAGCTTTGGTGCCTTGGACATGAGCTAGGAATTTAAGATTCTGCATGAAAGGAGGGCTAGCAGCCGAGTAGCACGGGAGAATGTGAAAAGTGATCATATGTAGTAAAAACCTGAGAAATTCGTCCGTTTTCGTCATTTGTTATCGAATCGACTTAAAGCCAGATCGCCACATTGACCGCTCTTCTCTCTGAAACGCTTGTACTTATCGTCTGCAAAGCTATGTCGCATGCTGCGGTGTGCTGAGACACTACAAGCAGCATAGTAAAACACAGATGAAGCTTCTAAGTTGATGTAATAGCCAGTAAGAAGTAGTCCAATTCAAGTTTTAGGTATCGATTATTGACTTTTTAGCTGGCTTTGATGCCTTGGACATACGCTAGGACCTTAAGATTCTGCATGAAAGGAGGACTAGCAGCCGAGTTGCACGGGAGAATGTGAAAAGTGTTCATATGTAATAAAAACCTGAGAAATCCGTCCGTTTTCGTCATTTGTTATCGAATCGACTTAAAGTCAGATCGTCACATTGACCGCTCTTCTCTCTGAAACGGTTGTACTTATCGTCTACAAAGCTATGTCACGTGCTGCGGTATGTGGAGACACTAAAAGCACCATAGTAGAACACAGATGAAGCTTCTAAGTTGATGTAATAGCCAGTAAGAAGTAGTACAATTCAAGTTTTAGGTATCGATTATTGACTTTTTAGCTGGCTTTGGTGCCTTCGACATGAGCTAGGACCTTAAGATTCTGCATGTAAGGAGGACTAGCAGCCGAGTTGCACGGGAGAATGTGAAAAGTGTTCATATGTAAAAAAATACCTGAGGAATCCGTCCGTTTTCGTCATTTGTTATCGAATCGACTTAAAGCCAGATCGTCACATTGGTCGCTCTTCTCTCTGAAACGGTTGTACTTATCGTCTGCAAAGCTATGTCGCATGCTGCGGTATGCTGAGACACTACAAGCAGCATAGTAGAACACAGATGAAGCTTCTAAGTTGATGTAATAGCCAGTAAGAAGTAGTACAAATCAAGTTTTAGGTATCGATTATTGACTTTATAGCTAGCTTTGGTGCCTTGGACATGAACTAGGACCTTAAGATTCAGCATGAAAGGAGGACTAGCAGCCGAATAGCACGGGAGAATGTGAAAAGTGTTCATATGTAGTAAAAACCTGAGAAATTCGTCCGTTTTCGTCATTTGTTATCGAATCGACTTAAGGCCAGATCGTCACATTGTCCGCTCTGCTCTCGGAAACGATTGTACTTATCGTCTGCAAAGCTATGTCGCGTGTTGCCGTAGGCGGAAACAGGAAAAGCACCATAGCAGAACACAGATGAAGCTTCTAAGTTGATGTACTAGCCAGTAAGAGGTAGTACAATTCAAGTTTTAGGTACTGAATATTGACCTTTTAGCTGGCTTTGGTGCCTTGGACATGAGCTAGGACCTTAAGATTCTGCATGAAAGGAGGACTAGCAGCCGAGTTGCACGGGAGAATGTGAAAAGTGTTCGTATGTAGTAAAAACCTGAGAAATTCATCCGTTTTCGTCATTTGTTATCGAATCGACTTAAAGCCAGATCGTCACATTGGCCGCTCTGCTCTCGGAAACGGTTGTACTTATCGTCTGCAAAGCTATGTCGCGTGTTGCCGTAGGCGGAAACAGGAAAAGCACCATAGTAGAACACAGATGAAGCTTCTAAGTTGATGTAATAGCCAGTAAGAAGTAGTCCAATTCAAGTTTTAGGTATCGATTATTGACTTTTTAGCTGGCTTTGGTGCCTTGGACATGAGCTAGGACCTTAAGATTCTGCATGAAAGGAGAACTAGCAGCCGAGTTGCACGGGAGAATATGAAAAGTGATCATATGTAGTAAAAACCTGAGACATACGTCCGTTTTCGTCATATGTTATCGAATCGACTTAAAGCCAGATCGTCACATTGGCCGCTCTTCTCTCTCTCTGAAACGGTTGTACTTATCGTCTGCAAAACTATCTCGCGTGATGCGGTATGCGGAGAAACTAAAACCACCGTAGTAGAACACACATGAAGCTTCTAAGTTGATGTAATAGCCAGTAAGAAGTAGTACAATTAAAGTTTTAGGTATCGATTATTGACTTTTTAGCTGGCTTTGATGCCTTGGACATGAGCTAGGACTTTAAGATTCTGCATGAAAGGAGGACTAGCAGCCGAGTTGCACGGGAGAATGTGAAAAGTGTTCATATGTAATAAAAACCTGAGAAATCCGTCTGTTTTCGTCATTTGTTATCGAATCGACTTAAAGTCAGATCGTCACATTGGCCGCTCTTCTCTCTGAAACGGTTGTACTTATCGTCTACAAAGCTATGTCACGTGCTGCGGTATGTGGAGACACTAAAAGCACCATAGTAGAACACAGATGAAGCTTCTAAGTTGATGTAATAGCCAGTAAGAAGTAGTACAATTCAAGTTTTAGGTATCGATTAATGACTTTTTAGCTGGCTTTGGTGCCTTCGACATGAGCTAGGACCTTAAGATTCTGCATGTAAGGAGGACTAGCAGCCGAGTTGCATGGGTGAATGTGAACAGTGTTCATATGTAAAAAAATACCTGAGGAATCCGTCCGTTTTCGTCATTTGTTATCGAATCGACTTAAAGCCAGATCGTCACATTGGTCGCTCTTCTCTCTGAAACGGTTGTACTTATCGTCTGCAAAGCTATGTCGCATGCTGCGGTATGCTCAGACACTACAAGCAGCATAGTAGACACAGATGAAGCTTCTAAGTTGATGTAATAGCCAGTAAGAAGTAGTACAAATCAAGTTTTATGTATCGATTATTGACTTTTTAGCTGGCTTTGGTGCCTTGGACATGAGCTAGGACCTTAAGATTCTGCATGAAAGGAGGACTAGCAGCCGAATAGCACGGGAGAATGTGAAAAGTGTTCATATGTAGTAAAAACCTTAGAAATTCGTCCGTTTTCGTCATTTGTTATCGAATCGACTTAAAGCCAAATCGTCACATTGGCCGCTCTGCTATCGGAAACGGTTGTACTTATCGTCTGCAAAGCTATGTCGCGTGTTGCCGTAGGCGGAAACAGGAAAAGCACCATAGTAGAACACAGATGAAGCTTCTAAGTTGATGTAATAGCCAGTAAGAAGTAGTCCAATTCAAGTTTTAGGTATCGATTATTGACTTTTTAGCTGGCTTTGGTGCCTTGGACATGAGCTAGGACCTTAAGATTCTGCATGAAAGGAGGACTAGCAGCCGAATAGCACGGGAGAATGTGAAAAGTGTTCATATGTAGTAAAAACCTGAGAAATTCGTCCGTTTTCGTCATTTGTTATCGAATCGACTTAAAGCCAGATCGTCACATTGGCTGCACTGCTCTCGGAAACGATTGTACTTATCGTCTGCAAAGCTATGTCGCGTGTTGCCGTAGGCGGAAACAGGAAAAGCACCATAGTAGAACACAGATGAAGCTTCTAAGTTGATGTACTAGCCAGTAAGAGGTAGTACAATTCAAGTTTTAGGTACTGAATATTGACCTTTTAGCTGGCTTTGGTGCCTTGGGCATGAGCTAGGACCTTAAGATTCTGCATGAAAGGAGGACTAGCAGCCGAGTTGCACGGGAGAATATGAAAAGTGATCATATGTAGTAAAAACCTGAGACATACGTCCGTTTTCGTCATATGTTATCGAATCGACTTAAAGCCAGATCGTCACATTGGCCGCTCTTCTCTCTCTCTGAAACGGTTGTACTTATCGTCTGCAAAACTATCTCGCGTGATGCGGTATGCGGAGAAACTAAAACCACCGTAGTAGAACACACATGAAGCTTCTAAGTTGATGTAATAGCCAGTAAGAAGTAGTACAATTAAAGTTTTAGGTATCGATTATTGACTTTTTAGCTGGCTTTGATGCCTTGGACATGAGCTAGGACCTTAAGATTCTGCATGAAAGGAGGACTAGCAGCCGAGTTGCACGGGAGAATGTGAAAAGTGTTCATATGTAATAAAAACCTGAGAAATCCGTCCGTTTTCGTCATTTGTTATCGAATCGACTTAAAGTCAGATCGTCACATTGGCCGCTCTTCTGTCTGAAACGGTTGTACTTATCGTCTACAAAGCAATGTCACGTGCTGCGGTATGTGGAGTCACTAAAAGCACCATAGTAGAACACAGATGAAGCTTCTAAGTTGATGTAATAGCCAGTAAGAAGTAGTACAATTCAAGTTTTAGGTATCGATTATTGACTTTTCAGCTGGCTTTGGTGCCTTGGACACGATCTAGGACCTTATGATTCTGCATGAAAGGAGGACTAGCAGCCGAGTTGCACGGGAGAATGTGAAAAGTGTTCATATGTAAAAAAATACCTGAGGAATCCGTCCGTTTTCGTCATTTGTTATCGAATCGACTTAAAGCCAGATTGTCACATTGGTCGCTCTTCTCTCTGAAACGGTTGTACTTATCGTCTGCAAAGCTATGTCGCATGCTGCGGTATGCTGAGACACTACAAGCAGCATAGTAGAACACAGATGAAGCTGCAAAGTTAATGTAATAGCCAGTAAGAAGTAGTCCAATTCAAGTTTTAGGTATCGATTATTGACTTTTTAGCTAGCTTTGGTGCCTTGGACATGAACTAGGACCTTAAGATTCAGCATGAAAGGAGGACTAGCAGCCGAGTTGCACGGGAGAATATGAAAAGTGATCATATGTAGTAAAAACCTGAGACATACGTCCGTTTTCGTCATATGTTATCGAATCGACTTAAAGCCAGATCGTCACATTGGCCGCTCTTCTCACTCTCTGAAACGGTTGTACTTATCGTCTGCAAAACTATCTCGCGTGACGCGGTATGCGGAGAAACTAAAACCACCGTAGTAGAACACACATGAAGCTTCTAAGTTGATGTAATAGCCAGTAAGAAGTAGTACAATTAAAGTTTTAGGTATCGATTATTGACTTTTTAGCTGGCTTTGATGCCTTGGACCTGAGCTAGGACCTTAAGATTCTGCATGAAAGGAGGACTAGCAGCCGAGTTGCACGGGAGAATGTGAAAAGTGTTCATATGTAATAAAAACCTGAGAAATCCGTCCGTTTTCGTCATTTGTTATCGAATCGACTTAAAGTCAGATCGTCACATTGGCCGCTCTTCTGTCTGAAACGGTTGTACTTATTGTCTACAAAGCAATGTCACGTGCTGCGGTATGTGGAGACACTAAAAGCACCATAGTAGAACACAGATGAAGCTTCTAAGTTGATGTAATAGCCAGTAAGAAGTAGTACAATTCAAGTTTTAGGTATCGATTATTGACTTTTTAGCTGGCTTTGGTGCCTTGGACATGATCTAGGACCTTATGATTCTGCATGAAACGAGGACTAGCAGCCGAGTTGCACGGGAGAATGTGAAAAGTGTTCATATGTAAAAAAATACCTGAGGAATCCGTCCGTTTTCGTCATTTGTTATCGAATCGACTTAAAGCCAGATCGTCACATTGGCCGCTCTGCTCTCGGAAACGGTTGTACTTATCGTCTGCAAAGCTATGTCGCGTGTTGCCGTAGGCGGAAACAGGCAAAGCAACATAGTAGAACACAGATGAAGCTTCTAAGTTGATGTAATAGCCAGTAAGAAGTAGTCCAATTCAAGTTTTAGGTATCGATTATTGACTTTTTAGCTGGCTTTGGTGCCTTGGACATGAGCTAGGACCTTAAGTTTCTGCATGAAAGGAGGACTAGCAGCCGAGTTGCAGGGGAAAATGTGAAAAGTGTTCATATGTAGTAAAAACCTGAGAAAACCGTCCGTTTTCGTCATTTGTTATCGAATCGACTTAAAGCCAGATCGTGACATTGGCCGCTCTGCTCTCGGAAACGGTTGTACTTATCGTCTGCAAAGCTATGTCGCGAGTTGCCGTAGGCGGAAACAGGAAAAGCACCATAGTAGAACACAGATGAAGCTTCTAAGTTGATGTAATAGCCAGTAAGAAGTAGTCCAATTCAAGTTTTAGGTATCGATTATTTACTTTTTAGCTGGCTTTGGTGCCTTGGACATGAGCTAGGACCTTAAGATTCTGCATGAAAGGAGGACTAGCAGCCGAGTTGAACGGGAGAATGTGAAAAGTGTTCATATGTAGTAAAAACCTGAGAAATCCGTCCGTTTTCGTCATTTGTTATCGAATCGACTTAAAGCCAGATCGTCACATTGGCCGCTCTTCTCTCTGAAACGGTTGTACTTATCGTCTGTAAAACTATGTCGCGTGCTGCGGTATGCGGAGAAACTAAAAGCACCGTAGTAGAACACAGATGAAGCTTCTAAGTTGATGTAATAGCCAGTAAGAAGTAGTAGAATTCAAGTTTAAGGTATCGATTATTGACTTTTTAGCTGGCTTTGGTGCCTTGGACATGAGCTAGGACCTTAAGATTCTGCATGAAAGGATTACTACCAGCCGAGTTGCACGGGAGAATGTGAAAAGTATGTAGTAAAAACCTGAGAAATCCGTCCGTTTTCGTCATTTGTTATCGAATCGACTTAAAGCCAGATCGTCACATTGGCCGCTCTTCTCTCTGAAACGGTTGTACTTATCGTCTGCAAAGCTATGTCGCGTGCTGCGGTATGTGGAGACACTAAAAGCACCATAGTAGAAAACAGATGAAGCTTCTAAGTTGATGTAATAGCCAGTAAGAAGTAGTAGAATTCAAGTTTAAGGTATCGATTATTGACTTTTTAGCTGGCTTTGGTGCCTTGGACATGAGCTAGGACCTTAAGATTCTGCATGAAAGGAGGACTAGCAGCCGAGTTGCAGGGGAAAATGTGAAAAGTGTTCATATGTAGTAAAAACCTGAGAAATCCGTCCGTTTTCGTCATTTGTTATCGAATCGACTTAAAGCCAGATCGCCACATTGGCCGCTCTTCTCCCTGAAACGCTTGTATTTATCGTCTGCAAAGCTATGTCGCGAGCTGCGGTATGCGGAGACACTAAAATCACCATAGTAGGAAACAGATAAAGCATCTAAGTTGTAGTAATAGCCAGTAAGAAGTAATCCTATTCAAGTCTTAGGTATCGATTATTGACCTTTAGCTGGCTTTGGTGCCTTGGACATGAGCTAGGACCTTAAGATTCAGCATGAAAGGAGGACTAGCAGCCGAGTTGCAAGGGAGAATGTGAAAAGTAATCATATGTAATAAAAACCTGAGAAATCCGTCCGTTTTCGTCATTTGTTATCGAATCGACTTAAAGCCAGATCGTCACATTGGCCGTTCTGCTCTCGGAAACGGTTGTACTTATCGTCTACTAAGCTATGTCGCGTGCTGCGGTATGCCGAGACACTAAAAGCACCATAGTAGAACACAGATGAAGCTTCTAAGTTAATGTAATAGCCAGTAAGAAGTAGTACAATTCAAGTTTTAGGTATCGATTATTGACTTTTTAGCTGGCTTTGGTGCCTTGGACATGAGCTAGGACCTTAAGATTCTGCATGAAAGGAGGACTAGCAGCCGAGTTGCACGGGAGAATGTGAAAAGTGTTCATATGTAACGGAAACGTTTGTACTTATCGTCTGCAAAGCTATGTCGCGTGCTGCGGAATTCGGAGACACTAAAAGCACCATAGTAGAACACAGATGAAGCTTCTAAGTTAAAGTAATAGCCAGTAAGAAGTAGTACAATTCAAGACTTAGGTATCGATTATTGACTTTTTAGCTGGCTTTGGTGCCTTGGACATGAGCTAGGACCTTAACATTCTGCATGAAAGGATTACTAGCAGCCGATTGCACGGGAGAATGTGAAAAGTGTTCATATGTAGTAAAAACCTTAGAAATCCGTCCGTTTTCGTAATTTGTTATCGAATCGACTTAAAGCCAGATCGTCACATTGGCTGCTCTACTCTCTGAAACGGTTGTACTTATCGTCTGCAAAGCTATGTCGCGTGCTGCGGTATGTGGACACACCAAAAGCACCATACTAGAACACAGATGAAGCTTCTAAGTTGATGTAATAGCCAGTAAGAAGTAGTAGAATTCAAGTTTTAGGTATCGATTATTGACTTTTTAGCTGGCTTTGGTGCCTTGGACATGAGCTAGGACCTTAAGATTCTGCATGAAAGGAGGACTAGCAGCCGAGTTGCACGGGAGAATGTGAAAAGTGTTCATATGTAGTAAAAACCTGAGAAATCCGTCCGTTTTCGTCATTTGTTATCGAATCGACTTAAAGCCAGATCGTCACATTGGCCGCTCTTCTCTCTGAAACGGTTGTACTTATCGTCTACAAAGCAATGTCGCGTGCTGCGCTATGCGGAGACACTAAAATCACCATAGTAGAACACAGATGAAGCTTCTAAGTTGATGCAATAGCCAGTAAGAAGTAGTACAATTCAAGTTTTAGGTATCGATTATTGACTTTTTAGCTAGCTTTGATGCCTTGGACATGAGCTAGGACCTTAAGATTCTGCATGAAAGGAGGACTAGCAGCCGAGTAGCACGGGAGAATGTGAAAAGTGTTCATATGTAGTAAAAACCTGAGAAATCTGTCCGTTTTCGTCATTTGTTATCGAATCGACTTTAAGTCAGATCGTCACATTGGCCGTTCTTCTCTCTGAAACGGTTGTACTTATCGTCTACAAAGCTATGTCACGTGCTGCGGTATGTGGAGACACTAAACGCAAAATAGTAGAACACAGATGAAGCTTCTAAGTTGATGTAATAGCCAGTAAGAAGTAGTACAATTCAAGTTTTAGGTATCGATTATTGACTTTTTAGCTGGCTTTGGTGCCTTCGACATGAGCTAGGACCTTAAGATTCTGCATGTAAGGAGGACTAGCAGCCGAGTTGCACGGAAGAATGTGAAAAGTGTTCATATGCAGTAAAAACCTGAGACATCCGTCCGTTTTCGTCATTTGTTATCGAATCGACTTAAAGCCAGATAGTCACATTGGCCGCTCTTATCTCCGAAACGCTTGTACTTATCGTCTGCAAAGATATGTCGCGTGCTGCGGTATGCGGAGACACTAAAATAACCATAGTAGAACACAGACCAAGCCTCTAAGTTGATGTAATAGCCAGTAAGAAATAGTACAAATCAAGTTTTATGTATCGATTATTGACTTTTTAGCTGGCTTTGGTGCCTTGGACATGAGCTAGGACCTAAAGATTCTGCATGAAACGACTAGCAGCCGAGTTGCACGGGAGAATGTGAAAAGTGTTCATATGTAGTAAAAACCTGAGAAATCCGTCCGTTTTCGTCATTTGTTATCGAATCGACTTAAAGCCAGATCGTCACATTGGCCGCTCTTCTCTCTGAAACGCTTGTATTTATCGTCTGCAAAGCTATGTCGCGAGCTGCGGTATGCGGAGACACTAAAATCACCATAGTAGTAAACAGATGAAGCATCTAAGTTGATGTAATAGCCAGTAAGAAGTAATCCTATTCAAGTCTTAGGTATCGATAATTGACTTTTTAGCTGGCTTTGGTGCCTTGGACATGAGCTAGGACCTTAAGATTCAGCATGAAAGGAGGACTAGCAGCCGAGTTGCACGGGAGAATGTGAAAAGTAATCATATGTAATAAAAACCTGAGAAATCCGTCCGTTTTCGTCATTTGTTATCGAATCGACTTAAAGCCAGATCGTCACATTGGCCGTTCTGCTCTCGGAAACGGTTGTACTTATCGTCTACTAAGCTATGTCACGTGCTGCGGTATGCGGAGACACTAAAAGCACCATAGTAGAACACAGATGAAGCTTCTAAGTTAATGTAATAGCCAGTAAGAAGTAGTACTATTCAAGTTTTAGGTATCGATTATTGACTTTTTAGCTGGCTTTGGTGCCTTGGACATGAGCTAGGACCTTAGGATTCTGCATGATAGGAGGACTACCAGCCGAGTTGCACGGGAGAATGTGAAAAGTGTTCATATGTAATAAAAACCTGAGAAATCCGTCCGTTTTCGTCATTTGTTATCGAATCGACTTAAAGCCAGATCATCACATTGGTCGCTCTGCTCTCGGAAACGGTTGTACTTATCGTCTGCAAAGCTATGTCGCGTGCTGCGGTATGCGGAGACACTAAAAGCACCATAGTAGAACACAGATGAAGCTTCTAAGTTAATGTAATAGCCAGTAAGAGGTAGTACAATTCAAGTCTTAGGTATCGATTATTGACTTTTTAGCTGGCTTTGGTGCCTTGGACATGAGCTAGGGCCTTAACATTCTGCATGAAAAGATTACTAGCAGCCGAGTTGCACGGGAGAATGTGAAAAGTGTTCATATGTAGTAAATACCTTAGAAATCCGTCCGTTTTCGTAATTTGTTATCGAATCGACTTAAAGCCAGATCGTCACATTGGCCGCTCTTCTCTCTGAAACGGTTGTACTTATTGTCTGCAAAGCTATGTCGCGTGCTGCTTTATGCGGAGACACTAAAAGCACCATAGTAGAACACAGATGAAGCTTCTAAGTAGATGTAATAGCCAGTAAGAAGTAGTAAAATTCAAGTTTTAGCTATCGATTATTGACTTTTTAGCTGGCTTTGGTGCCTCGGACATGAGCTAGGACCTTAAGATTCTGCATGAAAGGAGGACTAGCAGCCGAGTTGCACGGGAGAATGTGAAAAGTGTTCATATGTAGTAAAAACCTGAGAAATCCGTCCGTTTTCGTCATTTGTTATCGAATCGACTTAAAGCCAGATCGTCACATTGGCCGCTCTTCTCTCTGAAACGGTTGTACTTATCGTCTACAAAGCAATGTCGCGTGCTGCGGTATGCGGAGACACTAAAATCACCATAGTAGAACACAGATGAAGCTTCTAAGTTGATGCAATAGCCAGTAAGAAGTAGTACAATTCAAGTTTTAGGTATCGATTATTGACTTTTTAGCTAGCTTTGATGTCTTGGACATGAGCTAGGACCTTAAGATTCTGCATGAAAGGAGGACTAGCAGCCGAGTAGCACGGGAGAATGTGAAAAGTGTTCATATGTAGTAAAAACCTGAGAAATTCGTCCGTTTTCGTCATTTGTTATCGAATCGACTTAAAGCCAGATCGTCACATTGGCCGCTCTTCTCTCTGAAACGCTTGTATTTATCGTCTGCAAAGCTATGTCGCGAGCTGCGGTAAGCGGAGACACTAAAATCACCATAAAAGGAAACAGATGAAGCATCTAAGTTGATGTAATAGCCAGTAAGAAGTAATCCAATTCAAGTTTTGGTTATCGATTATTGACTTTTTAGCTGGCTTTGGTGCCTTGGACATGAGCTAGGACCTTAAGATTCAGCATGAAAGGAGGTCTAGCAGCCGAGTTGCACAGGAGAATGTGAAAAGTGTTCATATGTAATAAAAACCTGATAAATTCGTCCGTTTTCGTCATTTGTTATCGAATCGACTTAAAGCCAGTTCATCACATTGGCCGCTCTTCTGTCTGAAACGGTTGTACTTATCGCCTGCAAAGCTATGTCGCGTACTGCGGTATGTGGAGACACTGAAAGCACCATAGTAGAACACAGATGAACCTTCTAAGTTGATGTAATAGCCAGTAAGAAATAGTACAATTCAAGTTTTAGGTATCGATTATTGACTTTTTAGCTGGCTTTGGTGCCTTGGACATGAGCTAGAACCTAAAGATTCTGCATGAAAGGAGGACTAGCAGCCGAGTTGCACGGGAGAATGTGAAAAGTGTTCATATGTAGTAAAAACCTGAGAAATCAGTCCGTTTTCGTCATTTGTTATCGAATCGACTTAAAGCCAGATCGTCACATTGGCCGCTCTTCTCTCTGAAACGGGTGTACTTATCATCTGCAAAGCTATGTCGCGTGCTGCGGTATGTGGAGACACTAAAATTACCAATGTAGAGCACAGGTGAAGCATCTAAGTTGATGTAATAGCCAGTAAGAAGTAATCCAATTCAAGTTTTGGTTATCGATTATTGACTTTTTAGCTGGCTTTGGTGCCTTGGACATGAGCTAGGACCTTAAGATTCTGCATGAAAGGAGGACTAGCAGCCGAGTTGCAGGGGAGAATGTGAAAAGTGTTCATATGTAATAAAAACCTGAGAAATCCGTCCGTTTTCGTCATTTGTTATCGAATCGACTTAAAGCCAGATCGTCACATTGGCCGCTCTTCTCTCTGAAACGGTTGTACTTATCGTCTACTAAGCTATGTCGCGTGCTGCGGTATGCGGAGACACTAAAAGCACCATAGTAGAACACAGATGAAGCTTCTAAGTTAATGTTATAGCCAGTAAGAAGTAGTACAATTCAAGTTTTAGGTATCGATTATTGACTTTTTAGCTGGCTTTGGTGCCTTGGACATGAGCTAGGACCTTACGATTCTGCATGAAAGGAGGACTAGCAGCCGAGTTGCACGGGAGAATGTGAAAAGTCTTCATATGTAGTAAAAACCTGAGAAATCCGTCCGTTTTCGTCATTTGTTATCGAATCGACTTAAAGCCAGATCATCACATTGGCCGCTCTTCTCTCTGAAACGGTTGTACTTATCGTCTGCAAAGCTATGTCGCGTACTGCGGTATGTGGAGACACTAAAAGCACCATAGTAGAACACAGATGAACCTTCTAAGTTGATGTAATAGCCAGTAAGAAATAGTACAATTCAAGTTTTAGATATCGATTATTGACTTTTTTGCTGGCTTTAGTGCCTTGGACATGAGCTAGGACCTTAAGATTCTGCATGAAAGGAGGACTAGGAGCCGAGTTGCACGGGAGAATGTGAAAAGTGTTCATATGTAGTAAAAACCTGAGAAATTCGTCCGTTTTCGTCATTTGTTATCGAATCGACTTAAAGCCAGATCGTCACATTGGCCGCTCTTCTCTCTGAAACGCTTGTACTTATCGTCTGCAAAGCTATGTCGCATTCTGCGGTATGCTGAGACACTACAAGCAGCATAGTAGAACACAGATGAGGCTTCTAAGTTGATGTAATAGCCAGTAAGAAGTAGTACAATTCAAGTTTTATTTATCGATTATTGACTTTTTAGCTAGCTTTGGTGCCTTGGACATGAGCTAGGACCTTAAGATTCTGCATGAAAGGAGGACTAGTAGCCGAGTAGCACGGGAGAATGTGAAAAGTGCTCATATGTAATAAAAACCTGAGAAATCCGTCCGTTTTCGTCATTTGTTATCGAATCGACTTAAAGCCAGATCGTCACATTGGCCGCTCTTCTCTCTGAAACGGGTGTACCTATCGTCTGCAAAGCTATGTCGCGTGCTGCGGTATGTGGAGACACTAAAATTACCATAGTAGAACACAGATGAAGCATCTAAGTTGATGTAATAGCCAGTAAGAAGTAATCCAATTCAAGTTTTGGGGATCGAGTATTGACTTTTTAGCTGGCTTTGGTGCCGTGGACATGAGCTAGGACCTTAAGATTCTGCATGAAAGGAGGACTAGCAGCCGAGTTGCACGGGAGAATGTGAAAAGTGCTCATATGTAATAAAAACCTGAGAAATCCGTCCGTTTTCGTCATTTGTTATCGAATCGACTTAAAGCCAGATCGTCACATTGGCCGCTCTTCTCTCTGAAACGGTTGTACTTATCGTCTGCAAAGCTATGTCGCGTACTGCAGAATGTGGAGACACTAAAAGCACCATAGTAGAACACAGATGAAGCTTCTAAGTTGATGTAATAGCCAGTAAGAAGTAGTCCAATTCAAGTTTTAGGTATCGATTATTGACTTTTTAGCTGGCTTTGGTGCCTTGGACATGAGCTAGGACCTTAAGATTCTGCATGAAAGGAGGACTAGCAGCCGAGTTGCACGGGAGAATGTGAAAAGTGTTAATATGTAATAAAAACCTGAGAAATCCGTCCGTTTTCGTCATTTGTTATCGAATCGACTTAAAGCCAGATCGTCACATTGGTCGCCCTGCTCTCGGAAACGGTTGTACTTATCGTCTGCAAAGCTATGTCGCGTGCTGCGGTATGCGGAGACACTAAAAGCACCATAGTAGAACACAGATTAAGCTTCTAAGTTAATGTAATAGCCAGTAAGAAGTAGTACAATTCAAGTCTTAGGTATCGATTATTGACTTTTTAGCTGGCTTTGGTGCCTTGGACATGAGCTAGGGCCTTAACATTTTGCATGAAAGGATTACTAGCAGCCGAGTTGCACGGGAGAATGTGAAAAGTGTTCATATGTAGTAAAAACCTTAGAAATCCGTCCGTTTTCGTAATTTGTTATCGAATCGACTTAAAGCCAGATCGTCACATTGGCCGCTCTTCTCTCTGAAACGGTTGTACTTATTGTCTGCAAAGCTATGTCGCGTGCTGCGGTATGTGGACACACTAAAAGCACCATAGTAGAACACAGATGAAGCTTCTAAGTTGATGTAATAGCCAGTAAGAAGTAGTAGAATTCAAGTTTTAGGTATCGATTATTGACTTTTTAGCTGGCTTTGGTGCCTTGGACATGAGCTAGGACCTTAAGATTCTGCATGAATGGAGGACTAGCAGCCGAGTTGCACGGGAGAATGTGAAAAGTGTTCACATGTAGTAAAAACCTGAGAAATCCGTCCGTTTTCGTCATTTGTTATCGAATCGACTTAAAGCCAGATCGTCACATTGGCCGCTCTTCTCTCTGAAACGGTTGTACTTATCGTCTACAAAGCAATGTCGCGCGCTGCGGTATGCGGAGACACTAAAATCACCATAGTAGAACACAGATGAAGCTTCTAAGTTGATGCAATAGCCAGTAAGAAGTAGTACAATTCAAGTTTTAGGTATCGATTATTGACTTTTTAGCTAGCTTTGATGTCTTGGACATGAGCTAGGACCTTAAGATTCTGCATGAAAGGAGGACTAGCAGCCGAGTAGCACGGGAGAATGTGAAAAGTGTTCATATGTAGTAAAAACCTGAGAAATTCGTCCGTTTTCGTCATTTGTTATCGAATCGACTTAAAGCCAGATCGTCACATTGGCCGCTCTTCTCTCTGAAACGCTTGTATTTATCGTCTGCAAAGCTATGTCGCGAGCTGCGGTAAGCGGAGACACTAAAATCACCATAAAATCAAACAGATGAAGCATCTAAGTTGATGTAATAGCCAGTAAGAAGTAATCCAATTCAAGTTTTCGGTATCGATTATTGACTTTTTAGCTGGCTTTGGTGCCTTGGACATGAGCTAGGACCTTAAGATTCAGCATGAAAGGAGGTCTAGCAGCCGAGTTGCACAGGAGAATGTGAAAAGTGTTCATATGTAATAAAAACCTGAGAAATCCGTCCGTTTTCGTCATTTGTTATCGAATCGACTTAAAGCCAGATCATCACATTGGCCGCTCTTCTGTCTGAAACGGTTGTACTTATCGCCTGCAAAGCTATGTCGCGTACTGCGGTATGTGGAGACACTAAAAGCACCATAGTAGAACACAGATGAACCTTCTAAGTTGATGTAATAGCCAGTAAGAAATAGTACAATTCAAGTTTTATGTATCGATTATTGACTTTTTAGCTGGCTTTGGTGCCTTGGACATGAGCTAGAACCTAAAGATTCTGCATGAAAGGAGGACTAGCAGCCGAGTTGCACGGGAGAATGTGAAAAGTGTTCATATGTAGTAAAAACCTGAGAAATCAGTCCGTTTTCGTCATTTGTTATCGAATCGACTTAAAGCCAGATCGTCACATTGGCCGCTCTTCTCTCTGAAACGGGTGTACTTATCGTCTGCAAAGCTATGTCGCGTGCTGCGGTATGTGGAGACACTAAAATTACCAATGTAGAACACAGGTGAAGCATCTAAGTTGACGTAATAGCCAGTAAGAAGTAATCCAATTCAAGTTTTGGTTATCGATTATTGACTTTTTAGCTGGCTTTGGTGACTTGGACATGAGCTAGGACCTTAAGATTCTGCATGAAAGGAGGACTAGCAGCCGAGTTGCAGGGGAGAATGTGAAAAGTGTTCATATGTAATAAAAACCTGAGAAATCCGTCCGTTTTCGTCATTTGTTATCGAATCGACTTAAAGCCAGATCGTCACATTGGCCGCTCTTCTCTCTGAAACGGTTGTACTTATCGTCTACTAAGCTATGTCGCGTGCTGCGGTATGCGGAGACACTAAAAGCACCATAGTAGAACACAGATGAAGCTTCTAAGTTAATGTTATAGCCAGTAAGAAGTAGTACATTTCAAGTTTTAGGTATCGATTATTGACTTTTTAGCTGGCTTTGGTGCCTTGGACATGAGCTAGGACCTTACGATTCTGCATGAAAGGAGGACTAGCAGCCGAGTTACACGGGAGAATGTGAAAAGTCTTCATATGTAGTAAAAACCTGAGAAATCCGTCCGTTTTCGTCATTTGTTATCGAATCGACTTAAAGCCAGATCATCACATTGGCCGCTCTTCTCTCTGAAACGGTTGTACTTATCGTCTGCAAAGCTATGTCGCGTACTGCGGTATGTGGAGACACTAAAAGCACCATAGTTGAACACAGATGATCCTTCTAAGTTGATGTAATAGCCAGTAAGAAATAGTACAATTCAAGTTTTAGATATCGATTATTGACTTTTTAGCTGGCTTTAGTGCCTTGGACATGAGCTAGGACCTTAAGATTCTGCATGAAAGGAGGACTAGGAGCCGAGTTGCACGGGAGAATGTGAAAAGTGTTCATATGTAGTAAAAACCTGAGAAATTCGTCCGTTTTCCTCATTTGTTATCGAATCGACTTAAAGCCAGATCGTCACATTGGCCGCTCTTCTCTCTGAAACGCTTGTACTTATCGTCTGCAAAGCTATGTCGCATTCTGCGGTATGCTGAGACACTACAAGCAGCATAGTAGAACACAGATGAGGCTTCTAAGTTGATGTAATAGCCAGTAAGAAGTAGTACAATTCAAGTTTTAGGTATCGATTATTGACTTTTTAGCTAGCTTTGGTGCCTTGGACATGAGCTAGGACCTTAAGATTCTGCATGAAAGGAGGACTAGCAGCCGAGTAGCACGGGAGAATGTGAAAAGTGTTCATATGTAGTAAGAACCTGAGAAATTCGTCCGTTTTCGTCATTTGTTATCGAATCGACTTAAAGCCAGATCGTCACATTGGCCGCTCTTCTCTCTGAAACGCTTGTATTTATCGTCTGCAAAGCTATGTCGCGTACTGCGGTATGTGGAGACACTAAAAGCACCATAGTAGAACACAGACCAAGCTTCTAAGTTGATGTAATAGCCAGTAAGAAATAGTAAAATTCAAGTTTTAGGTATCGATTATTGACTTTTTAGCTGGCTTTGGTGCCTTGGACATGAGCTAGGACCTTAAGATTCTGCATGAAAGGAGGACTAGCAGCCGAGTTGCAGGGGAGAATGTGAAAAGTGTTCATATGTAGTAAAAACCTGAGAAATCCGTCCGTTTTCGTCATTTGTTATCGAAATGACTTAAAGCCAGATCGTCACATTGGCCGCTCTTCTCTCTGAAACGGGTGTACCTATCGTCTGCAAAGCTATGTCGCGTGCTGCGGTATGTGGAGACACTAAAATTACCATACTAGAACACAGATGAAGCATCTAAGTTGATGTAATAGCCAGTAAGAAGTAATCCAATTCAAGTTTTGGGTATCGAGTATTGACTTTTTAGCTGGCTTTGGTGCCTTGGACATGAGCTAGGACCTTAAGATTCTGCATGAAAGGAGGACTAGCAGCCGAGTTGCACGGGAGAATGTGAAAAGTGCTCATATGTAATAAAAACCTAAGAAATCCGTCCGTTTTCGTCATTTGTTATCGAATCGACTTAAAGCCAGATCGTCACATTGGCCGCTCTTCTCTCTGAAACGGTTGTACTTATCGTCTACTAAGCTATGTCGCGTGCTGCGGTATGCGGAGACACTAAAAGCACCATAGTAGAACACAGATGAAGCTTCTAAGTTAATGTAATAGCCAGTAAGAAGTAGTACAATTCAAGTTTTGGGTATCGATTATTGACTTTTTAGCTGGCTTTGGTGCCTTGGACATGAGCTAGGACCTTACGATTCTGCATGAAAGGAGGACTAGCAGCCGAGTTGCACGGGAGAATGTGAAAAGTGTTCATATGTAGTAAAAACCTGAGAAATCCGTCCGTTTTCGTCATTTGTTATCGAATCGACTTGAAGCCAGATCGTCACATTGGCCGCTCTACTCTCTGAAACGGTTGTACTTATCGTCTGCAAAGCTATGTCGCGTACTGCAGTATGTGGAGACACTAAAAGCACCATAGTAGAACACAGATGAACCTTCTAAGTTGATGTAATAGCCAGTAAGAAATAGTACAATTCAAGTTTTAGGTATCGATTATAGACTTTTTAGCTGGCTTTGGTGCCTTGGACATGAGCTAGGACCTTAAGAGTCTGCATGAAAGGAGGACTAGCAGCCGAGTTGCACGAGAGAATGTGAAAAGTGTTCATATGTAGTAAAAACCTGAGAAATCCGTCCGTTTTCGTCATTTGTTATCGAATCGACTTAAAGCCAGATCGTCACATTGGCCGCTCTCCTCTCTGAAACGGGTGTACTTATCGACTGCAAAGCTATGTCGCGTGCTGCGGTATGTGGAGACACTAAAATTACCATAGTAGAACACAGATGAAGCATCTAAGTTGATGTAATAGCCAGTAAGAAGTAATCCAATTCAAGTTTTAGGTATAGATTATTGACTTTTTAGCTGGCTTTGGTGCCCTGGACATGAGCTAGGACCTTAAGATTCTGCATGAAAGGAGGACTAGCAGCCGAGATGTACGGGAGAATGTGAAAAGTGTTCATATGTAGTAAAAACCTGAGAAATCCGTCCGTTTTCGTAATTTGTTATCGAATCGACTTAAAGCCAGATCGTCACATTGGCCGCTCTGCTCTCGGAAATGGTTGTACTTATCGTCTGCAAAGCTATGTCGCGTGTTGCCGTAAGCGGAAACAGGAAAAGCACCATAGTAGAACACAGATGAAGCTTCTAAGTTGATGTAATAGCCAGTAAGAAGTAGTCCAATTCAAGTTTTAGGTATCGATTATTGACTTTTTAGCTGGCTTTGGTGCCTTGGACATGAGCTAGGACCTTAAGATTCTGCATGAAAGGAGGACTAGCAGCCGAGTTGCACGGGAGAATGTGAAAAGTGTTCATATGTAATAAAAAAATGAGAAATCCGTCCGTTTTCGTCATTTGTTATCGAATCGACTTAAAGCCAGATAGTCACATTGGCCGCTCTTCTCTCCGAAACGCTTGTACTTATCGTCTGCAAAGCTATGTCGCGTGCTGCGGTATGCGGAGACACTAAAATAACCATAGTAGAACACAGACCAAGCTTCTAAGTTGATGTAATAGCCAGTAAGAAATAGTACAATTCAAGTTTTAGGTATCTATTATTGACTTTTTAGCTGGCTTTGGTGCCTTGGACATGAGCTAGGACCTTAAGATTCTGCATGAAAGGAGGACTAGCAGCCGAGTTGCAGGGGAGAATGTGAAAAGTGTTCATATGTAGTAAAAACCTGAGAAATCCGTCCGTTTTCGTAATTTGTTATCGAATCGACTTAAAGCCAGATCGTCACATTGGCCGCTCTGCTCTCGGAAATGGTTGTACTTATCGTCTGCAAAGCTATGTCGCGTGTTGCCGTAAGCGGAAACAGGAAAAGCACCATAGTAGAACACAGATGAAGCTTCTAAGTTGATGTAATAGCCAGTAAGAAGTAGTCCAATTCAAGTTTTAGGTATCGATTATTGACTTTTTAGCTGGCTTTGGTGCCTTGGACATGAGCTAGGACCTTAAGATTCTGCATGAAAGGAGGACTAGCAGCCGAGTTGCACGGGAGAATGTGAAAAGTGTTCATATGTAATAAAAAAATGAGAAATCCGTCCGTTTTCGTCACTTGTTATCGAATCGACTTAAAGCCAGATAGTCACATTGGCCGCTATTCTCTCCGAAACGCTTGTACTTATCGTCTGCAAAGCTGTGTCGCGTGCTGCGGTATGCGGAGACACTAAAATAACCATAGTAGAACACAGACCAAGCTTCTAAGTTGATGTAATAGCCAGTAAGAAGTAGTACAATTCAAGTTTTAGGTATCGATTATTGACTTTTTAGCTGGCTTTGGTGCCTTGGACATGAGCTAGGACCTTAAGATTCTGCATGAAAGGAGGACTAGCAGCCGAGTTGCAGGGGAGAATGTGAAAAGTGTTCATATGTAGTAAAAACCTGAGAAATCCGTCCGTTTTCGTCATTTGTTATCGAATCGACTTAAAGCCAGATCGTCACATTGGCCGCTCTGCTCTCGGAAACTGTTGTACTTATCGTCTGCAAAGCTATGTCGCGTGTTGCCGTAGGCGGAAACAGGAAAAGCTCCATAGTAGAACACAGATGAAGCTTCTAAGTTGATGTAATTGCCAGTAAGAAGTAGTACAATTAAAGTTTTAGGTATCGGATAATGACTTTTACCCTTCTTTGGTGCCTTGGACACGAGCTAGGAAATTAAGATTTTGCATGAAGGAGGACTATCAGCCGAGTTGCACGGGAGAATGTGAAAAGTGTTCATATGTAGTAAAAACCTGAGAAATCCGTCCGTTTTCGTCATTTGTTATCGAATCGACTTAAAGTCAGATCGTCACATTGGCCGCTCTTCTGTCTGAAACGGTTGTACTTATCGTCTACAAAGCAATGTCACGTGCTGCGGTATGTGGAGACACTAAAAGCACCATAGTAGAACACAGATGAAGCTTCTAAGTTGATGTAATAGCCAGTAAGAAGTAGTCCAATTAAAGTTTTAGGTATCGATTATTGACTTTTTAGCTGGCTTTGGTGCCTTGGACATGAGCTAGGACCTTAAGATTCTGCATGAAAGGAGGACTAGCAGCCGAGTTGCACGAGAGAATGTGAAAAGTGTTCATATGTAGTAAAAACCTGAGAAATCCGTCCGTTTTCGTCATTTGGTATCGAATCAACTTAAAGCCAGATCGTCACATTGGCCGCTCTTCTCTCTGAAACGGGTGTACTTATCGACTGCAAAGCTATGTCGCGTGCTGCGGTATGTGGAGACACTAAAATTACCATAGTAGAACACAGATGAAGCATCTAAGTTGATGTAATAGCCAGTAAGAAGTAATCCAATTCAAGTTTTAGGTATAGATTATTGACTTTTTAGCTGGCTTTGGTGCGTTGGACATGAGCTAGGACCTTAAGATTCTGCATGAAAGGAGGACTAGCAGCCGAAATGTACGGGAGAATGTGAAAAGTGTTCATATGTAATAAAAACCTGAGAAATCCGTCCGTTTTCGTCATTTGTTATCGAATCGACTTAAAGCCAGATAGTCACATTGGCCGCTCTTCTCTCCGAAACGCTTGTACTTATCGTCTGCAAAGCTATGTCGCGTGCTGCGGTATGCGGAGACACTAAAATAAACATAGTAGAACACAGACCAAGCTTCTAAGTTAATGTAATAGCCAGTAAGAAGTAGTACAATTCAAGTTTTAGGTATCTATTATTGACTTTTTAGCTGGCTTTGGTGCCTTGGACATGAGCTAGGACCTTAAGATTCTGCATGAAAGGAGGACTAGCAGCCGAGTTGCAGGGGAGAATGTGAAAAGTGTTCATATGTAGTAGAAACCTGAGAAATCCGTCCGTTTTCGTAATTTGTTATCGAATCGACTTAAAGCCAGATCGTCACATTGGCCGCTCTGCTCTCGCAAACGGTTGTACTTATCGTCTGCAAAGCTATGTCGCGTGTTGCCGTAAGCGGAAACAGGAAAAGCACCATAGTAGAACGCAGATGAAGCTTCTAAGTTGATGTAATAGCCAGTAAGAAGTAGTCCAATTCAAGTTTTAGGTATCGATTATTGACATTTTTGGCTGGCTTTGGTGCCTTGGACATGAGCTAGGACCTTAAGATTCTGCATGAAAGGAGGACTAGCAGCCGAGTTGCACGGGAGAATGTGAAAAGTGTTCATATGTAATAAAAACCTGAGAAATCCGTCCGTTTTCGTCATTTGTTATCGAATCGACTTAAAGCCAGATAGTCACATTGGCCGCTCTTCTCTCCGAAACGCTTGTACTTACCGTCTGCAAAGCTATGTCGCGTGCTGCGGTATGCGGAGACACTAAAATAACCATAGTAGAACACAGACCAAGCTTCTAAGTTGATGTAATAGCCAGTAAGAAGTAGTACAATTCAAGTTTTAGGTATCGATTATTGACTTTTTAGCTGGCTCTGATGCCTTGGACATGAGCTAGGACCTTAAGAATCTGCATGAAAGGAGGACTAGCAGCCGAGTTGCAGGGAAGAATGTGAAAAGTATTCATATGTAGAAAAAACCTGAGAAATCCGTCCGTTTTCGTCATTTGTTATCGAATCGACTTAAAGCCAGATCGTCACATTGGCCGCTCTTCTCTCTGAAACGTTGTACTTATCGTCTGCAAAGCTATGTCGCGTGCTGCGGTATGCAGAGACACTAAAAGCACCATAGTGGAACACAGATGACACTTCCAAGTTGATGTAATAGCCAGTAAGAAGTAGTACAATTCAAGTTTAAGTTACTGATTATTGACTTTTTAGCTGGCTTTGGTGCCTTGGACACGAGCTAGGACCTTAAGATTCTGCATGAAAGGAGGACTAGCAGCCGAGTTGCCCAGGAGAATGTGAAAAGTGTTCATATGTAGTAAAAACCTGAGAAATCCGTCCGTTTTCGTCATTTGTTATCGAATCGACTTAAAGCCAGATTGTCACATTGGCCGCTCTTCCCTCCGAAACGGTTGTACTTATCGTCTGCAAAGCTATGTCGCATGCTGCGGTATGCGGAGACACTAAAAGCACCATAGTAGAACACAGATGAAGCTTCTAAGTTGATGTAATAGCCAGTAAGATGTAGTACAATTCAAGTTTTAGCTACTGATTATTTGCTTTTTAGCTGGCTTTGGAGCCTTGGACATGAGCTAGGACCTTAAGATTCTGCATGAAAGGAGGACTAGCAGCCGAGTTACACAGGAGAATGTGAAAAGTGTTTATATGTAGTAAAAACCTGAGAAATCCGTCCGTTTTCGTCATTTGTTATCGAATCGTCTTAAAGCCAAATCGTCACATTGGCCGCTCTGCTCTCTGAAACGGTTGTACTTATCGTCTGCAAAGCTATGTCGCGTACTGCGGTATTCGGAGACACTAAAAGCACCATAGTAGAACACAGATGTAGCTTCTAAGATGATGTAATAGCCAGTAAGAAATAGTACCATTCAAGTTTTAGGAATCGGTTATTGACTTTTTACCCTTGCTTGGTGCCTTGGACATGAGCTAGGAACTTAAGATTTTACATGCAGGAGGACTAGCAGACGAGTTGCACGGGAGAATGTGTAAAGTGTTCATATGTAGTAAAAACCTGAGAAATCCGTTCGTTTTCGTCATTTGTTATCGAATCGACTTAAAGCCCGATCGTCACATTGGCCGCCCTTCTCTCTGAAACGATTGTACTTATCGTCTGCAAAGCTATGTCGCGTGCTGCGGCATGCGGGGACACTAAAATCACCATAGTGGAACACAGATGAAGCTTCTAAGTTGATGTAATAGCCAGTAAGAAGTAGTACAATTCAAGTTTTAGTTATCGATTATTGACTTTTTAGCTGGCTTTGATGCCTTGGACATGAGCTAGGACCTTAATATTCTGCATGAAAGGAGGACTAGCAGCCAAGTTGCACGGGAGAATTTGAAAAGTGTTCATATGCAGTAAAAACCTGGGAAATCCGTCCGTTTTCGTCATTTGTTATCGAATCGACTTAAAGCCAGATTGTCACATTGGCCGCTCTTCTCTCAGAAACGGTTGTACTTATCGTCTGCAATGCTATGTCGCGTGCTGCGCTATGCGGAGACACTAAAAGCTCCATAGTGGAACACAGATGAAACTTCTAAGTTGATGTAATAGCCAGTAAGAAGTAGTACAATTCAAGTTTTAGGTATCGATTATTGACTTTTTAGCTGGCTTTGACGCCTTGGACATCAGCTAGGACCTTAAGATTCTGCATGAAAGGAGGACTAGCATCCGAGTTGCACGGGAGAATTTAAAAAGTGTTCATATGTAGTAAAAACCTGAGAAATCCGTCCGTTTACGTCATTTGTTATCGAATCGTCTTAAAGCCTGATTGTCACATTGGCCACTCTTCTCTCTGAAACGGTTGGACTTATCGTCTGCAAAGCTGTGTCGCGTGCTGCGGTATGCGGAGAAACTAAAAGCACCATAGTAGAACACAGATGAAGCTTCTAAGTTGATGTAATAGCCAGTAAGAAGTAGTACAATTCAGGTTTTAGGTATCGATTATTGACTTTTTAGCTGGCTTTGGTGCCTTGGACATGAGGTAGGACCTTAAGATTCTGCATGAAAGGAGGACTAGTGGCCGCGTTGTACGGGAGAATGTGAAATGTGTTCATATGTAGTAAAATCCTGAGAAATACGTCCGTTTTCGTCATTTGTTATCGAATCGACTTAAAGCCAGATCGTCACATTGGCTGCTCTTCTCTCCGAAACGGTTGTACTTATCGTCTGGAAAGCTTTGTCGCGTGCTGCGGTATGCGGAGACACTGAAAGCACCATAGTAGAACACAGATGAAGCTTCTAAGATGATGTAATAGCCAGTAAGAAGTAGTACAATTCAAGTTTTAGGTATCGATTATTGACTTTTTAGCTGGCTTTGGTGCCTTGGACATGAGCTAGGACCTTAAGATTCTGCATGAAAGGAGGACTAGCAGCCGAGTTGCACGGGAGAATGTGAAAAGTGTTCATATGTAGTAAAAACCTGAGAAATCCGTCCGTTTTCGTCATTTGTTATCGAATCGACTTAAAGCCAGATCGTCACATTGGCCGCTCTTCTCTCTGAAACGGTTGTACTTATCGTCTGCAAAGCTATGTCGTATGCTGCGGTAGGCGGAGACACTGAAACCACCACAGTAGAACACAGATGAAGCTTCTAATTTGATGTAATAGCCAGTAAGAAGTAGTACAATTCAAGTTTTAGGTATCGATTATTGACTTTTTAGCTGGCTTTGATGCCTTGGACATGAGCTAGGACCTTAAGATTCTGCATGAAAGGAGGACTAGCAGCCCTGTTGCACGGGAGAATGTGAAAAGTGTTCATATGTAGTAAAAACCTGAGAAATCGGTCCGTTTTCGTCATTTGTTATCGAATCGACTTAAAGCCAGATCGTCACATTGGCCGCTCTTCTCTCTGAAACGGTTGTACTTATCATCTGCAAAGCTATGTCGCGTGCTGCGGTATGCGGAGACTATAAAAGCACCATAGTAGAACACAGATGAATCTTCTAAGTTGATGTAATAGCCAGTAAGAAGTAGTACAATTCAAGTTTTAGGTACTGATTATTTACTTTTTAGCTGGCTTTGGAGCCTTGGACATGAGCTAGGACCTTAAGATTCTGCATGAAAGGAGGACTAGCAGCCGCGTTGCACGGGAGAATGTGAAATGTGTTCATATGTAGTAAAAACCTGAGAAATCCGTCCGTTTTCGTCATTTGTTATCGAATCGACTTAAAGCCCGATCGTCACATTGGCCGCTCTTCTCTCTGAAACGGTTGTACTTATCGCCTGCAAAGCTATGTCGCGTGATGCGGTATGCGGAGACACTAAAAGCACCATAGTAGAACACAGATGAAGCTTCTAAGTTGATGTAATAGCCAGTAAGAAGTAGTACAATTCAAGTTTTAGGTATCGATTATTGACTTTTTAGCTGGCTTTGGTGCCTTGGACATGAGCTAGGACCCTAAGATTCTGCATGAAAGGAGGACTAGCAGCCGAGTTGCCAAGGAGAATGTGAAAATTGTTCATATGTAGTAAAAACCTGAGAAATCCGTCCGTTTTCGTCATTTGTTATCGAATCGACTTAAAGCCAGATTGTCACATTGGCCGCTCTTCCCTCCGAAACGGTTGTACTTATCGTCTGCAAAGCTATGTCGCATGCTGCGGTATGCGGAGACACTAAAAGCACCATAGTAGAACACAGATGAAGCTTCTAAGTTGATGTAATAGCCAGTAAGATGTAGTACAATTCAAGTTTTAGCTACTGATTATTTGCTTTTTAGCTGGCTTTGGAGCCTTGGACATGAGCTAGGACCTTAAGATTCTGCATGAAAGGAGGACTAGCAGCCGAGTTACACAGGAGAATGTGAAAAGTGTTTATATGTAGTAAAAACCTGAGAAATCCGTCCGTTTTCGTCATTTGTTATCGAATCGACTTAAAGCCAGATCGTCACATTGGCCGCTCTTCTCTCTGAAACGGTTGTACTTATCGTCTGCAAAGCTATGTCGCGTGCTGCGGCATGCGGAGACACTAAAAGCACCATAGTAGAACACAGATGAAGCTTCTAAGTTGATGTAATAGCCAGTAAGAAGTAGTATTATTCAAGTTTTAGGTATCGATTATTGACTTTTTAGTTGGCTTTGATGCCTTGGACATGAGCTAGGACCTTAAGATTCTCCATGAAAGGAGGACTAGCAGCCGAGTTGCACGGGAGAATTTGAAAAGATTTCATATGTAGTAAAAACCTGAGAAATCCTTCCGTTTTCGTCATTTGTTATCGAATCGACTTAAAGCCAAATTGTCACATTGGCCGCTCTTCTCTCTGAAACGGTTGTACTTATCGTCTGCAATGCTCAGTCGCGTGCTGCACTATGCGGAGACACTAAAAGCACCATAGTAGAACACAGATGAAGCTTCTAAGTTGATGTAATAGCCAGTAAGAAATAGTATAATTCAAGTTTTAGGTATCGATTATTGACTTTTTAGCTGGCTTTGATGCCTTGGACATGAGCTAGGACCTTAAGATTCTCCATGAAAGGAGGACTAGCAGCCGAGTTGCACGGGAGAATTTGAAAAGTTTTCATATGTGGTAAAAACCTGAGAAATCCTTCCGTTTTCGTCATTTGTTATCGAATCGACTTAAAGCCAAATTGTCACATTGGCCGCTCTTCTCTCTGAAACGGTTGTACTTATCGTCTGCAATGCTATGTCGCGTGCTGCACTATGCGGAGACACTAAAAGCACCATAGTAGAACACAGATGAAGCTTCTAAGTTGATGTAATAGCCAGTAAGAACTAGTACAATTCAAGTTTTAGGTATCGATTATTGACTTTTTAGCTGGCTTTGGTGCCTTGGACATGAGCTAGGACCTTAAGATTCTGCATGAAAGGAGGACTAGCAGCCGAGTTGCATGGGAGAATGTGAAAAGTGTTCAAATAGAGTAAAAACCTGAGAAATCCGTCCGTTTTCGTCATTTTTATCGAATCGACTTAAAGCCAAATCGTCACATTGGCCGCTCTGCTCTCTGAAACGGTTGTACTTATCGTCTGCAAAGCTATGTCGCGTACTGCGGTATTCGGAGACACTAAAAGCACCATAGTAGAACACAGATGTAGCTTCTAAGATGATGTAATAGCCAGTAAGAAATAGTACCATTCAAGTTTTAGGAATCGGTTATTGACTTTATACCCTTGCTTGGTGCCTTGGACATGAGCTAGGAACTTAAGATTTTACATGCAGGAGGACTAGCAGACGAGTTGCACGGGAGAATGTGTAAAGTGTTCATATGTAGTAAAAACCTGAGAAATCCGTTCGTTTTCGTCATTTGTTATCGAATCGACTTAAAGCCCGATCGTCACATTGGCCGCCCTTCTCTCTGAAACGATTGTACTTATCGTCTGCAAAGCTATGTCGCGTGCTGCGGCATGCGGGGACACTAAAATCACCATATTGGAACACAGATGAAGCTTCTAAGTTGATGTAATAGCCAGTAAGAAGTAGTACAATTCAAGTTTTAGTTATCGATTATTGACTTTTTAGCTGGCTTTGATGCCTTGGATATGAGCTAGGACCTTAATATTCTGCATGAAAGGAGGACTAGCAGCCAAGTTGCACGGGAGAATTTGAAAAGTGTTCATATGTAGTAAAAACCTGGGAAATCCGTCCGGTTTCGTCATTTGTTATCGAATCGACTTAAAGCCAGATTGTCACATTGGCCGCTCTTCTCTCAGAAACGGTTGTACTTATCGTCTGCAATGCTATGTCGCGTGCTGCGCTATGCGGAGACACTAAAAGCACCATAGTGGAACACAGATGAAGCTTCTAAGTTGATGTAATAGCCAGTAAGAAGTAGTACAATTCAAGTTTTAGGTATCGATTATTGACTTTTTAGCTGGCTTTGACGCCTTGGACATCAGCTAGGACCTTAAGATTCTGCATGAAAGGAGGACTAGCATCCGAGTTGCACGGGAGAATTTAAAAAGTGTTCATATGTAGTAAAAACCTGAGAAATCCGTCCGTTTACGTCATTTGTTATCGAATCGTCTTAAAGCCTGATTGTCACATTGGCCGCTCTTCTCTCTGAAACGGTTGTACTTATCGTCTGCAAAGCTGTGTCGCGTGCTGCGGTATGCGGAGAAACTAAAAGCTTCATAGTAGAACACAGATGAAGCTTCTAAGTTGATGTAATAGCCAGTAAGAAGTAGTACAATTCACGTTTTAGGTATCGATTATTGACTTTTTAGCTGGCTTTGGTGCCTTGGACATGAGGTAGGACCTTAAGATTCTGCATGAAAGGAGGACTAGCAGCCGCGTTGGATGGGAGAATGTGAATAGTGTTCATATGTAGTAAAAACCTGAGAAATCCGTCCGTTTTCGTCATTTGTTATCGAATCGACTTAAAGCCAGATCGTCACATTGGCCGCTCTTCCCTCTGAAACGGTTGTCCTTATCGCCTGCAAAGCTATGTCGCGTGATGCGGTATGCGGAGACACTAAAAGCACCATAGTAGAACACAGATGAAGCTTCTAAGTTGGTGTAATAGCCAGTAAGAAGTAGTATAATTCAAGTTTTAAGTATCGATTATTGACTTTTTAGATGGCTTTGGTGCCCTGGACATGAGCTAGGACCTTAAGATTCTGCATGAAAGGAGGACTAGCAGCCGAGTTGCAGGGAAGAATGTGAAAAGTGTTCATATGTAGTAAAAACCTGAGAAATCCGTCCGTTTTCGTCATTTGTTATCGAATCGACTTAAAGCCAGATCGTCACATTGGCTGCTCTTCTCTCTGAAACGGTTGTACTTATCGTCTGGAAAGCTTTGTCGCGTGCTGCGGTATGCGGAGACACTGAAAGCACCATAGTAGAACACAGATGAAGCTTCTAAGATGATGTAATAGCCAGTAAGAAGTAGTACAATTCAAGTTTTAGGTATCGATTATTGACTTTTTAGCTGGCTTTGGTGCCTTGGACATGAGCTAGGACCTTAAGATTCTGCATGAAAGGAGGACTAGCAGCCGAGTTGCACGGGAGAATGTGAAAAGTGTTCATATGTAGTAAAAACCTGAGAAATCCGTCCGTTTTCGTCATTTGTTATCGAATCGACTTAAAGCCAGATCGTCACATTGGCCCCTCTTTTCTCTGAAACGGTTGTACTTATCGTCTGCAAAGCTATGTCGCGTACTGCAGTGTGCGGAGACACTAAAAGCACCATGGTAGAACACAGATGAAGCTTCTAAGTTGATGTAATAGCCAGTAAGAAGTAGTACAATTCAAGTTTTAGGTATCGATTATTGACTTTTTAGCTGGCTTTGGTGCCTTGGACATGAGCTAGGACCTTAAGATTCTGTATTAAAGGAGGACTAGCAGCCGCGTTGCACGGGAGAATGTGAAATGTGATCATATGTAGTAGAAACCTGAGAAATCCGTCCGTTTTCGTCATTTGTTATCGAATCGACTTAAAGCCCGATCGTCACATTGGCCGCTCTTCTCTCTGAAACGGTTGTACTTCTCGTCTGCAAAGCTATGTCGCGTGCTGCGGTATGCGGAGACAATAAAATCACCGTAGTAGAACACAGATGAAGCTTCTAAGTCGATGTAATAGCCAGTAAGAAGTAGTACAATTCAAGTTTTAGGTACTGATTATTGACTTTTTAGATGGCTTTGGTGCCTTGGCCACGAGCTAGGACCTTAAGATTCTGAATGAAAGGAGGACTAGCATCCGAGTTGCATGGGAGAATGTGAAAAGTGTTCATATGTAGTAAAAACCTGAGAAATCTGTCCGTTTTCGTCATTTGTTATCGAATCGACTTAAAGCCAGATCGTCACATTGGCCGCTCTTCTCTCTGAAACGGTTGTACTTATCGTCTGCAAAGCTATATCGCGTGCTGCGGTATGCGGAGACACTAAAAGCACCATAGTAGAACACAGATGAAGCTTCTATGATGATGTAATAGCCAGTAAGAAGTAGTACAATCCAAGTTTTAGGAATCGATTATTGACTTTTTAGCTGGCTTTGGTGCCTTGGAAATGAGCTAGGACCTTAAGATTCTGCATGAAAGGAGGACTAGCAGCCGAGTTGGATAGGAGAATGTGAAAAGTGTTCATATGAAGTAAAAACCTAAGAAATTCGTCCGTTTTCGTCATTTGTTATCGAATCGACTTAAAGCCAGATCGTCACATTGGCCGCTCTTCTCTCTGAAACAGTTGTACTTATCGTCTTCGAAGCTATGTCGCGTGCTGCGGTATGCGGAGACACTAAAAGCACCATAGTAGAACACAGATGAAGCTTCTAAGTTGATGTAATATCCAGTAAGAAGTAGTACAATTCAAGTTTTAGGTATGGATTATTGACTTCTTAGCTGGCTTTGGTGCCTTGGACATGAGCTAGGACCTTAAGATTCTGCATGAAAGGAGGACTAGCAGCCGAGTTGCACGGGAGAATGTGAAAAGTGTTCGTATGTAGTAAAAACCTGAGAAATCCGTCCGTTTTCGTCATTTGTTATCGAATCGACTTAAAGCCAGATCGTCACATTGGCCGCTCTTCTCTCTGAAACGGTTGTACTTATCGTCTTCAAAGCTATGTCGCGTGCTGCGGTATGCGGAGACACTAAAAGCACCATAGTAGAACACAGATGAAGCTTCTAAGTTGATGTAATAGCCAGTAAGAAGTAGTACAATTCAAGTTTTAGGTATCGATTATTGACTTATTAGCTGGCTTTGGTGCCTTGGACATGAGCTAGGACCTTAAGATTCTGCATGAAAGGAGGACTAGCGGCCGCGTTGTACGGGAGAATGTGAAATGTGTTCATATGTAGTAAAATCCTGAGAAATACGTCCGTTTTCGTCATTTGTTATCGAATCGACTTAAAGCCAGATCGTCACTTTGGCTGCTCTTCTCTCTGAAACGGTTGTACTTATCGTCTGGAAAGCTTTGTCGCGTGCTGCGGTATGCGGAGACACTGAAAGCACCATAGTAGAACACAGATGAAGCTTCTAAGATGATGTAATAGCCAGTAAGAAGTAGTACAATTCAAGTTTTAGGTATCGATTATTGACTTTTTAGCTGGCTTTGGTGCCTTGGACAAGAGCTAGGACCTTAAGATTCTGCATGAAAGGATGACTAGCAGCCGAGTTGCACGGGAGAATGTGAAAAGTGTTCATATGTAGTAAAAACCTGAGAAATCCGTCCGTTTTCGTCATTTGTTATCGAATCGACTTAAAGCCAGATCGTCACATTGGCCCCTCTTTTCTCTGAAACGGTTGTACTTATCGTCTGCAAAGCTATGTCGCGTACTGCAGTGTGCGGAGACACTAAAAGCACCATGGTAGAACACAGATGAAGCTTCTAAGTTGATGTAATAGCCAGTAAGAAGTAGTACAATTCAAGTTTTAGGTATCGATTATTGACTTTTTAGCTGGCTTTGGTGCCTTGGACATGAGCTAGGACCTTAAGATTCTGCATTAAAGGAGGACTAGCAGCCGCGTTGCACGGGAGAATGTGAAATGTGATCATATGTAGTAGAAACCTGAGAAATCCGTCCGTTTTCATCATTTGTTATCGAATCGACTTAAAGCCCGATCGTCACATTGGCCGCTCTTCTCTCTGAAACGGTTGTACTTATCGTCTGCAAAGCTATGTCGCGTGCTGCGGTATGCGGAGACACTAAAAGCACCATAGTAGAACACAGATGAAGCTTCTATGATGATGTAATAGATAGTAAGAAGTAGTACAATTCAAGTTTTAGGTATCGATTATTGACTTTTTAGCTGGCTTTGTTGCCTTGGAAATGAGCTAGGACCTTAAGATTCTGCATGAAAGGAGGACTAGCACCCGCGTTGGATAGGAGAATGTGAAAAGTGTTCATATGTAGTAAAAACCTAAGAAATCCGTCCGTTTTCGTCATTTGTTATCGAATCGACTTAAAGCCAGATCGTCACATTGGCCGCTCTTCTCTCTGAAACGGTTGTACTTATCGTCTTCAAAGCTATGTCGCGTGCTGCGGTATGCGGAGACACTAAAAGCACCATAGTAGAACACAGATGAAGCTTCTAAGTTGATGTAATAGCCAGTAAGAAGTAGTACAATTCAAGTTTTAGGTATCGATTATTGACTTCTTAGCTGGCTTTGGTGCCTTGGACATGAGCTAGGACCTTAAGATTCTGCATGAAACGAGGACTAGCAGCCGAGTTGCACGGGAGAATGTGAAAAGTGTTCATATGTAGTAAAAACCTGAGAAATCCGTCCGTTTTCGTCATTTGTTATCGAATCGACTTAAAGCCAGATCGTCACATTGGCCGCTCTTCTCTCTGAAACGGTTGTACTTATCGTCTTCAAAGCTATGTCGCGTGCTGCGGTATGCGGAGACACTAAAAGCACCATAGTAGAACGCAGATGAAACTTCTAAGTTGATGTAATAGCCAGTAAGAAGTAGTACAATTCAAGTTTTAGGTATCGATTATTGACTTCTTAGCTGGCTTTGGTGCCTTGGACATGAGCTAGGACCTTAAGATTCTGCATGAAAGGAGGACTAGCAGCCGAGTTGCACGGGAGAATGTGAAAAGTGTTCATATGTAGTAAAAACCTGAGATATCCGTCCGTTTTCGTCATTTGTTATCGAATCAACTTAAAGCCAGATCGTCACTTGGCCGCTCTTCTCTCTGAAACGGTTCTACTTATCGTCTGCAAAGCTATGTCGCGTGTTGCGGTATGCGGAGACACTAAAAGCACCATAGTTGAACACAGATGAAGCTTCTAAGTTGATGTAATAGCCAGTAAGAAGTAGTACAATTCAAGTTTTAGGTACTGATTATTGACTTTTTAGCTGGCTTTGGTGCCTTGGACATGAGCTAGGACCATAAGATTCTGCATGAAAGGAGGACTAGCAGCCGCGTTGCACGGGAGAATGTGAAATGTGTTCATATGTAGTAAAAACTTGAGAAATCCGTCTGTTTTCGTGATTTGTTATCGAGTCGACTTAAAGCCCGATCGTCACATTGGCCGCTCTTCTCTCTGAAACGGTTGTACTTATCGTCTGCAAAGCTATGTCGCATGCTGCGGTATGCGCAGACACTAAAAGCACCATAGTATAAAACAGATGGAGCTTCTAAGTTGATGTAATAGCCAGTAAGAAGTAGTACAACTGAAGTTTTAGGTATCGATTATCGACTTTTTAGCTGGCTTTGGTGCCTTGGACATGAGCTAGGACCTTAAGATTCTGCATGAAAGGAGGACTAGCAGCCGCGTTGCACGGGAGAATGTGAAATGTGTTCATATGTAGTAGAAACCTGAGAAATCCGTCCGTTTTCGTCATTTGTTATCGAATCGACTTAAAGCCCGATCGTCACATTGGCCGCTCTTCTCTCTGAAACGGTTGTACTTATCGTCTGCAAAGCTATGTCGCGTGTTGCGGTATGCGGAGACAATAAAATCACCATAGTAGAACACAGATGAAGCTTCTAAGTCGATGTAATAGCCAGTAAGAAGTAGTACAATTCAAGTTTTAGGTACTGATTATTGACTTTTTAGCTGGCTTTGGTGCCTTGGACATGAGCTAGGACCTTAAGATTCTGCATGAAAGGAGGACTAGCAGCCGAGTTGCACGGGAGAATGTGAAAAGTGTTCATATGTAGTAAAAACCTGAGAAATCCTTCCGTTTTCGTCATTTGTTATTGAATCTACTTAAAGCCCGATCGTCACATTGGCCGCTCTTCTCTCTGAAACGGTTGTACTTATCGTCTGCAAAGCTATGTCGCGTGCTGCGGTATGCGGAGACACTAAATGCACCATAGTAGAACACAGATGAAGCTTCTATGATGATGTAATAGCCAGTAAGAAGTAGTACAATTCAAGTTTTAGGTATCGATTATTGACTTTTTAGCTGGCTTTGTTGCCTTGGAAATGAGCTAGGACCTTAAGATTCTGCATCAAAAGGAGGACTAGAAGCCGCGTTGGATAGGAGAATGTGAAAAGTGTTCATATGTAGTAAAAACCTGAGAAATCCGTCCGTTTTCGTCATTTGTTATCGAATCGACTTAAAGCCAGATCGTCACATTGGCTGCTCTTCTCTCTGAAACGGTTGTACTTATCGTCTGGAAAGCTTTGTCGCGTGCTGCGGTATGCGGAGACACTAAAAGCACCATAGTAAAACACAGATGAAGCTTCTAAGATGATGTAATAGCCAGTAAGACGTAGTACAATTCAAGTTTTAGGTATCGATTATTGACTTTTTAGCTGGCTTTGGTGCCTTGAACATGAGCTAGGACCTTAAGATTCTGCATGAAAGGAGGACTAGCAGCCGAGTTGCACGGGAGAATGTGAAAAGTGTTCATATGTAGTAAAAACCTGAGAAATCCGTCCGTTTTCGTCATTTGTTATCGAATCGACTTAAAGCCAGATCGTCACTTGGCCGCTCTTCTCTCTGAAACGGTTCTACTTATCGTCTGCAAAGCTATGTCGCGTGCTGCGGTATGCGGAGACACTAAAAGCACCATAGTAGAACCCATATGAAGCTTCTATGATGATGTAATAGCCAGTAAGAAGTAGTACAATTCAAGTTTAAGGTATCGATTATCGACTTTTTAGCTGGCTTTGGTGTCTTGGACATGAGCTAGGACCTTAAGATTCTGCATGAAAGGAGGACTAGCAGCCGAGTTGCACGGGAGAATGTGAAAAGTGTTCATATGTATTAAAAACCTGAGAAATCCGTCCGTTTTCGTCATTTGTTATCGAATCGACTTAAAGCCAGATCGTCACATTGGCCCCTCTTTTCTCTGAAACCGTTGTACTTATCGTCTGCAAAGCTATGTCGCGTACTGCGGTGTGCGGAGACACTAAAAGCACCATGGTAGAACACAGATGAAGCTTCTAAGTTGATGTAATAGCCAGTAAGAAGTAGTACAATTCAAGTTTTAGGTATCGATTATTGACTTTTTAGCTGGCTTTGGTGCCTTGGACATGAGCTAGGACCTTAAGATTCTGCATTAAAGGAGGACTAGCAGCCGCGTTGCACGGGAGAATGTGAAATGTGTTCATATGTAGTAGAAACCTGAGAATTCCGTCCGTTTTCGTCATTTGTTATCGAATCGACTTAAAGCCCGATCGTCACATTGGCCGGTCTTCTCTCTGAAACGGTTGTACTTATCGTCTGCAAAGCTATGTCGCGTGCTGCGGTATGCGGAGACAATAAAATCACCATAGTAGAACACAGATGAAGCTTCTAAGTCGATGTAATAGCCAGTAAGAAGTAGTACAATTCAAGTTTTAGGTACTGATTATTGACTTTTTAGCTGGCTTTAGTGCCTTGGACATGAGCTAGGACCTTAAGATTCTGCATGAAAGGAGGACCGGCAGCCGAGTTGCACGGGAGAATGTGAAAAGTGTTCATATGTAGTAAAAACCTGAGAAATCCGTCCGTTTTCGTCATTTGTTATTGAATCTACTTAAAGCCAGATCGTCACATTGGCCGCTCTTCTCTCTGAAACGGCTGTACTTATCGTCTGCAAAGCTATGTCGCGTGCTGCGGTATGCGGAGACACTAAAGGCACCATAGTAGAACACAGATGAAGCTTCTATGATGATGTAATAGCCAGTAAGAAGTAGTACAATTCAAGTTTTAGGTATCGATTATTGACTTTTTAGCTGGCTTTGGTGCCTTGGACATGAGCTAGGACCTTAAGATTCTGCATGAAAGGAGGACTAGCGGCCGAGTTGCCCAGGAGAATGTGAAAAGTGTTCATATGTAGTAAAAACCTGAGAAATCCGTCCGTTTTCGTCATTTGTTATCGAATCGACTTAAAGCCAGATCGTCACATTGGCTGCTCTTCTCTCTGAAACGGTTGTACTTATCGTCTGGAAAGCTTTGTCGCGTGCTGCGGTATGCGGAGACACTAAAAGCACCATAGTAGAACACAGATGAAGCTTCTAAGATGATGTAATAGCCAGTAAGAAGTAGTACAATTCAAGTTTTAGGTATCGATTATTGATTTTTTAGCTGGCTTTGGTGCCTTGAACATGATCTAGGACCTTAAGATTCTGCATGAAAGGAGGACTAGCAGCCGAGTTGCACGGGAGAATGTGAAAAGTGTTCATATGTAGTAAAAACCTGAGAAATCCGTCCGTTTTCGTCATTTGTTATCGATTCGACTTAAAGCCAGATCGTCACATTGGCCGCTCTTATCTGTGAAACGGTTCTACTTATCGTCTGCAAAGCTATGTCGCGTGCTGCGGTATGCGGAGACACTAAAAGCACCATAATAGAACACATATGAAGCTTCTATGATGATGTAATAGCCAGTAAGAAGTAGTACAATTCAAATTTAAGGTATCGATTATCGACTTTTTAGCTGGCTTTGGTGCCTTGGACATGAGCTAGGACCTTAAGATTCTGCATTAAAGGAGGACTAGCAGCCGCGTTGCACGGGAGAATGTGAAATGTGTTCATATGTAGTAGAAACCTGAGAATTCCGTCCGTTTTCGTCATTTGTTATCGAATCGACTTAAAGCCCGATCGTCACATTGGCCGGTCTTCTCTCTGAAACGGATGTACTTATCGTCTGCAAAGCTATGTCGCGTGCTGCGGTATGCGGAGACAATAAAATCACCATAGTAGAACACAGATGAAGCTTCTAAGTCGATGTAAGAGCCAGTAAGAAGTAGTACAATTCAAGTTTTAGGTATCGATTATTGACTTTTTAGCTGGCTTTGGTGCCTTGGACACGAGCTAGGACCTTAAGATTCAGCATGAAAGGAGGACTAGCAGCCGAGTTGCCCAGGAGAATGTGAAAAGTGTTCATATGTAGTAAAAACCTGAGAAATCCGTCCGTTTTCGTCATTTGTTATCGAATCGACTTAAAGCCAGATCGTCACATTGGCTGCTCTTCTCTCTGAAACGGTTGTACTTATCGTCTGGAAAGCTTTGTCGCGTGCTGCGGTATGCGGAGACACTAAAAGCACCATAGTAGAACACAGATGAAGCTTCTAAGATGATGTAATAGCCAGTAAGAAGTAGTACAATTCAAGTTTTAGGTATCGATTATTGACTTTTTAGCTGGCTTTGGTGCCTTGAACATGAGCTAGGACCTTAAGATTCTGCATGAAAGGAGGACTAGCAGCCTAGTTGCACGGGAGAATGTGAAAAGTGTTCATATGTAGTAAAAACCTGAGAAATCCGTCCGTTTTCGTCATTTGTTATCGAATCGACTTAAAGCCAGTTCGTCACATTGGCCGCTCTTCTCTCTGAAACGGTTGTACTTATCGTCTTCAAAGCTATGTCGCGTGCTGCGGTATGCGGAGACACTAAAAGCTCCATAGTAGAACACAGATGAAGCTTGTAAGTTGATGTAATAGCCAGTAAGAAGTAGTACAATTCAAGTTTTAGGTATCGATTTATTGACTTCATAGCTGGCTTTGGTGCCTTGGACATGAGCTAGGACCTTAAGATTCTACATGAAAGGAGGACTAGCACTTGAGTTGCACGGGAGAATGTGAAAAGTGTTCATATGTAGTAAAAACCTGAGAAATCCGTCCGTTTTCGTCATTTGTTATCGAATCGACTTAAAGCCAGATCGTCACTTGGCCGCTCTTCTCTCTGAAACGGTTCTACTTATCGTCTGCAAAGCTATGTCGCGTGCTGCGGTATGCGGAGACACTAAAAGCACCATAGTAGAACACAGATGAAGCTTCTAAGTTGATGTAATAGCCAGTAAGAAGTAGTACAATTCAAGTTTTAGGTACTGATTATTTACTTTTTTGCTGGCTTTGGTGCCTTGGACATGAGCTAGGACCTTAAGATTCTGCATGAAAGGAGGACTAGCAGCCGCGTTGCACGGGAGAATGTGAAATGTGTTCATATGTAGTAAAAACTTGAGAAATCCGTCTGTTTTCGTCATTTGTTATCGAATCGACTTAAAGCCCGATCGTCACATTGGCCGCTCTTCTCTCTGAAACGGTTGTACTTATCCTCTGCAAAGCTATGTCGCGTGCTGCGGCATGCGGAGACACTAAAAGCACCATAGTAGAACACAGATGAAGCTTCTATGATGATGTAATAGCCAGTAAGAAGTAGTACAATTCAAGTTTTATGTATCGATTATCGACTTTTTAGCTGGCTTTGGTGTCTTGGACATGAGCTAGGACCTTAAGATTCTGCATGAAAGGAGGACTAGCAGCCGAGTTGCACGGGACAATGTGAAAAGAGTTCATATGTAGTAAAAACCTGAGAAATCCGTCCGTTTTCGTCATTTGTTATCGAATCGACTTAAAGCCAGATCGTCACATTGGCTGCTCTTCTCTCTGAAACGGTTGTACTTATCGTCTGCAAAGCTATGTCGCGTGCTGCGGTATGCGGAGACACTAAATGCACCATAGTAGAACACAGATGAAGCTTCTATGATGATGTAATAGCTAGTAAGAAGTAGTACAATTCAAGTTTTAGTTATCGATTATTGACTTTTTAGCTGGCTTTGTTGCCTTGGAAATGAGCTAGGACCTTAAGATTCTGCATCAAAAGGAGGACTAGAAGCCGCGTTGGATAGGAGAATGTGAAAAGTGTTCATATGTAGTAAAAACCTGAGAAATCCGTCCGTTTTCGTCATTTGTTATCGAATCGACTTAAAGCCAGATCGTCACATTGGCTGCTCTTCTCTCTGAAACGGTTGTACTTATCGTCTGGAAAGCTTTGTCGCGTGCTGCGGTATGCGGAGACACTAAAAGCACCATAGTAAAACACAGATGAAGCTTCTAAGATGATGTAATAGCCAGTAAGACGTAGTACAATTCAAGTTTTAAGTATCGATTATTGACTTTTTAGCTGGCTTTGGTGCCTTGAACATAAGCTAGGACCTTAAGATTCTGCATGAAAGGAGGACTAGCAGCCGAGTTGCACGGGAGAATGTGAAAAGTGTTCATATGTAGTAAAAACCTGAGAAATCCGTCCGTTTTCGTCATTTGTTATCGAATCGACTTAAAGCCAGATCGTCACATTGGCCGCTCTTCTCTCTGAAACGGTTCTACTTATCGTCTGCAAAGCTATGTCGCGTACTGCGGTGTGCGGAGACACTAAAAGCACCATGGTAGAACACAGATGAAGCTTCTAAGTTGATGTAATAGCCAGTAAGAAGTAGTACAATTCAAGTTTTAGGTATCGATTATTGACTTTTTAGCTGGCTTTGGTGCCTTGGACATGAGCTAGGACCTTAAGATTCTGCATTAAAGGAGGACTAGCAGCCGCGTTGCACGGGAGAATGTGAAATGTGTTCATATGTAGTAGAAACCTGAGAATTCCGTCCGTTTTCGTCATTTGTTATCGAATCGACTTAAAGCCCGATCGTCACATTGGCCGGTCTTCTCTCTGAAACGGATGTACTTATCGTCTGCAAAGCTATGTCGCGTGCTGCGGTATGCGGAGACAATAAAATCACCATAGTAGAACACAGATGAAGCTTCTAAGTCGATGTAATAGCCAGTAAGAAGTAGTACAATTCAAGTTTTAGGTACTGATTATTGACTTTTTAGCTGGCTTTGGTGCCTTGGACATGAGCTAGGACCTTAAGATTCTGCATGAAAGGAGGACCGGCAGCCGAGTTGCACGGGAGAATGTGAAAAGTGTTCATATGTAGTAAAAACCTGAGAAATCCGTCCGTTTTCGTCATTTGTTATTGAATCTACTTAAAGCCAGATCAACACATTGGCCGCTGTTCTCTCTGAAACGGCTGTACTTATCGTCTGCAAAGCTATGTCGCGTGCTGCGGTATGCGGAGACACTAAAAGCACCATAGTAGAACACAGATGAAGCTTCTATGATGATGTAATAGCCAGTAAGAAGTAGTACAATTCAAGTTTTAGGTATCGATTATTGACTTTTTAGCTGGCTTTGGTGCCTTGGACATGAGCTAGGACCTTAAGATTCTGCATGAAAGGAGGACTAGCGGCCGAGTTGCCCAGGAGAATGTGAAAAGTGTTCATATGTAGTAAAAACCTGAGAAATCCGTCCGTTTTCGTCATTTGTTATCGAATCGACTTAAAGCCAGATCGTCACATTGGCTGCTCTTCTCTCTGAAACGGTTGTACTTATCGTCTGGAAAGCTTTGTCGCGTGCTGCGGTATGCGGAGACACTAAAAGCACCATAGTAGAACACAGATGAAGCTTCTAAGATGATGTAATAGCCAGTAAGAAGTAGTACAATTCAAGTTTTAGGTATCGATTATTGATTTTTTAGCTGGCTTTGGTGCCTTGCACATGAGCTAGGACCTTAAGATTCTGCATTAAAGGAGGACTAGCAGCCGCGTTGCACGGGAGAATGTGAAATGTGTTCATATGTAGTAGAAACCTGAGAATTCCGTCCGTTTTCGTCATTTGTTATCGAATCGACTTAAAGCCCGATCGTCACATTTGCCGGTCTTCTCTCTGAAACGGTTGTACTTATCGTCTGCAAAGCTATGTCGCGTGCTGCGGTATGCGGAGACAATAAAATCACCATAGTAGAACACAGATGAAGCTTCTAAGTCGATGTAAGAGCCAGTAAGAAGTAGTACAATTCAAGTTTTAGGTATCGATTATTGACTTTTTAGCTGGCTTTGGTGCCTTGGATACGAGCTAGGACCTTAAGATTCTGCATGAAAGGAGGACTAGCAGCCGAGTTGCCCAGGAGAATGTGAAAAGTGTTCATATGTAGTAAAAACCTGAGAAATCCGTCCGTTTTCGTCATTTGTTATCGAATCGACTTAAAGCCAGATCGTCACATTGGCTGCTCTTCTCTCTGAAACGGTTGTACTTATCGTCTGGAAAGCTTTGTCGCGTGCTGCGGTATGCGGAGACACTAAAAGCACCATAGTAGAACACAGATGAAGCTTCTAAGATGATGTAATAGCCAGTAAGAAGTAGTACAATTCAAGTTTTAGGTATCGATTATTGACTTTTTTGCTGGCTTTGGTGCCTTGAACATGAGCTAGGACCATAAGATTCTGCATGAAAGGAGGACTAGCAGCCGAGTTGCACGGGAGAATGTGAAAAGTGTTCATATGTAGTAAAAACCTGAGAAATCCGTCCGTTTTCGTCATTTGTTATCGAATCGACTTAAAGCCAGATCGTCACATTGGCCGCTCTTCTCTCTGAAACGGTTGTACTTATCGTCTTCAAAGCTATGTCGCGTGCTGCGGTATGCGGAGACACTAAAAGCTCCATAGTAGAACACAGATGAAGCTTGTAAGTTGATGTAATAGCCAGTAAGAAGTAGTACAATTCAAGTTTTAGGTATCGATTATTGACTTCTTAGCTGGCTTTGGTGCCTTGGACATGAGCTAGGACCTTAAGATTCTGCATGAAAGGAGGACTAGCACTTGAGTTGCACGGGAGAATGTGAAAAGTGTTCATATGTAGTAAAAACCTGAGAAATCCGTCCGTTTTCGTCATTTGTTATCGAATCGACTTAAAGCCAGATCGTCACTTGGCCGCTCTTCTCTCTGAAACGGTTCTACTTATCGTCTGCAAAGCTATGTCGCGTGCTGCGGTATGCGGAGACACTAAAAGCACCATAGTAGAACACAGATGAAGCTTCTAAGTTGATGTAATAGCCAGTAAGAAGTAGTACAATTCAAGTTTTAGGTACTGATTATTTACTTTTTAGCTGGCTTTGGTGCCTTGGACATGAGCTAGGACCTTAAGATTCTGCATGAAAGGAGGACTAGCAGCCGCGTTGCACGGGAGAATGTGAAATGTGTTCATATGTAGTAAAAACTTGAGAAATCCGTCTGTTTTCGTCATTTGTTATCGAATCGACTTAAAGCCCGATCGTCACATTGGCCGCTCTTCTCTCTGAAACGGTTGTACTTATCGTCTGCAAAGCTATGTCGCGTGCTGCGGTATGCGGAGACACTAAAAGCACCATAGTATAACACAGATGAAGCTTCTATGATGATGTAATAGCCAGTAAGTTGAAGTACAATTCAAGTTTTAGGTATCGATTATTGACTTTTTAGCTGGCTTTGGTGCCTTGGACATGAGCTAGGACCTTAAGATTCTGCATGAAAGGAGGACTAGCAGCCGCGTTGGATGGGAGAATGTGAAAAGTGTTCATATGTAGTAAAAACCTGAGAAATTCGTCCGTTTTCGTCATTTGTTATCGAATCACCTTAAAGCCAGATCGTCACATTGGCCGCTCTTCTCTCTGAAACGGTTGTACTTATCGCCTGCAAAGCTATGTCGCGTGATGCGGTATGCGGAGACACTAAAAGCACCATAGTAGAACACAGATGAAGCTCTTAAGTTGATGTAATAGCCAGTAAGAAGTATTACAATTCAAGTTTTAGGTATCGATTATTGACTTTTTAGCTGGCTTTGGTGCCTTGGACATGAGCTAGGACCTTAAGATTCTGCATGAAAGGAGGACTAGCAGCCGAGGTGCACGGGAGAATGTGAAAAGCATTCAAATGTAGTAAAAACCTGAGAAATCCGTCCGTTTTCGTCATTTGTTATCGAATCGACTTGAAGCCAGAGCGTCACATTGGCCGCTCTTCTATCTGAAACGATTGTACTTATCGTCTTCAAAGCTATGTCGCGTGCTGCGGTATGCGGAGACACTAAAAGCACCATAGTAGAACACAGATGAAGCTTCTAAGTTGATGTAATAGCCAGTAAGAAGTAGTACAATTCAAGTTTTAGGTATCGATTATTGATTTTTTAACTGGCTTTGTCGCCTTGGACATGAGCTAGGACCTTAAGATTCTGCAAGAAAGGAGGACTAGCAGCCGAGTTGCAGGGGAGAATGTGAAAAGTGTTCATATGTAGTAAAAACCTGAGAAATCCGTCCGTTTTCGTCATTTGTTATCGAATCGACTTAAAGCCAGATCGTCACATTGGCCGCTCTTCTCTCTGAAACGGTTGTACTTATCGTCTTCAAAGCTATGTCGCGTGCTGCGGTATGCGGAGACACTAAAAGCACCATAGTAGAACACAAATGAAGCTTCTACGTTGATGTAATAGCCAGTAAGAAGTAGTACAATTCAAGTTTTAGGTATCGATTATTGACTTTTTAGCTGGCTTTGGTTCCTTGGACATGAGCTAGGACCTTAAGATTCTGCATGAAAGGAGGACTAGCAGCCGAGTTGCACGGGAGAATGTGAAAAGTGTTCATATGTAGTAAAAACCTGAGATATCCGTCCGTTTTCGTCATTTGTTATCGAATCGACTCAAAGCCAGATGGTCACATTGGCCGCTCTTCTCTCTGAAACGGTTGTACTTATCGTCTGCAAAGCTATGTCGCGTGCTGCGGTATGCGGAGACACTAAAAGCTCCATAGTAGAACACAGATGAAGCTTGTAAGTTGATGTAATAGCCAGTAAGAAGTAGTACAATTCAAGTTTTAGGTATCGATTATTGACTTCTTAGCTGGCTTTGGTGCCTTGGACATGAGCAAGGACCTTGAGAGTCTGAATGAAAGGAGGACTAGCACTTGAGTTGCACGGGAGAATGTGAAAAGTGTTCATATGTAGTAAAAACCTGAGAAATCCGTCCGTTTTCGTCATTTGTTATCGAATCGACTTAAAGCCAGATCGTCACTTGGCCGCTCTTCTCTCTGAAACGGTTCTACTTATCGTCTGCAAAGCTATGTCGCGTGCTGCGGTATGCGGAGACACTAAAAGCACCATAGTAGAACACAGATGAAGCTTCTAAGTTGATGTAATAGCCAGTAAGAAGTAGTACAATTCAAGTTTTAGGTACTGATTATTTACTTTTTAGCTGGCTTTGGTGCCTTGGACATGAGCTAGGACCTTAAGATTCTGCATGAAAGGAGGACTAGCAGCCGCGTTGCACGGGAGAATGTGAAATGTGTTCATATGTAGTAAAAACTTGAGAAATCCGTCTGTTTTCGTCATTTGTTATCGAATCGACTTAAAGCCCGATCGTCACATTGGCCGCTCTTCTCTCTGAAACGGTTGTACTTATCGTCTGCAAAGCTATGTCGCGTGCTGCGGTATGCGGAGACACTAAAAGCACCATAGTAGAACACAGATGAAGCTTCTATGATGATGTAATAGCCAGTAAGTTGTAGTACAATTCAAGTTTTAGGTATCGATTATTGACTTTTTAGCTGGCTTTGGTGCCTTGGACATGAGCTAGGACCTTAAGATTCTGCATGAAAGGAGGACTAGCAGCCGCGTTGGATGGGAGAATGTGAAAAGTGTTCATATGTAGTAAAAACCTGAGAAATTCGTCCGTTTTCGTCATTTGTTATCGAATCACCTTAAAGCCAGATCGTCACATTGGCCGCTCTTCTCTCTGAAACGGTTGTACTTATCGCCTGCAAAGCTATGTCGCGTGATGCGGTATGCGGAGACACTAAAAGCACCATAGTAGAACACAGATGAAGCTCTTAAGTTGATGTAATAGCCAGTAAGAAGTATTACAATTCAAGTTTTAGGTATCGATTATTGACTTTTTAGCTGGCTTTGGTGCCTTGGACATGAGCTAGGACCTTAAGATTCTGCATGAAAGGAGGACTAGCAGCCGAGGTGCACGGGAGAATGTGAAAAGTATTCAAATGTAGTAAAAACCTGAGAAATCCGTCCGTTTTCGTCATTTGTTATCGAATCGACTTGAAGCCAGAGCGTCACATTGGCCGCTCTTCTATCTGAAACGATTGTACTTATCGTCTTCAAAGCTATGTCGCGTGCTGCGGTATGCGGAGACACTAAAAGCACCATAGTAGAACACAGATGAAGCTTCTAAGTTGATGTAATAGCCAGTAAGAAGTAGTACAATTCAAGTTTTAGGTATCGATTATTGATTTTTTAACTGGCTTTGTCGCCTTGGACATGAGCTAGGACCTTAAGATTCTGCAAGAAAGGAGGACTAGCAGCCGAGTTGCAGGGGAGAATGTGAAAAGTGTTCATATGTAGTAAAAACCTGAGAAATCCGTCCGTTTTCGTCATTTGTTATCGAATCGACTTAAAGCCAGATCGTCACATTGGCCGCTCTTCTCTCTGAAACGGTTGTACTTATCGTCTTCAAAGCTATGTCGCGTGCTGCGGTATGCGGAGACACTAAAAGCACCATAGTAGAACACAGATGAAGCTTCTACGTTGATGTAATAGCCAGTAAGAAGTAGTACAATTCAAGTTTTAGGTATCGATTATTGACTTTTTAGCTGGCTTTGGTTCCTTGGACATGAGCTAGGACCTTAAGATTCTGCATGAAAGGAGGACTAGCAGCCGAGTTGCACGGGAGAATGTGAAAAGTGTTCATATGTAGTAAAAACCTGAGATATCCGTCCGTTTTCGTCATTTGTTATCGAATCGACTTAAAGCCAGATGGTCACATTGGCCGCTCTTCTCTCTGAAACGGTTGTACTTATAGTCTGCAAAGCTATGTCGCGTGCTGCGGTATGTGGAGACACTAAAATCACCATAGTAGAACACAGATGAAGCTTCTAAGTTGATGTAATAGCCAGTAAGAAGTAGTACAATTCAAGTTCTAGGTATCGATTATTGACTTTTTTAATGGCTTTGGTGCCTTGGACATGAGCAAGGACCTTGAGAGTCTGCATGAAAGGAGGACTAGCAGCCGAGTTGCACGGGACAATGTGAAAAGAGTTCATATGTAGTAAAAACCTGAGAAATCCGTCCGTTTTCGTCATTTGTTATCGAATCGACTTAAAGCCAGTTCATCACATTGGCCGCTCTTATCTCTGAAACGGTTGTACTTATCGTCTGCAAAGCTATGTCGCGTGCTGCGGTATGCGGAGACACTAAATGCACCATAGTAGAACACAGATGAAGCTTCTATGATGATGTAATAGCTAGTAAGAAGTAGTACAATTCAAGTTTTAGGTATCGATTATTGACTTTTTAGCTGGCTTTGGTGCCTTGAACATGAGCTAGGACCTTAAGATTCTGCATCAAAAGAAGGACTAGAAGCCGCGTTGGATAGGAGAATGTGAAAAGTGTTCATATGTAGTAAAAACCTGAGAAATCCGTCCGTTTTCGTCATTTGTTATCGAATCGACTTAAAACCAGATCGTCACATTGGCTGCTCTCCTCTCTGAAACGGTTGTACTTATCGTCTGGAAAGCTTTGTCGCGTGCTGCGGTATGCGGAGACACTAAACGCACCATAGTAAAACACAGATGAAGCTTCTAAGATGATGTAATAGCCAGTAAGACGTAGTACAAATCAAGTTTTTGGTTTCGATTATTGACTTTTTAGCTGGCTTTGGTGCCTTGAACATGAGCTAGGACCTTAAGATTCTGCATGAAAGGAGGACTAGCAGCCGAGTTGCACGGGAGAATGTGAAAAGTGTTCATATGTAGTAAAAACCTGAGAAATCCGTCCGTTTTCGTCATTTGTTATCGAATCGACTTAAAGCCAGATCGTCACTTGGCCGCTCTTCTCTCTGAAACGGTTCTACTTATCGTCTGCAAAGCTATGTCGCGTGCTGCGGTATGCGGAGACACTAAAAGCACCATAGTAGAACACAGATGAAGCTTCTAAGTTGATGTAATAGCCAGTAAGAAGTAGTACAATTCAAGTTTTAGGTACTGATTATTTACTTTTTAGCTGGCTTTGGTGCCTTGGACATGAGCTAGGACCTTAAGATTCTACATGAAAGGAGGACTAGCAGCCGCGTTGCACGGGAGAATGTGAAATGTGTTCATATGTAGTAAAAACTTGAGAAATCCGTCTGTTTCCGTCATTTGTTATCGAATCGACTTAAAGCCCGATCGTCACATTGGCCGCTCTTCTCTCTGAAACGGTTGTACTTATCCTCTGCAAAGCTATGTCGCGTGCTGCGGTATGCGGAGACACTAAAAGCACCATAGTAGAACACAGATGAAGCTTCTATGATGATGTAATAGCCAGTAAGAAGTAGTACAATTCAAGTTTTATGTATCGATTATTGACTTTATAGCTGGCTTTGGTGCCTTGGACATGAGCTAAGACCTTAAGATTCTGCATGAAAGGAGGACTAGCAGCCGCGTTGGATGGGAGAATGTGAAAAGTGTTCATATGTAGTAAAAACCTGAGAAATTCGTCCGTTTTCGTCATTTGTTATCGAATCGACTTAAAGCCAGATCGTCACATTGGCCGCTCTTCTCTCTGAAACGGTTGTACTTATCGTCTGCAAAGCTATGTCGCGTGCTGCGGTATGCGGAGACAATAAAATCACCATAGTAGAACACAGATGAAGCTTCTAAGTCGATGTAATAGCCAGTAAGAAGTAGTACAATTCAAGTTTTAGGTACTGATTATTGACTTTTTAGCTGGCTTTGGTGCCTTGAACATGAGCTAGGACCTTAAGATTCTGCATGAAAGGAGGACCGGCAGCCGAGTTGCACGGGAGAATGTGAAAAGTGTTCATATGTAGTAAAAACCTGAGAAATCCGTCCGTTTTCGTCATTTGTTATTGAATCTACTTAAAGCCAGATCGTCACATTGGCCGCTGTTCTCTCTGAAACGGCTGTACTTATCGTCTGCAAAGCTATGTCGCGTGCTGCGGTATGCGGAGACACTAAAAGCACCATAGTAGAACACAGATGAAGCTTCTATGATGATGTAATAGCCAGTAAGAAGTAGTACAATTAAAGTTTTAGGTATCGATTATTGACTTTTTAGCTGGCTTTGGTGCCTTGGACATGAGCTAGGACCTTAAGATTCTGCATGAAAGGAGGACTAGCAGCCGAGTTGCCCAGGAGAATGTGAAAAGTGTTCATATGTTGTAAAAACCTGAGAAATCCGTCCGTTTTCGTCATTTGTTATCGAATCGACTTAAAGCCAGATCGTCACATTGGCTGCTCTTCTCTCTGAAACGGTTGTACTTATCGTCTGGAAAGCTTTGTCGCGTGCTGCGGTATGCGGAGACACTAAAAGCACCATAGTAGAACACAGATGAAGCTTCTAAGATGATGTAATAGCCAGTAAGAAGTAGTACAATTCCAGTTTTAGGTATCGATTATTGATTTTTTAGCTGGCTTTGGTGCCTTGAACATGATCTAGGACCTTAAGATTCTGCATGAAAGGAGGACTAGCAGCCGAGTTGCACGGGAGAATGTGAAAAGTGTTCATATGTAGTAAAAACCTGAGAAATCCGTCCGTTTTCGTCATTTGTTATCGAATCGACTTAAAGCCAGATCGTCACATTGGCCGCTCTTCTCTCTGAAACGGTTGTACTTATCGTCTGCAAAGCTATGTCGCGTGCTGCGGTATGCGGAGACACTAAAAGCACCATAGTAGAACACAGATGAAGCTTCTAAGTTGATGTAATAGCCAGTAAGAAGTAGTACAATTCAAGTTTTAGGTATCGATTATTGACTTTTTAGCTGGCTTTGGTGCCTTGGACATGTGCTAGGACCTTAAGATTCTGCATGAAAGGAGGACTAGCAGCCGAGTTGCACGGGAGAATGTGAAAAGTGTTCATATGTAGTAAAAACCTGAGAAATCCGTCCGTTTTCGTCAATTGTTATCGAATCGACTTAAAGCCAGATCGTCACATTGGCCGCTCTTCTCTCTGAAACGGTTCTACTTATCGTCTGCAAAGCTATGTCGCGTGCTGCGGTATGCGGAGACACTAAAAGCACCATAATAGAACACATATGAAGCTTCTATGATGATGTAATAGCCAGTAAGAAGTAGTACAATTCAAATTTAAGGTATCGATTATCGACTTTTTAGCTGGCTTTGGTGCCTTGGACATGAGCTAGGACCTTAAGATTCTGCATTAAAGGAGGACTAGCAGCCGCGTTGCACGGGAGAATGTGAAATGTGTTCATATGTAGTAGAAACCTGAGAATTCCGTCCGTTTTCGTCATTTGTTATCGAATCGACTTAAAGCCCGATCGTCACATTGGCCGGTCTTCTCTCTGAAACGGTTGTACTTATCGTCTGCAAAGCTATGTCGCGTGCTGCGGTATGCGGAGACAATAAAATCACCATAGTAGAACACATATGAAGCTTCTAAGTCGATGTAAGAGCCAGTAAGAAGTAGTACAATTCAAGTTTTAAGTATCGATTATTGACTTTTTAGCTGGCTTTGCTGCCTTGGACACGAGCTAGGACCTTAAGATTCTGCATGAAAGGAGGACTAGCAGCCGAGTTGCACGGGAGAATGTGAAAAGTGTTCATATGTAGTAAAAACCTGAGAAATCCGTCCGTTTTCGTCATTTGTTATCGAATCGACTTAAAGCCAGATCGTCACATTGGCCGCTCTTCTCTCTGAAACGGTTGTACTTATCGTCTTCAAAGCTATGTCGCGTGCTGCGGTGTGCGGAGACACTAAAAGCTCCATAGTAGAACACAGATGAAGCTTGTAAGTTGATGTAATAGCCAGTAAGAAGTAGTACAATTCAAGTTTTAGGTATCGATTATTGAATTCTTAGCTGGCTTTGGTGCCTTGGACATGAGCTAGGACCTTAAGATTCTGCATGAAAGGAGGACTAGCACTTGAGTTGCACGGGAGAATGTGAAAAGTGTTCATATGTAGTAAAAACCTGAGAAATCCGTCCGTTTTCGTCATTTGTTATCGAATCGACTTAAAGCCAGATCGTCACTTGGCCGCTCTTCTCTCTGAAACGGTTCTACTTATCGTCTGCAAAGCTATGTCGCGTGCTGCGGTATGCGGAGACACTAAAAGCACCATAGTAGAACACAGATGAAGCTTCTAAGTTGATGTAATAGCCAGTAAGAAGTAGTACAATTCAAGTTTTAGGTACTGATTATTTACTTTTTAGCTGGCTTTGGTGCCTTGGACATGAGCTAGGACCTTAAGATTCTGCATGAAAGGAGGACTAGCAGCCGCGTTGCACGGGAGAATGTGAAATGTGTTCATATGTAGTAAAAACTTGAGAAATCCGTCTGTTTTCGTCATTTGTTATCGAATCGACTTAAAGCCCGATCGTCACATTGGCCGCTCTTCTCTCTGAAACGGTTGTACTTATCGTCTGCAAAGCTATGTCGCGTGCTGCGGTATGCGGAGACACTAAAAGCACCATAGTAGAACACAGATGAAGCTTCTATGATGATGTAATAGCCAGTAAGTTGTAGTACAATTCAAGTTTTAGGTATCGATTATTGACTTTTTAGCTGGCTTTGGTGCCTTGGACATGAGCTAGGACCTTAAGATTCTGCATGAAAGGAGGACTAGCAGCCGCGTTGGATGGGAGAATGTGAAAAGTGTTCATATGTAGTAAAAACCTGAGAAATTCGTCCGTTTTCGTCATTTGTTATCGAATCACCTTAAAGCCAGATCGTCACATTGGCCGCTCTTCTCTCTGAAACGGATGTACTTATCGCCTGCAAAGCTATGTCGCGTGATGCGGTATGCGGAGACACTAAAAGCACCATAGTAGAACACAGATGAAGCTCTTAAGTTGATGTAATAGCCAGTAAGAAGTATTACAATTCAAGTTTTAGGTATCGATTATTGACTTTTTAGCTGGCTTTGGTGCCTTGGACATGAGCTAGGACCTTAAGATTCTGCATTAAAGGAGGACTAGCAGCCGAGGTGCACGGGAGAATGTGAAAAGTATTCAAATGTAGTAAAAACCTGAGAAATCCGTCCGTTTTCGTCATTTGTTATCGAATCGACTTGAAGCCAGAGCGTCACATTGGCCGCTCTTCTATCTGAAACGATTGTACTTATCGTCTTCAAAGCTATGTCGCGTGCTGCGGTATGCGGAGACACTAAAAGCACCATAGTAGAACACAGATGAAGCTTCTAAGTTGATGTAATAGCCAGTAAGAAGTAGTACAATTCAAGTTTTAGGTATCGATTATTGACTTTTTAGCTGGCTTTGGTGCCTTGGACATGAGCTAGGACCTTAAGATTCTGCATGAAAGGAGGACTAGCAGCCGAGTTGCACGGGAGAATGTGAAAAGTGTTCATATGTAGTAAAAACCTGAGATATCCGTCCGTTTTCGTCATTTGTTATCGAATCGACTTAAAGCCAGATGGTCACATTGGCCGCTCTTCTCTCTGAAACGGTTCTACTTATCGTCTGCAAAGCTATGTCGCGTGCTGCGGTATGCGGAGACACTAAAAGCACCATAATAGAACACATATGAAGCTTCTATGATGATGTAATAGCTAGTAAGAAGTAGTACAATTCAAATTTAAGGTATCGATTATCGACTTTTTAGCTGGCTTTGGTGCCTTGGACATGAGCTAGGACCTTAAGATTCTGCATTAAAGGAGGACTAGCAGCCGCGTTGCACGGGAGAATGTGAAATGTGTTCATATGTAGTAGAAACCTGAGAATTCCGTCCGTTTTCGTCATTTGTTATCGAATCGACTTAAAGCCCGATCGTCACATTGGCCGGTCTTCTCTCTGAAACGGTTGTACTTATCGTCTGCAAAGCTATGTCGCGTGCTGCGGTATGCGGAGACAATAAAATCACCATAGTAGAACACAGATGAAGCTTCTAAGTCGATGTAAGAGCCAGTAAGAAGTAGTACAATTCAAGTTTTAGGTATCGATTATTGACTTTTTAGCTGGCTTTGGTGCCTTGGACACGAGCTAGGACCTTAAGATTCTGCATGAAAGGAGGACTAGCAGCCGAGTTGCCCAGGAGAATGTGAAAAGTGTTCATATGTAGTAAAAACCTGAGAAATCCGTCCGTTTTCGTCATTTGTTATCGAATCGACTTAAAGCCAGATCGTCACATTGGCTGCTCTTCTCTCTGAAACGGTTGTACTTATCGTCTGGAAAGCTTTGTCGCGTGCTGCGGTATGCGGAGACACTAAAAGCACCATAGTAGAACACAGATGAAGCTTCTAAGATGATGTAATGGCCAGTAAGAAGTAGTACAATTCAAGTTTTAGGTATCGATTATTGACTTTTTTGCAGGCTTTGGTGCCTTGAACATGAGCTAGGACCTTAAGATTCTGCATGAAAGGAGGACTAGCAGCCGAGTTGCACGGGAGAATGTGAAAAGTGTTCATATGTAGTAAAAACCTGAGAAATCCGTCCGTTTTCGTCATTTGTTATCGAATCGACTTAAAGCCAGATCGTCACATTGGCCGCTCTTCTCTCTGAAACGGTTGTACTTATCGTCTTCAAAGCTATGTCGCGTGCTGCGGTATGCGGAGACACTAAAAGCTCCATAGTAGAACACAGATGAAGCTTCTAAGTTGATGTAATAGCCAGTAAGAAGTAGTACAATTCAAGTTTTAGGTATCGATTATTGACTTCTTAGCTGGCTTTGGTGCCTTGGACATGAGCTAGGACCTTAAGATTCTGCATGAAAGGAGGACTAGCACTTGAGTTGCACAGGAGAATGTGAAAAGTGTTCATATGTAGTAAAAACCTGAGAAATCCGTCCGTTTTCGTCATTTGTTATCGAATCGACTTAAAGCCAGATCGTCACTTGGCCGCTCTTCTCTCTGAAACGGTTCTACTTATCGTCTGCAAAGCTATGTCGCGTGCTGCGGTATGCGGAGACACTAAAAGCACCATAGTAGAACACAGATGAAGCTTCTAAGTTGATGTAATAGCCAGTAAGAAGTAGTACAATTCAAGTTTTAGGTACTGATTATTTACTTTTTAGCTGGCTTTGGTGCCTTGGACATGAGCTAGGACCTTAAGATTCTGCATGAAAGGAGGACTAGCAGCCGCGTTGCACGGGAGAATGTGAAATGTGTTCATATGTAGTAAAAACTTGAGAAATCCGTCTGTTTTCGTCATTTGTTATCGAATCGACTTAAAGCCCGATCGTCACATTGGCCGCTCTTCTCTCTGAAACGGTTGTACTTATCGTCTGCAAAGCTATGTCGCGTGCTGCGGTATGCGGAGACACTAAAAGCACCATAGTAGAACACAGATGAAGCTTCTATGATGATGTAATAGCCAGTAAGTTGTAGTACAATTCAAGTTTTAGGTATCGATTATTGACTTTTTAGCTGGCTTTGGTGCCTTGGACATGAGCTAGGACCTTAAGATTCTGCATGAAAGGAGGACTAGCAGCCGAGGTGCACGGGAGAATGTGAAAAGTATTCAAATGTAGTAAAAACCTGAGAAATCCGTCCGTTTTCGTCATTTGTTATCGAATCGACTTGAAGCCAGAGCGTCACATTGGCCGCACTTCTATCTGAAACGATTGTACTTATCGTCTTCAAAGCTATGTCGCGTGCTGCGGTATGCGGAGACACTAAAAGCACCATAGTAGAACACAGATGAAGCTTCTAAGTTGATGTAATAGCCAGTAAGAAGTAGTACAATTCAAGTTTTAGGTATCGATTATTGATTTTTTAACTGGCTTTGTTGCCTTGGACATGAGCTAGGACCTTAAGATTCTGCAAGAAAGGAGGACTAGCAGCCGAGTTGCAGGGGAGAATGTGAAAAGTGTTCATATGTAGTAAAAACCTGAGAAATCCGTCCGTTTTCGTCAATTGTTATCGAATCGACTTAAAGCCAGATCGTCACATTGGCCGCTCTTCTCTCTGAAACGGTTCTACTTATCGTCTGCAAAGCTATGTCGCGTGCTGCGGTATGCGGAGACACTAAAAGCACCATAGTAGAACACAGATGAAGCTTCTAAGTTGATGTAATAGCCAGTAAGAAGTAGTACAACTCAAGTTTTAGGTATCGATTATTGACTTTTTAGCTGGCTTTGGTGCCTTGGGCATGAGCTAGGACCTTAAGATTCTGCATGAAAGGAGGACTATCAGCCGCGTTGCACGGGAGAATGTGAAATGTGTTCATATGTAGTAGAAACCTGAGAAATCCGTCCGTTTTCGTCATTTGTTATCGAATCGACTTAAAGCCCGATCGTCACATTGGCCGCTCTTCTCTCTGAAACGTTTGTACTTGTCGTCTGCAAAGCTAAGTCGCGTGCTGCGGTATGCGGAGACAATAAAATCACCATAGTAGAACACAGATGAAACTTCTAAGTCGATGTAATAGCCAGTAAGAAGTAGTACAATTCAAGTTTTAGGTATCGATTATTGACTTCTTAGATGGATTTGGTGCCTTGGACATGAGCTAGGACCTTAAGATTCTGCATGAAAGGAGGACTAGCAGCCGAGTTGCACGGGACAATATGAAAAGTGTTCATATGTAGTAAAAACCTGAGAAATCCGTCCGTTTTCGTCATTTGTTATCGAATCGCCTTAAAGCCAGATCGTCACTTGGCCGCTCTTCTCTCTGAAACGGTTGTACTTATCGTCTGCAAAGCTATGTGGCGTGCTGCGGTATGCGGAGACACTAAAAGCACCATAGTAGAACACAGATGAAGCTTCCAAGTTGATGTAATAGCCAGTAAGAAGTAGTACAATTCAAGTTTTAGGTACTGATTATTGACTTTTTAGCTGGCTTTGGTGCCTTGGACATGAGCTAGGACCTTAAGATTCTGCATGAAAGGAGGACTAGCAGCCGCGTTGCACGGGAGAATGTGAAAAGTGTTCATATGTAGTAAAAACCTGAGAAATCCGTCCGTTTTCGTCATTTGTTATCGAATCGTCTTAAAGCCAGATCGTCACATTGGCCGCTCTTCTCTCTGAAACGGTTGTACTTATCGTCTGCAAAGCTATGTCGCGTGCTGCGGTATGCGGAGACACTAAAAGCACCATAGTCGAACACAGATGAAGCTTCTATGATGATGTAATAGCCAGTAAGAAGTAGTACAATTAAAGTTTTAGGTATCGATTATTGACTTTTTAGCTGGCTTTGGTGCCTTGGACATGACCTAGGACCTTAAGATTCTGCATGAAAGGAGGACTAGCAGCCGCGTTGGATGGGAGAATGTGAAAAGTGTTCATATGTAGTAAAAACCTGAGAAATCCGTCCGTTTTCGTCATTTGTTATCGAATCGACTTAGAGCCAGATCGTCACATTGGCCGCTCTTCTCTCTGAAACGGTTGTACTTATCGCCTGCAAAGCTATGTCGCGTGATGCGGTATGCGGAGACACTAAAAGCACCATAGTAGAACACAGATGAAGCTTCTAAGTTGATGTAATAGCCAGTAAGAAGTAGTACAATTCAAGTATTAGGTATCGATTATTGACTTTTTAGCTGGCTTTGGTGCCTTGGACATGAGCTAGGACCTTAAGATTCTGCATGAAAGGAGGACTAGCAGCCGAGTTGCACGGGAGAATGTGAAAAGTGTTCATATGTAGTAAAAACCTGAGAAATCCGTCCGTTTTCGTCATTTGTTATCGAATCGACTTAAAGCCAGATCGTCACATTGGCCGCTCTTCTCTCTGAAACGGTTGTACTTATCGTCTGCAAAGCTATGTCGCGTGCTGCGGTATGCGGAGACACTACAATCACCATAGGAGAACACAGATGAAGCTTTTAAGATGATGTAATAGACAATAAGAAGTAGTACAATTCAAGTTTTAGGTATGGATTATTGAATTTTTAGCTGGCTTTGGTGCCTTGGGCATGAGCTAGGACCTTAAGATTCTGCATGAAAGGAGGACTAGCAGCCGAGTTGCACGGGAGAATCTGAAAAGTGTTCATATGTAGTAAAAACCTGAGAAATCCGTCCGTTTTCGTCATTTGTTATCGAATCGACTTAAAGCCAGATCGTCACATTGGCCGCTCTTCTCTCTGAAACGGTTGTACTTATCGTCTGCAAAGCTATGTCGCGTGCTGCGGTATGCGCAGACACTAAAAGCACCATAGTATAAAACAGATGAAGCTTCTAAGTTGATGTAATAGCCAGTAAGAAGTAGTACAACTGAAGTTTTAGGTATCGATTATTGACTTTTTAGCTGGCTTTGGTGCCTTGGACATGAGCTAGGACCTTAAGATTCTGCATGATAGGAGGACTAGCAGCCGCGTTGCACGGGAGAATGTGAAATGTGTTCATATGTAGAAGAAACCTGAGAAATCCGTCCGTTTTCGTCATTTGTTATCGAATCGACTTAAAGCCCGATCGTCACATTGGACGCTCCTCTCTCTGAAACGGTTGTACTTATCGCCTGCAAAGCTATGTCGCGTGATGCGGTATGCGGAGACACTAAAAGCACCATAGTAGAACACAGATGAAGCTTCTAAGTTGATGTAATAGCCAGTAAGAAGTAGTACAATTCAAGTTTTAGGTATCGATTATTGACTTTTTAGCTGGCTTTGGTGCCTTGGACATGAGCTAGGACCTTAAGATTCTGCATGAAAGGAGGACTAGCAGCCGAGTTGCACGGGAGAATGTGAAAAGTGTTCATATGTAGTAAAAACCTGAGAAATCCGTCCGTTTTCGTCATTTGTTATCGAATCGACTTAAAGCCAGATCGTCACATTGGCCGCTCTTCTCTCTGAAACGGTTGTACTTATCGTCTGCAAAGCTATGTCGCGTGCTGCGGTATGCGCAGACACTAAAAGCACCATAGTATAAAACAGATGAAGCTTCTAAGTTGATGTAATAGCCAGTAAGAAGTAGTACAACTGAAGTTTTAGGTATCGATTATTGACTTTTTAGCTGGCTTTGGTGCCTTGGACATGAGCTAGGACCTTAAGATTCTGCATGAAAGGAGGACTAGCAGCCGCGTTGCACGGGAGAATGTGAAATGTGTTCATATGTAGTAGAAACCTGAGAAATCCGTCCGTTTTCGTCATTTGTTATCGAATCGACTTAAAGCCCGATCGTCACATTGGCCGCTCTTCTCTCTGAAACGGTTGTACTTATCGCCTGCAAAGCTATGTCGCGTGATGTGGTATGCGGAGACACTAAAAGCACCATAGTAGAACACAGATGAAGCTTCTAAGTTGATGTAATAGCCAGTAAGAAGTAGTACAATTCAAGTCTTAGGTATCGATTCTTGACTTTTTAGCGGGCTTTGGTGCCTTGGACATGAGCTAGGACCTTAAGATTCAGCATGAAAGGAGGACTAGCAGCCGCGTTGCACGGGAGAATGTGAAAAGTGTTCATATGTAGTAAAAACCTGAGAAATCCGTCCGTTTTCGTCATTTGTTATCGAATCGACTTAAAGCCAGATCATCATTGGCCGCTCTTCTCTCTGAAACGGTTGTACTTATCGTCTGCAAAGCTATGTCGTATGCTGTGGTAGGCGGAGACACTGAAACCACCACAGCAGAACACAGATGAAGCTTCTAATTTGATGTAATAGCCAGTAAGAAATAGTACAATTCAAGTTTTAGGTATCGATAATTGACTTTTTAGCTGGCTTTGATGCCTTGGAGATGAGCTAGGACCTTAAGAATCTGCATGAAAGGAGGACTAGCAGCCGAGTTGCAGGGAAGAATGTGAAAAGTGTTCATATGTAGTAAAAACCTGAGAAATCCGTCCGTTTTCGTCATTTGTTATCGAATCGACTTAAAGCCAGATCGTCACATTGGCTGCTCTTCTCTCTGAAACGGTTGTACTTATCGTCTGGAAAGCTTTGTCGCGTGCTGCGGTATGCGGAGACACTAAAAGCACCATAGTAGAACACAGATGAAGCTTCTAAGATGATGTAATAGCCAGTAAGAAGTAGTACAATTCAAGTTTTAGGTATCGATTATTGACTTTTTTGCAGGCTTTGGTGCCTTGAACATGAGCTAGGACCTTAAGATTCTGCATGAAAGGAGGACTAGCAGCCGAGTTGCACGGGAGAATGTGAAAAGTGTTCATATGTAGTAAAAACCTGAGAAATCCGTCCGTTTTCGTCATTTGTTATCGAATCGACTTAAAGCCAGATCGTCACTTGGCCGCTCTTCTCTCTGAAACGGTTCCACTTATCGTCTGCAAAGCTATGTCGCGTGCTGCGGTATGCGGAGACACTAAAAGCACCATAGTAGAACACAGATGAAGCTTCTAAGTTGATGTAATAGCCAGTAAGAAGTAGTACAATTCAAGTTTTAGGTACTGATTATTTACTTTTTAGCTGGCTTTGGTGCCTTGGACATGAGCTAGGACCTTAAGATTCTGCATGAAAGGAGGACTAGCAGCCGCGTTGCACGGGAGAATGTGAAATGTGTTCATATGTAGTAAAAACTTGAGAAATCCGTCTGTTTTCGTCATTTGTTATCGAATCGACTTAAAGCCCGATCGTCACATTGGCCGCTCTTCTCTCTGAAACGGTTGTACTTATCGTCTGCAAAGCTATGTCGCGTGCTGCGGTATGCGGAGACACTAAAAGCACCATAGTAGAACACAGATGAAGCTTCTATGATGATGTAATAGCCAGTAAGTTGTAGTACAATTCAAGTTTTAGGTATCGATTATTGACTTTTTAGCTGGCTTTGGTGCCTTGGACATGAGCTAGGACCTTAAGATTCTGCATGAAAGGAGGACTAGCAGCCGAGGTGCACGGGAGAATGTGAAAAGTATTCAAATGTAGTAAAAACCTGAGAAATCCGTCCGTTTTCGTCATTTGTTATCGAATCGACTTGAAGCCAGAGCGTCACATTGGCCGCACTTCTATCTGAAACGATTGTACTTATCGTCTTCAAAGCTATGTCGCGTGCTGCGGTATGCGGAGACACTAAAAGCACCATAGTAGAACACAGATGAAGCTTCTAAGTTGATGTAATAGCCAGTAAGAAGTAGTACAATTCAAGTTTTAGGTATCGATTATTGACTTCTTAGATGGATTTGGTGCCTTGGACATGAGCTAGGACCTTAAGATTCTGCATGAAAGGAGGACTAGCAGCCGAGTTGCACGGGACAATATGAAAAGTGTTCATATGTAGTAAAAACCTGAGAAATCCGTCCGTTTTCGTCATTTGTTATCGAATCGCCTTAAAGCCAGATCGTCACTTGGCCGCTCTTCTCTCTGAAACGGTTGTACTTATCGTCTGCAAAGCTATGTGGCGTGCTGCGGTATGCGGAGACACTAAAAGCACCATAGTAGAACACAGATGAAGCTTCCAAGTTGATGTAATAGCCAGTAAGAAGTAGTACAATTCAAGTTTTAGGTACTGATTATTGACTTTTTAGCTGGCTTTGGTGCCTTGGACATGAGCTAGGACCTTAAGATTCTGCATGAAAGGAGGACTACCAGCCGCGTTGCACGGGAGAATGTGAAAAGTGTTCATATGTAGTAAAAACCTGAGAAATCCTTCCGTTTTCGTCATTTGTTATCGAATCGTCTTAAAGACAGATCGTCACATTGGCCGCTCTTCTCTCTGAAACGGTTGTACTTATCGTCTGCAAAGCTATGTCGCGTGCTGCGGTATGCGGAGACACTAAAAGCACCATAGTCGAACACAGATGAAGCTTCTATGATGATGTAATAGCCAGTAAGAAGTAGTACAATTAAAGTTTTAGGTATCGATTATTGACTTTTTAGCTAGCTTTGGTGCCTTGGACATGACCTAGGACCTTAAGATTCTGCATGAAAGGAGGACTAGCAGCCGCGTTGGATGGGAGAATGTGAAAAGTGTTCATATGTAGTAAAAACCTGAGAAATCCGTCCGTTTTCGTCATTTGTTATCGAATCGACTTAAAGCCAGATCGTCACATTGGCCGCTCTTCTCTCTGAAACGGTTGTACTTATCGCCTGCAATGCTATGTCGCGTGATGCGGTATGCGGAGACACTAAAAGCACCATAGTAGAACACAGATGAAGCTTCTAAGATGATGTAATAGCCAGTAAGAAGTAGTACAATTCAAGTTTTAGGTATCGATTATTGACTTTTTTGCAGGCTTTGGTGCCTTGAACATGAGCTAGGACCTTAAGATTCTGCATGAAAGGAGGACTAGCAGCCGAGTTGCACGGGAGAATGTGAAAAGTGTTCATATGTAGTAAAAACCTGAGAAATCCGTCCGTTTTCGTCATTTGTTATCGAATCGACTTAAAGCCAGATCGTCACTTGGCCGCTCTTCTCTCTGAAACGGTTCTACTTATCGTCTGCAAAGCTATGTCGCGTGCTGCGGTATGCGGAGACACTAAAAGCACCATAGTAGAACACAGATGAAGCTTCTAAGTTGATGTAATAGCCAGTAAGAAGTAGTACAATTCAAGTTTTAGGTACTGATTATTTACTTTTTAGCTGGCTTTGGTGCCTTGGACATGAGCTAGGACCTTAAGATTCTGCATGAAAGGAGGACTAGCAGCCGCGTTGCACGGGAGAATGTGAAATGTGTTCATATGTAGTAAAAACTTGAGAAATCCGTCTGTTTTCGTCATTTGTTATCGAATCGACTTAAAGCCCGATCGTCACATTGGCCGCTCTTCTCTCTGAAACGGTTGTACTTATCGTCTGCAAAGCTATGTCGCGTGCTGCGGTATGCGGAGACACTAAAAGCACCATAGTAGAACACAGATGAAGCTTCTATGATGATGTAATAGCCAGTAAGTTGTAGTACAATTCAAGTTTTAGGTATCGATTATTGACTTTTTAGCTGGCTTTGGTGCCTTGGACATGAGCTAGGACCTTAAGATTCTGCATGAAAGGAGGACTAGCAGCCGAGGTGCACGGGAGAATGTGAAAAGTATTCAAATGTAGTAAAAACCTGAGAAATCCGTCCGTTTTCGTCATTTGTTATCGAATCGACTTGAAGCCAGAGCGTCACATTGGCCGCACTTCTATCTGAAACGATTGTACTTATCGTCTTCAAAGCTATGTCGCGTGCTGCGGTATGCGGAGACACTAAAAGCACCATAGTAGAACACAGATGAAGCTTCTAAGTTGATGTAATAGCCAGTAAGAAGTAGTACAATTCAAGTTTTAGGTATCGATTATTGACTTCTTAGATGGATTTGGTGCCTTGGACATGAGCTAGGACCTTAAGATTCTGCATGAAAGGAGGACTAGCAGCCGAGTTGCACGGGACAATATGAAAAGTGTTCATATGTAGTAAAAACCTGAGAAATCCGTCCGTTTTCGTCATTTGTTATCGAATCGCCTTAAAGCCAGATCGTCACTTGGCCGCTCTTCTCTCTGAAACGGTTGTACTTATCGTCTGCAAAGCTATGTGGCGTGCTGCGGTATGCGGAGACACTAAAAGCACCATAGTAGAACACAGATGAAGCTTCCAAGTTGATGTAATAGCCAGTAAGAAGTAGTACAATTCAAGTTTTAGGTACTGATTATTGACTTTTTAGCTGGCTTTGGTGCCTTGGACATGAGCTAGGACCTTAAGATTCTGCATGAAAGGAGGACTACCAGCCGCGTTGCACGGGAGAATGTGAAAAGTGTTCATATGTAGTAAAAACCTGAGAAATCCGTCCGTTTTCGTCATTTGTTATCGAATCGTCTTAAAGCCAGATCGTCACATTGGCCGCTCTTCTCTCTGAAACGGTTGTACTTATCGTCTGCAAAGCTATGTCGCGTGCTGCGGTATGCGGAGACACTAAAAGCACCATAGTCGAACACAGATGAAGCTTCTATGATGATGTAATAGCCAGTAAGAAGTAGTACAATTAAAGTTTTAGGTATCGATTATTGACTTTTTAGCTAGCTTTGGTGCCTTGGACATGACCTAGGACCTTAAGATTCTGCATGAAAGGAGGACTAGCAGCCGCGTTGGATGGGAGAATGTGAAAAGTGTTCATATGTAGTAAAAACCTGAGAAATCCGTCCGTTTTCGTCATTTGTTATCGAATCGACTTAAAGCCAGATCGTCACATTGGCCGCTCTTCTCTCTGAAACGGTTGTACTTATCGCCTGCAATGCTATGTCGCGTGATGCGGTATGCGGAGACACTAAAAGCACCATAGTAGAACACAGATGAAGCTTCTAAGTTGATGTAATAGCCAGTAAGAAGTAGTACAATTCAAGTATTAGGTATCGATTATTGACTTTTTAGCTGGCTTTGGTGCCTTGGACATGAGCTAGGACCTTAAGATTCTGCATGAAAGGAGGACTAGCAGCCGAGTTGCACGGGAGAATGTGAAAAGTGTTCATATGTAGTAAAAACCTGAGAAATCCGTTCGTTTTCGTCATTTGTTATCGAATCAACTTTAAGCCCGATCGTCACATTGGCCGCTCTTCTCTCTGAAACGGTTGTACTTATCGTCTGCAAAGCTATGTCGCGTGCTGCGGTATGCGGAGACACTAAAAGCACCATAGTAGAACACAGATGAAGCTTCTATGATGATGTAATAGCCAGTAAGTTGTAGTACAATTCAAGTTTTAGGTATCGATTATTGACTTTTTAGCTGGCTTTGGTGCCTTGGACATGAGCTAGGACCTTAAGATTCTGCATGAAAGGAGGACTAGCAGCCGAGGTGCACGGGAGAATGTGAAAAGTATTCAAATGTAGTAAAAACCTGAGAAATCCGTCCGTTTTCGTCATTTGTTATCGAATCGACTTGAAGCCAGAGCGTCACATTGGCCGCACTTCTATCTGAAACGATTGTACTTATCGTCTTCAAAGCTATGTCGCGTGCTGCGGTATGCGGAGACACTAAAAGCACCATAGTAGAACACAGATGAAGCTTCTAAGTTGATGTAATAGCCAGTAAGAAGTAGTACAATTCAAGTTTTAGGTATCGATTATTGATTTTTTAACTGGCTTTGTTGCCTTGGACATGAGCTAGGACCTTAAGATTCTGCAAGAAAGGAGGACTAGCAGCCGAGTTGCAGGGGAGAATGTGAAAAGTGTTCATATGTAGTAAAAACCTGAGAAATCCGTCCGTTTTCGTCAATTGTTATCGAATCGACTTAAAGCCAGATCGTCACATTGGCCGCTCTTCTCTCTGAAACGGTTCTACTTATCGTCTGCAAAGCTATGTCGCGTGCTGCGGTATGCGGAGACACTAAAAGCACCATAGTAGAACACAGATGAAGCTTCTAAGTTGATGTAATAGCCAATAAGAAGTAGTACAACTCAAGTTTTAGGTATCGATTATTGACTTTTTAGCTGGCTTTGGTGCCTTGGGCATGAGCTAGGACCTTAAGATTCTGCATGAAAGGAGGACTATCAGCCGCGTTGCACGGGAGAATGTGAAATGTGTTCATATGTAGTAGAAACCTGAGAAATCCGTCCGTTTTCGTCATTTGTTATCGAATCGACTTAAAGCTCGATCGTCACATTGGCCGCTCTTCTCTCTGAAACGTTTGTACTTGTCGTCTGCAAAGCTAAGTCGCGTGCTGCGGTATGCGGAGACAATAAAATCACCATAGTAGAACACAGATGAAGCTTCTAAGTTGATGTAATAGCCAGTAAGAAGTAGTACAACTGAAGTTTTAGGTATCGATTATTGACTTTTTAGCTGGCTTTGGTGCCTTGGACATGAGCTAGGACCTTAAGATTTTGCATGATAGGAGGACTAGCAGCCGCGTTGCACGGGAGAATGTGAAATGTGTTCATATGTAGTAGAAACCTGAGAAATCCGTCCGTTTTCGTCATTTGTTATCGAATCGACTTAAAGCCCGATCGTCACATTGGCCGCTCCTCTCTCTGAAACGGTTGTACTTATCGCCTGCAAAGCTATGTCACGTGATGCGGTATGCGGAGACACTAAAAGCACCATAGTAGAACACAGATGAAGCTTCTAAGTTGATGTAATAGCCAGTAAGAAGTAGTACAATTCAAGTTTTAGGTATCGATTATTGACTTTTTAGCTGGCTTTGGTGCCTTGGACATGAGCTAGGACCTTAAGATTCTGCATGAAAGGAGGACTAGCAGCCGAGTTGCACGGGAGAATGTGAAAAGTGTTCATATGTAGTAAAAACCTGAGAAATCCGTCCGTTTTCGTCATTTGTTATCGAATCGACTTAAAGCCAGATCGTCACATTGGCCGCTCTTCTCTCTGAAACGGTTGTACTTATCGTCTGCAAAGCTATGTCGCGTGCTGCGGTATGCGCAGACACTAAAAGCACCATAGTATAAAACAGATGAAGCTTCTAAGTTGATGTAATAGCCAGTAAGAAGTAGTACAACTGAAGTTTTAGGTATCGATTATTGACTTTTTAGCTGGCTTTGGTGCCTTGGACATGAGCTAGGACCTTAAGATTCTGCATGATAGGAGGACTAGCAGCCGCGTTGCACGGGAGAATGTGAAATGTGTTCATATGTAGTAGAAACCTGAGAAATCCGTCCGTTTTCGTCATTTGTTATCGAATCGACTTAAAGCCCGATCGTCACATTGGCCGCTCTTCTCTCTGAAACGGTTGTACTTATCGCCTGCAAAGCTATGTCGCGTGATGCGGTATGCGGAGACACTAAAAGCACCATAGTAGAACACAGATGAAGCTTCTAAGTTGATGTAATAGCCAGTAAGAAGTAGTACAATTCAAGTTTTAGGTATCGATTATTGACTTTTTAGCGGGCTTTGGTGCCTTGGACATGAGCTAGGACCTTAAGATTCTGCATGAAAGGAGGACTAGCAGCCGCGTTGCACGGGAGAATGTGAAAAGTGTTCATATGTAGTAAAAACCTGAGAAATCCGTCCGTTTTCGTCATTTGTTATCGAATCGACTTAAAGCCAGATCATCATTGGCCGCTCTTCTCTCTGAAACGGTTGTACTTATCGTCTGCAAAGCTATGTCGTATGCTGTGGTAGGCGGAGACACTGAAACCACCACAGCAGAACACAGATGAAGCTTCTAATTTGATGTAATAGCCAGTAAGAAATAGTACAATTCAAGTTTTAGGTATCGATAATTGACTTTTTAGCTGTCTTTGATGCCTTGGAGATGAGCTAGGACCTTAAGAATCTGCATGAAAGGAGGACTAGCAGCCGAGTTGCAGGGAAGAATGTGAAAAGTGTTCATATGTAGTAAAAACCTGAGAAATCCGTCCGTTTTCGACATTTGTTATCGAATCGACTTAAAGCCAGATCGTCACATTGGCTGCCCTTCTCTCTGAAACGGTTGTACTTATCGTCTGGAAAGCTTTGTCGCGTGCTGCGGTATGCGGAGACACTAAAAGCACCATAGTAGAACACAGATGAAGCTTCTAAGATGATGTAATAGCCAGTAAGAAGTAGTACAATTCAAGTTTTAGGTATCGATTATTGACTTTTTTGCAGGCTTTGGTGCCTTGAACATGAGCTAGGACCTTAAGATTCTGCATGAAAGGAGGACTAGCAGCCGAGTTGCACGGGAGAATGTGAAAAGTGTTCATATGTAGTAAAAACCTGAGAAATCCGTCCGTTTTCGTCATTTGTTATCGAATCGACTTAAAGCCAGATCGTCACATTGGCCGCTCTTCTCTCTGAAACGGTTGTACTTATCGTCTTCAAAGCTATGTCGCGTGCTGCGGTATGCGGAGACACTAAAAGCTCCATAGTAGAACACAGATGAAGCTTCTAAGTTGATGTAATAGCCAGTAAGAAGTAGTACAATTCAAGTTTTAGGTATCGATTATTGACTTCTTAGCTGGCTTTGGTGCCTTGGACATGAGCTAGGACCTTAAGATTCTGCATGAAAGGAGGACTAGCACTTGAGTTGCACGGGAGAATGTGAAAAGTGTTCATATGTAGTAAAAACCTGAGAAATCCGTCCGTTTTCGTCATTTGTTATCGAATCGACTTAAAGCCAGATCGTCACTTGGCCGCTCTTCTCTCTGAAACGGTTCTACTTATCGTCTGCAAAGCTATGTCGCGTGCTGCGGTATGCGGAGACACTAAAAGCACCATAGTAGAACACAGATGAAGCTTCTATGATGATGTAATAGCCAGTAAGTTGTAGTACAATTCAAGTTTTAGGTATCGATTATTGACTTTTTAGCTGGCTTTGGTGCCTTGGACATGAGCTAGGACCTTAAGATTCTGCATGAAAGGAGGACTAGCAGCCGAGGTGCACGGGAGAATGTGAAAAGTATTCAAATGTAGTAAAAACCTGAGAAATCCGTCCGTTTTCGTCATTTGTTATCGAATCGACTTGAAGCCAGAGCGTCACATTGGCCGCACTTCTATCTGAAACGATTGTACTTATCGTCTTCAAAGCTATGTCGCGTGCTGCGGTATGCGGAGACACTAAAAGCACCATAGTAGAACACAGATGAAGCTTCTAAGTTGATGTAATAGCCAGTAAGAAGTAGTACAATTCAAGTTTTAGGTATCGATTATTGATTTTTTAACTGGCTTTGTTGCCTTGGACATGAGCTAGGACCTTAAGATTCTGCAAGAAAGGAGGACTAGCAGCCGAGTTGCAGGGGAGAATGTGAAAAGTGTTCATATGTAGTAAAAACCTGAGAAATCCGTCCGTTTTCGTCAATTGTTATCGAATCGACTTAAAGCCAGATCGTCACATTGGCCGCTCTTCTCTCTGAAACGGTTCTACTTATCGTCTGCAAAGCTATGTCGCGTGCTGCGGTATGCGGAGACACTAAAAGCACCATAGTAGAACACAGATGAAGCTTCTAAGTTGATGTAATAGCCAGTAAGAAGTAGTACAACTCAAGTTTTAGGTATCGATTATTGACTTTTTAGCTGGCTTTGGTGCCTTGGGCATGAGCTAGGACCTTAAGATTCTGCATGAAAGGAGGACTATCAGCCGCGTTGCACGGGAGAATGTGAAATGTGTTCATATGTAGTAGAAACCTGAGAAATCCGTCCGTTTTCGTCATTTGTTATCGAATCGACTTAAAGCCCGATCGTCACATTGGCCGCTCTTCTCTCTGAAATGTTTGTACTTGTCGTCTGCAAAGCTAAGTCGCGTGCTGCGGTATGCGGAGACAATAAAATCACCATAGTAGAACACAGATGAAGCTTCTAAGTCGATGTAATAGCCAGTAAGAAGTAGTACAATTCAAGTTTTAGGTATCGATTATTGACTTCTTAGATGGATTTGGTGCCTTGGACATGAGCTAGGACCTTAAGATTCTGCATGAAAGGAGGACTAGCAGCCGAGTTGCACGGGACAATATGAAAAGTGTTCATATGTAGTAAAAACCTGAGAAATCCGTCCGTTTTCGTCATTTGTTATCGAATCGCCTTAAAGCCAGATCGTCACTTGGCCGCTCTTCTCTCTGAAACGGTTGTACTTATCGTCTGCAAAGCTATGTGGCGTGCTGCGGTATGCGGAGACACTAAAAGCACCATAGTAGAACACAGATGAAGCTTCCAAGTTGATGTAATAGCCAGTAAGAAGTAGTACAATTCAAGTTTTAGGTACTGATTATTGACTTTTTAGCTGGCTTTGGTGCCTTGGACATGAGCTAGGACCTTAAGATTCTGCATGAAAGGAGGACTAGCAGCCGCGTTGCACGGGAGAATGTGAAAAGTGTTCATATGTAGTAAAAACCTGAGAAATCCGTCCGTTTTCGTCATTTGTTATCGAATCGTCTTAAAGCCAGATCGTCACATTGGCCGCTCTTCTCTCTGAAACGGTTGTACTTATCGTCTGCAAAGCTATGTCGCGTGCTGCGGTATGCGGAGACACTAAAAGCACCATAGTCGAACACAGATGAAGCTTCTATGATGATGTAATAGCCAGTAAGAAGTAGTACAATTAAAGTTTTAGGTATCGATTATTGACTTTTTAGCTGGCTTTGGTGCCTTGGACATGACCTAGGACCTTAAGATTCTGCATGAAAGGAGGACTAGCAGCCGCGTTGGATGGGAGAATGTGAAAAGTGTTCATATGTAGTAAAAACCTGAGAAATCCGTCCGTTTTCGTCATTTGTTATCGAATCGACTTAAAGCCAGATCGTCACATTGGCCGCTCTTCTCTCTGAAACGGTTGTACTTATCGCCTGCAAAGCTATGTCGCGTGATGCGGTATGCGGAGACACTAAAAGCACCATAGTAGAACACAGATGAAGCTTCTAAGTTGATGTAATAGCCAGTAAGAAGTAGTACAATTCAAGTATTAGGTATCGATTATTGACTTTTTAGCTGGCTTTGGTGCCTTGGACATGAGCTAGGACCTTAAGATTCTGCATGAAAGGAGGACTAGCAGCCGCGTTGCACGGGAGAATGTGAAAAGTGTTCATATGTAGTAAAAACCTGAGAAATCCGTCCGTTTTCGTCATTTGTTATCGAATCGTCTTAAAGCCAGATCGTCACATTGGCCGCTCTTCTCTCTGAAACGGTTGTACTTATCGTCTGCAAAGCTATGTCGCGTGCTGCGGTATGCGGAGACACTAAAAGCACCATAGTCGAACACAGATGAAGCTTCTATGATGATGTAATAGCCAGTAAGAAGTAGTACAATTAAAGTTTTAGGTATCGATTATTGACTTTTTAGCTGGCTTTGGTGCCTTGGACATGACCTAGGACCTTAAGATTCTGCATGAAAGGAGGACTAGCAGCCGCGTTGGATGGGAGAATGTGAAAAGTGTTCATATGTAGTAAAAACCTGAGAAATCCGTCCGTTTTCGTCATTTGTTATCGAATCGACTTAAAGCCAGATCGTCACATTGGCCGCTCTTCTCTCTGAAACGGTTGTACTTATCGCCTGCAAAGCTATGTCGCGTGATGCGGTATGCGGAGACACTAAAAGCACCATAGTAGAACACAGATGAAGCTTCTAAGTTGATGTAATAGCCAGTAAGAAGTAGTACAATTCAAGTATTAGGTATCGATTATTGACTTTTTAGCTGGCTTTGGTGCCTTGGACATGAGCTAGGACCTTAAGATTCTGCATGAAAGGAGGACTAGCAGCCGCGTTGCACGGGAGAATGTGAAATGTGTTCATATGTAGTAAAAACCTGAGAAATCCGTCCGTTTTCGTCATTTGTTATCGAATCGACTTAAAGCCCGATCGTCACATTGGCCGCTCTTCTCTCTGAAACGGTTGTACTTATCGTCTGCAAAGCTATGTCGCGTGCTGCGGTATGCGGAGACACTACAATCACCATAGGAGAACACAGATGAAGCTTTTAAGATGATGTAATAGACAATAAGAAGTAGTACAATTCAAGTTTTAGGTATGGATTATTGAATTTTTAGCTGGCTTTGGTGCCTTGGGCATGAGCTAGGACCTTAAGATTCTGCATGAAAGGAGGACTAGCAGCCGAGTTGCACGGGAGAATCTGAAAAGTGTTCATATGTAGTAAAAACCTGAGAAATCCGTCCGTTTTCGTCATTTGTTATCGAATCGACTTAAAGCCAGATCGTCACATTGGCCGCTCTTCTCTCTGAAACGGTTGTACTTATCGTCTGCAAAGCTATGTCGCGTGCTGCGGTATGCGCAGACACTAAAAGCACCATAGTATAAAACAGATGAAGCTTCTAAGTTGATGTAATTGCCAGTAAGAAGTAGTACAACTGAAGTTTTAGGTATCGATTATTGACTTTTTAGCTGGCTTTGGTGCCTTGGACATGAGCTAGGACCTTAAGATTCTGCATGATAGGAGGACTAGCAGCCGCGTTGCACGGGAGAATGTGAAATGTGTTCATATGTAGTAGAAACCTGAGAAATCCGTCCGTTTTCGTCATTTGTTATCGAATCGACTTAAAGCCCGATCGTCACATTGGCCGCTCCTCTCTCTGAAACGGTTGTACTTATCGCCTGCAAAGCTATGTCGCGTGATGCGGTATGCGGAGACACTAAAAGCACCATAGTAGAACACAGATGAAGCTTCTAAGTTGATGTAATAGCCAGTAAGAAGTAGTACAATTCAAGTTTTAGGTATCGATTATTGACTTTTTAGCTGGCTTTGGTGCCTTGGACATGAGCTAGGACCTTAAGATTCTGCATGAAAGGAGGACTAGCAGCCGAGTTGCACGGGAGAATGTGAAAAGTGTTCATATGTAGTAAAAACCTGAGAAATCCGTCCGTTTTCGTCATTTGTTATCGAATCGACTTAAAGCCAGATCGTCACATTGGCCGCTCTTCTCTCTGAAACGGTTGTACTTATCGTCTGCAAAGCTATGTCGCGTGCTGCGGTATGCGCAGACACTAAAAGCACCATAGTATAAAACAGATGAAGCTTCTAAGTTGATGTAATAGCCAGTAAGAAGTAGTACAACTGAAGTTTTAGGTATCGATTATTGACTTTTTAGCTGGCTTTGGTGCCTTGGACATGAGCTAGGACCTTAAGATTCTGCATGATAGGAGGACTAGCAGCCGCGTTGCACGGGAGAATGTGAAATGTGTTCATATGTAGTAGAAACCTGAGAAATCCGTCCGTTTTCGTCATTTGTTATCGAATCGACTTAAAGCCCGATCGTCACATTGGCCGCTCTTCTCTCTGAAACGGTTGTACTTATCGCCTGCAAAGCTATGTCGCGTGATGCGGTATGCGGAGACACTAAAAGCACCATAGTAGAACACAGATGAAGCTTCTAAGTTGATGTAATAGCCAGTAAGAAGTAGTACAATTCAAGTTTTAGGTATCGATTATTGACTTTTTAGCGGGCTTTGGTGCCTTGGACATGAGCTAGGACCTTAAGATTCTGCATGAAAGGAGGACTAGCAGCCGCGTTGCACGGGAGAATGTGAAAAGTGTTCATATGTAGTAAAAACCTGAGAAATCCGTCCGTTTTCGTCATTTGTTATCGAATCGACTTAAAGCCAGATCATCATTGGCCGCTCTTCTCTCTGAAACGGTTGTACTTATCGTCTGCAAAGCTATGTCGTATGCTGTGGTAGGCGGAGACACTGAAACCACCACAGCAGAACACAGATGAAGCTTCTAATTTGATGTAATAGCCAGTAAGAAATAGTACAATTCAAGTTTTAGGTATCGATAATTGACTTTTTAGCTGGCTTTGATGCCTTGGAGATGAGCTAGGACCTTAAGAATCTGCATGAAAGGAGGACTAGCAGCCGAGTTGCAGGGAAGAATGTGAAAAGTGTTCATATGTAGTAAAAACCTGAGAAATCCGTCCGTTTTCGTCATTTGTTATCGAATCGACTTAAAGCCAGATCGTCACATTGGCCGCTCTTCTCTCTGAAACGGTTGTACTTATCGTCTGCAAAGCTATGTCGCGTGCTGCGGTATGCGGAGACACTAAAAGCACCATAGTCGAACACAGATGAAGCTTCTATGATGATGTAATAGCCAGTAAGAAGTAGTACAATTAAAGTTTTAGGTATCGATTATTGACTTTTTAGCTGGTTTTTTTGCCTTTGACATGACCTAGGACCTTAAGATTCTGCATGAAAGGAGGACTAGCAGCCGCGTTGGATGGGAGAATGTGAAAAGTGTTCATATGTAGTAAAAACCTGAGAAATCCGTCCGTTTTCGTCATTTGTTATCGAATCGACTTAAAGCCAGATCGTCACATTGGCCGCTCTTCTCTCTGAAACGGTTGTACTTATCGTCTTCAAAGCTATGTCGCGTGATGCGGTATGCGGAGACACTAAAAGCACCATAGTAGAACACAGATGAAGCTTCTAAGTTGACGTAATAGCCAGTAAGAAGTAGTACAATTCAAGTATTAGGTATCGATTATTGACTTTTTAGCTGGCTTTGGTGCCTTGGACATGAGCTAGGACCTTAAGATTCTGCATGAAAGGAGGACTAGCAGCCGAGTTGCACGGGAGAATGTGAAAAGTGTTCATATGTAGTAAAAACCTGAGAAATCCGTCCGTTTTCGTCATTTGTTATCGAATCGACTTAAAGCCAGATCATCATCGGCCGCTCTTCTCTCTGAAACGGTTGTACTTATCGTCTGCAAAGCTATGTCGTATGCTGTGGTAGGCGGAGACACTGAAACCACCACAGTAGAACACAGATGAAGCTTCTAATTTGATGTAATAGCCAGTAAGAAATAGTACAATTCAAGTTTTAGGTATCGATTATTGACTTTTTAGCTGGCTTTGATGCCTTGGAGATGAGCTAGGACCTTAAGAATCTGCATGAATGGAGGACTAGCAGCCGAGTTGCAGGGAAGAATGTGAAAAGTGTTCATATGTAGTAAAAACCTGAGAAATCCGTCCGTTTTCGTCATTTGTTATCGAATCGACTTAAAGCCAGATCGTCACATTGGCCGCTCTTCTCTCTGAAACGGTTGTACTTATCGTCTGCAAAGCTATGTCGCGTGCTGCGGTATGCGGAGACTCTAAAAGAACCACAGTAGAACACAGATGAAGCTTCTAAGTTGATGTAATAGCCAGTACGAAGTAGTACAATTCAAGTTTTAGGTACTGATTATTTACTTTTTAGCTGGCTTTGGTGCCTTGGACATGAGCTAGGACATTAAGATTCTGCATGAAAGGAGGACTAGCAGCCGCGTTGCACGGGAGAATGTGAAATGTGTTCATATGTAGTAAAAACCTGAGAAATCCGTCCGTTTTCGTCATTTGTTATCGAATCGACTTAAAGCCCGATCGTCACATTGGCCGCTCTTCTCTCTGAACGGTTGTACTTATCGTCTGCAAAGCTATGTCGCGTGCTGCGGTATGCGGAGACACTACAATCACCATAGGAGAACACAGATGAAGCTTTTAAGATGATGTAATAGACAATAAGAAGTAGTACAATTCAAGTTTTAGGTATGGATTATTGACTTTTTAGCTAGCTTTGGTGCCTTGGGCATGAGCTAGGACCTTAAGATTCTGCATGAAAGGAGGACTAGCAGCCGAGTTGCACGGGAGAATCTGAAAAGTGTTCATATGTAGTAAAAACCTGAGAAATCCGTCCGTTTTCGTCATTTGTTATCGAATCGACTTAAAGCCAGATCGTCACATTGGCCGCTCTTCTCTCTGAAACGGTTGTACTTATCGTCTGCAAAGCTATGTCGCGTGCTGCGGTATGCGCAGACACTAAAAGCACCATAGTATAAAACAGATGAAGCTTCTAAGTTGATGTAATAGCCAGTAAGAAGTAGTACAACTGAAGTTTTAGGTATCGATTATTGACTTTTTAGCTGGCTTTGGTGCCTTGGACATGAGCTAGGACCTTAAGATTCTGCATGATAGGAGGACTAGCAGCCGCGTTGCACGGGAGAATGTGAAATGTGTTCATATGTAGTAGAAACCTGAGAAATCCGTCCGTTTTCGTCATTTGTTATCGAATCGACTTAAAGCCCGATCGTCACATTGGCCGCTCCTCTCTCTGAAACGGTTGTACTTATCGCCTGCAAAGCTATGTCGCGTGATGCGGTATGCGGAGACACTAAAAGCACCATAGTAGAACACAGATGAAGCTTCTAAGTTGATGTAATAGCCAGTAAGAAGTAGTACAATTCAAGTTTTAGGTATCGATTATTGACTTTTTAGCTGGCTTTGGTCCCTTGGACATGAGCTAGGACCTTAAGATTCTGCATGAAAGGAGGACTAGCAGCCGAGTTGCACGGGAGAATGTGAAAAGTGTTCATATGTAGTAAAAACCTGAGAAATCCGTCCGTTTTCGTCATTTGTTATCGAATCGACTTAAAGCCAGATCGTCACATTGGCCGCTCTTCTCTCTGAAACGGTTGTACTTATCGTCTGCAAAGCTATGTCGCGTGCTGCGGTATGCGCAGACACTAAAAGCACCATAGTATAAAACAGATGAAGCTTCTAAGTTGATGTAATAGCCAGTAAGAAGTAGTACAACTGAAGTTTTAGGTATCGATTATTGACTTTTTAGCTGGCTTTGGTGCCTTGGACATGAGCTAGGACCTTAAGATTCTGCATGATAGGAGGACTAGCAGCCGCGTTGCACGGGAGAATGTGAAATGTGTTCATATGTAGTAGAAACCTGAGAAATCCGTCCGTTTTCGTCATTTGTTATCGAATCGACTTAAAGCCCGATCGTCACATTGGCCGCTCTTCTCTCTGAAACGGTTGTACTTATCGCCTGCAAAGCTATGTCGCGTGATGCGGTATGCGGAGACACTAAAAGCACCATAGTAGAACACAGATGAAGCTTCTAAGTTGATGTAATAGCCAGTAAGAAGTAGTACAATTCAAGTTTTAGGTATCGATTGTTGACTTTTTAGCGGGCTTTGGTGCCTTGGACATGAGCTAGGACCTTAAGATTCTGCATGAAAGGAGGACTAGCAGCCGCGTTGCACGGGAGAATGTGAAAAGTGTTCATATGTGGTAAAAACCTGAGAAATCCGTCTGTTTTCGTCATTTGTTATCGAATCGACTTAAAGCCAGATCATCATTGGCCGCTCTTCTCTCTGAAACGGTTGTACTTATCGTCTGCAAAGCTATGTCGTATGCTGTGGTAGGCGGAGACACTGAAACCACCACAGCAGAACACAGATGAAGCTTCTAATTTGATGTAATAGCCAGTAAGAAATAGTACAATTCAAGTTTTAGGTATCGATTATTGACTTTTTAGCTGGCTTTGATGCCTTGGAGATGAGCTACGACCTTAAGAATCTGCATGATAGGAGGACTAGCAGCCGAGTTGCAGGGAAGAATGTGAAAAGTGTTCATATGTAGTAAAAACCTGAGAAATCCGTCCGTTTTCGTCATTTGTTATCGAATCGACTTAAAGCCAGATCGTCACATTGGCCGCTCTTCTCTCTGAAACGGTTGTACTTATCGTCTGCAAAGCTATGTCGCGTGCTGCGGTATGCGGAGACTCTAAAAGCACCACAGTAGAACACAAATGAAGCTTCTAAGTTGATGTAAGAGCCAGTAAGAAGTAGTACAATTCAAGTTTTAGGTACTGATTATTTACTTTTTAGCTGGCTTTGGTGCCTTGGGCATGAGCTAGGACCTTAAGATTCTGCATGATAGGAGGACTAGCAGCCGCGTTGCACGGGAGAATGTGAAATGTGTTCATATGTAGTAGAAACCTGAGAAATCCGTCCGTTTTCGTCATTTGTTATCGAATCGACTTAAAGCCCGATCGTCACATTGGCCGCTCTTCTCTCTGAAACGGGTGTACTTATCGTCTGCAAAGCTATGGCGCGTGCTGCGGTATGCGGAGACACTAAAAGCACCATAGTAGAACACAGATGAAGCTTCTAAGTTGATGTAATAGCCAGTAAGAAGTAGTACAATTCAAGTTTTAGGTATCGATTATTGACTTTTTAGCTGGTTTGGTGCCTTGGACATGAGCTAGGACCTTAAGACTCTGCATGAAAGGAGGACTAGCAGCCGAGTTGCACGGAGAATTTGAAAAGTGTTCATATGTAGTAAAAACCTGAGAAATCCATCCGTTTTCGTCATTTGTTATCGAATCGACTTATGGCCAGATCGTCACATTGGCCGCTCTTCTCTCTGAAACGGTTGTACTTATCGGCTGCAAAGCTATGTCGCGTGCTGCGGTATGCGGAGACTCTAAAAGCACCATAGTAGAACACAGATGAAGCTTCTATGATGATGTAATAGCCAGTAAGAAGTAGTACAATTAAAGTTTTAGGTATCGATTATTGACTTTTTAGCTGGCTTTGGTGCCTTGGACATGAGCTAGGACCTTAAGATTCTGCATGAAAGGAGGACTAGCAGCCGCGTTGGATGGGAGAATGTGAAAAGTGTTCATATGTAGTAAAAACCTGAGAAATCCGTCCGTTTTCGTCATTTGTTATCGAATCGACTTAAAGCCAGATCGTCACATTGGCCGCTCTTCTCTCTGAAACGGTTGTACTTATCGCCTGCAAAGCTATGTCGCGTGATGCGGTATGCGGAGACACTAAAAGCACCATAGTAGAACACAGATGAAGCTTCTAAGTTGATGTAATAGCCAGTAAGAAGTAGTACAATTCAAGTTTTAGGTATCGATTATTGACTTTTTAGCTGGCTTTGGTGCCTTGGACATGAGCTAGGACCTTAAGATTCTGCATGAAAGGAGGACTAGCAGCCGAGTTCCACGGGAGAATGTGAAAAGTGTTCATATGTAGTAAAAACCTGAGAAATCCGTCCGTTTTCGTCATTTGTTATCGAATCGAATTAAAGCCACATCGTCACATTGGCCGCTCTTCTCTCTGAAACGGTTGTACTTATCGTCTGCAAAGCTATGTCGTATGCTGCTGTAGGCGGAGACACTGAAACCACCACAGTAGAACACAGATGAAGCTTCTAATTTGATGTAATAGCCAGTAAGAAATAGTACAATTCAAGTTTTAGGTATCGATTATTGATTTTTAGCTGGCTTTGATGCCTTGGACATGAGCTAGGACCTTAAGAATCTGCATGAAAGGAGGACTAGCAGAAAAGTTGCAGGGAAGAATGTGAAAAGTGTTCATATGTAGTAAAAACCTGAGAAATCCGTCCGTTTTCGTCATTTGTTATCGAATCGACTTAAAGCCAGATCGTCACATTGGCCGCTCTTCTCTCTGAAACGGTTGTACTTATCGTCTGCAAAGCTCTGTCGCGTGCGGCGGTATGCGGAGACTCTAAACGCACCATAGTAGAACACAGATGAAGCTTCTAAGTTGATGTAATAGCCAGTAAGAAGTAGTACAATTCAAGTTTTAGGTACTGATTATTTACTTTTTAGCTGGCTTTGGTGCCTTGGACATGAGCTAGGACATCAAGATTCTGCATGAGAGGAGGACTAGCAGCCGCGTTGCACGGGAGAATGAGAAATGTGTTCATATGTAGTAAAAACCTGAGAAATCCGTCCGTTTTCGTCATTTGTTATCGAATCGACTTAAAGCCCGATCGTCACATTGGCCGCTCTTCTCTCTGAAACGGTTGTACTTATCGTCTGCAAAGCTATGTCGCGTGCTGCGGTATGCGCAGACACTAAAAGCACCATAGTATAAAACAGATGAAGCTTCTAAGTTGATGTAAAAGCCAGTAAGAAGTAAAACAACTGAAGTTTTAGGTATCGATTATTGACTTTTTAGCTGGCTTTGGTGCCTTGGACATGAGCTAGGACCTTAAGATTCTGCATGATAGGAGGACTAGCAGCCGCGTTGCACGGGAGAATGTGAAATGTGTTCATATGTAGTAGAAACCTGAGAAATCCGTCCGTTTTCGTCATTTGTTATCGAATCGACTTAAAGCCCGATCGTCACATTGGCCGCTCTTCTCTCTGAAACGGTTGTACTTATCGTCTGCAAAGCTATGGCGCGTGCTGCGGTATGCGGAGACACTAAAAGCACCATAGTAGAACACAGATGAAGCTTCTAAGTTGATGTAATAGCCAGTAAGAAGTAGTACAATTCAAGTTTTAGGTATCGATTATTGACTTTTTAGCTGGCTTTGGTGCCTTGGACATGAGCTAGGACCTTAAGATTCTGCATGAAAGGAGGACTAGCAGCCGAGTTGCACGGGGAATGTGAAAAGTGTTCATATGTAGTAAAAACCTGAGAAATCCATCCGTTTTCGTCATTTGTTATCGAATCGACTTATGGCCAGATCGTCACATTGGCCGCTCTTCTCTCTGAAACGGTTGTACTTATCGTCTGCAAAGCTATGTCCTATGCTGCGGTAGGCGGAGACACTGAAACCACCACAGTAGAACACAGATGAAGCTTCTAATTTGATGTAATAGCCAGTAAGAAGTAGTACAATTCAAGTTTTAGGTATCGATTATTGACTTTTTAGCTGGCTTTGATGCCTTGGACATGAGCTAGGACCTTAAGAATCTGCATGAAAGGAGGACTAGCAGCCGAGTTGCAGGGAAGAATGTGAAAAGTGTTCATATGTAGTAAAAACCTGAGAAATCCGTCCGTTTTCGTCATTTGTTATCGAATAGACTTAAAGCCAGATCGTCACATTGGCCGCTCTTCTCTCTGAAACGGTTGTACGTATCGTCTTCAAAGCTATGTCGCGTGCTGCGGTATGCGGAGACACTAAAAGCACCATAGTAGAACACAGATGAAGCTTCTAAGTTGATGTAATAGCCAGTAAGAAGTAGTACAATTCAAGTTTTAGGTATCGATTATTGACTGTTTAGCTGGCTTTGGTGCCTTTGACATGAGCTAGGACCTTAGGATTCTGCATTAAAGGAGGACTAGCAGCCGCGTTGCACGGGAGAATGTGAAAAGTGTTCATATGTAGTAGAAACCTGAGAAATCCGTCCGTTTTCGTCATTTGTTATCGAATCGACTTAAAGCCCGATCGTCACATTGGCCGCTCTTCTCTCTGAAACGGTTGTACTTATCGTCTGCAAAGCTATGTCGCGTGCTGCGGTATGCGGAGACAATAAAATCACCATAGTAGAACACAGATGAAGCTTCTAAGTCGATGTAATAGCCAGTAAGAAGTAGTACAATTCAAGTTTTAGGTACTGATTATTGACTTTTTAGCTGGCTTTGGTGCCTTGGACATGAGCTAGGACCTTAAGATTCTGCATGAAAGGAGGACTAGCAGCCGAGTTGCACGTGAGAATGTGAAAAGTGTTCATATGTAGTAAAAACCTGAGAAATCCGTCCGTTTTCGTCATTTGTTAATGAATCTACTTAAAGCCCGATCGTCACATTGGCCTCTCTTCTCTCTGAAACGGTTGTACTTATCGTCTGCAAAGCTATGTCGCGTGCTGCGGTATGCGGAGACACTAAATGCACCATAGTAGAACACAGATGAAGCTTCTATGATGATGTAATAGCCAGTAAGAAGTAGTACAATTGACGTTTTAGGTATCGATTATTTACTTTTTAGCTGGCTTTGGTGCCTTGGACATGAGCTAGGACCTTAAGATTCTGCATCAAAAGGAGGACTAGAAGCCGCGTTGGATAGGAGAATGTGAAAAGTGTTCATATGTAGTAAAAACCTGAGAAATCCGTCAGTTTTCGTCATTTGTTATCGTATCGACTTAAAGCCAGATCGTCACTTGGCCGCTCTTATCCCTGAAACGCTTGTACTTATAGTCTGCAAAGCTATGTCGCGTGCTGCGGTGTGCGGAGACACTAAAAGCACCATAGTAGAACACAGATGAAGCTTCTAAGTTGATGTAATAGCCAGTAAGAAGTAGTACAATTCAAGTTTTAGGTATCGATTATTGACTTTTTAGCTGGCTTTGGTGCCTTGGACATGAGCTAGGACCATAAGATTCTGCATAGAAGGAGGACTAGCAGCCACCTTGCACGGGAGAATGTGGAATGTGTTCATATGTAGTAGAAACCTGAGAAATCCGTCCGTTTTCGTCATTTGTTATCGAATCGACTTAAAGCCCGATCGTCACATTTTCCACTCTTCTCTCTGAAACGGTTGTACTTATCGTCTGCAAAGCTATGTCGTATGCTGCGGTATGTGGAGACACTAAAACCACCACAGTAGAACACAGATGAAGCTTCTAAGTTGATGTGATAGCCAGTAAGAAGTAGTACAATTCAATTTTTAGGTATTGATTATTGACTTTTTAGCTGGTTTTGGTGCCTTGGAAATGAGCTAGGACCTTAAGAATCTGCATGAAAGGAGGACTAGCAGCCGAGTTGCACGGGAGAATGTGAAAAGTGTTCATATGTAGTAAAAACCTGAGAAATCCGTCCGTTTTCTTCATTTGTTATCGAATAGACTTAAAGCCCGATCGTCACAATGGCCGCTCTTCCCTCTGAAACGGTTGTACTTATCGTCTGCAAAGCTATGTCGGATGCTTCGGTATGCGGAGACACTAAAAGCACCATAGTAGAACACAGATGAAGCTTCTAAGTTGAAGTAATAGCCAGTAAGAAGTAGTACAATTCAAGTTTTAGTTATCGATTATTCCCTTTTGTCCGGCTTTGGTTGCTTGGACATGAGCTAGGACCTTAAGATTCTGCATGAAACTAGAACTAGGAGCCGAATTGCACGGGAGAATGTGAAAAGTGTTCATATGTAGTTAAAACCTGAGAAATCCGTCCGTTTTCGTCATTTGTTATCGAATCGACTTAAAGCCAGATCGTCACATTGGCCACTCTTCTCTCTGAAACGGTTGTACTTATCGTCTGCAAAGCTATGTCCTATGCTGCGGTAGGCGGAGACACAGAAACCACCACAGTAGAACACAGATGAAGCTTCTAATTTGATGTAATAGCCAGTAAGAAGTAGTACAATTCAAGTTTTAGGTATCGATTATTGACTTTTTAGCTGGCTTTGATGCCTTGGACATGAGCTAGGACCTTAAGAATCTGCATGAAAGGAGGACTAGCAGCCGAGTTGCAGGGAAGAATGTGAAAAGTGTTCATATGTAGTAAAAACCTGAGAAATCCGTCCGTTTTCGTCATTTGTTATCGAATCGACTTAAAGCCAGATCGTCACATTGGCCGCTCTTCTCTCTGAAACGGTTGTACTTATCGTCTGCAAAGCTATGTCGCGTGCTGCGGTATGCGGAGACTCTAAAAGCACCATAGTAGAACACAGATGAAGCTTCTAAGTTGATGTAATAGCCAGTAAGAAGTAGTACAATTCAAGTTTTAGGTATCGATTATTGAATTTTTAGCTGGCTTTGGTGCCTTGGACATGAGCTAGGACCTTAAGATTCTGCTTTAAAGGAGGACTAGCAGCTGAGTTGCACGGGAGAATGTGAAAAGTATTCATATGTAGTAAAAACCTGAGAAATCCGTCCGTTTTCGTCATTTGTTATCGAATCGACTTAAAGCCAGATCGTCACATTGGCCGCTCTTCTCTCTGAAACGGTTGTACTTATCGTCTTCAAAGCTATGTCGCGTGCTGCGGTATGCGGAGACACTAAAAGCACCATAGTAGAACACAGATGAAGCTTCTAAGTTGATGTAAGAGCCAGTAAGAAGTAGTACAATTCAAGTTTTAGGTATCGATTATTGACTTTTTAGCTGGCTTTGGTGCCTTGGACATGAGCTAGGACCTTAAGATATTGCATGAAAGGAGGACTAGTAGCCGCGTTGCACGGGAGAATGTAAAATGTGTTCATATGTAGTACAAACCTGAGAAATCCGTACGTTTTCGTCATTTGTTATCGAATCGACTTAAAGCCAGATCGTCACATTGGCCGCTCTTCTCTCTGAAACGGTTGTACGTATCGTCTTCAAATCAATGTCGCGTGCTGCGGTATGCGGAGGCACTAAAAGCACCATAGTAGAACACAGATGAAGCTTCTAAGTTGATGTAATAGCCAGTAAGAAGTCGTACAATTCAAGTTTTAGGTATCGATTATTGAAATTTTAGCTGGCTTTGGTGCCTTGGACATGAGCTAGGACCTTAAGATTCTGCATCAAAAGGAGGACTAGCAGCCGAGTTGCACGTGAGAATGTGAAAAGTGTTCATATGTTGTAAAAACCTGAGAAATCCGTCCGTTTTCGTCATTTGTTATCGAATCGACTTAAAGCCAGATCGTCACATTGGCCGCTCTTCTCTCTGAAACGGTTCTACGTATCGTCTTCAAAGCTATGTCGCGTGCTGCGGTATGCGGAGACACTAAAAGCACCATAGTAGAACACAGATGAAGCTTCTAAGTTAATGTAATAGCCAGTAAGAAGTAGTACAATTCAAGTTTTAGGTATCGATTATTGATTTTTTAGCTGGCTTTGGTGCCTTGGTCATGATCTAGGACCTTAGGATTCTCCATGAAAGGGGGACTAGCAGCCGAGTTGCACGGGAGAATGTGAAACGTGTTCATATGTAGTAAAAACCTGAGAAATCTGTCAGTTTTCGTCATTTGTTATCGAATCGACTAAAAGCCAGATCGTCATTTGGCCGCTCTTATCCCTGAAGCGGTTGTACTTATCGTCTGCAAAGCTATCTCACGTGCTGCGGTATGCGGAGACACTAAAAGCACCATAGTAGAACACAGATGAAGCTTCTAAGTTGATGTAATAGCCAGTAAGAATTAGTACAATTCAAGTTATAGGTACTGATTATTTACTTTTTAGCTGGCTTTGCTGCCTTGGACATGAGCTAGGACCTTAAGATTCTGCATGAATAGAGGACGAGCAGCAGCGTTTCACGGGAGAATGTGAAAAGTGTTCATATGTAGTAAAAACCTGAGAAATCCGTCCGTTTTCGTCATTTGTTATCGAATCGACTTAAAGCCCGATCGTCACATTGGCCGCTCTTCTCTCTGAAACGGTTGTACTTATCGTCTGCAAAGCTATGTCGTATGCTGCTGTATGTGGAGACACTAAAACCACCACAGTAGAACACAGATGAAGCTTCTAAGTTGATGTGATAGCCAGTAAGAAGTAGTACAATTCAATTTTTAGGTATTGATTATTGACTTTTTAGCTGGTTTTGGTGCCTTGGAAATGAGCTAGGACCTTAAGAATCTGCATGAAAGGAGTACTAGCAGCCGAGTTGCACGGGAGAATGTGAAAAGTGTTCATATGTAGTAAAAACCTGAGAAATCCGGCCGTTTTCGTCATTTGTTATCGAATCGACTTAAAGCCAGATCGTCACATCTGCCGCTCTTCTCTCTGAAACGGTTGTACTTATCGTCTGCAAAGCTATGTCGCGTGCTGCGGTATGCGGAGACTGTAAAAGCACCATAGTAGAACACAGATGAAGCTTCTAAGTTGATGTAATAGCCAGTAAGAAGTAGTACAATTCAAGTTTTATGTATTGATTAGTGACTTTTTAGTTGGCTTTGGTGCCTTGGACATGAGATAGGACCTTAAGATTCTGCATGAAAGGAGGACTAGCAGCCGAGTTGCACGGGAGAATGTGAAAAGTGTTCATATGTAATAAAAACCTGAGACATCCGTCCGTTTTCGTCATTTGTTATCGAATCGACGTAAAGCCAGATCGTCACATTGGCCGCTCTGCTCTCTGAAATGGGTGTAGATATCGTCTGCAAAGCTATGTCGCGTACTGCGGTATTCGGAGACACTAAAAGCACCACAGTAGAACACAGATGAAGCTTCTAAGTTGATGTAATATCCAGTAAGAAGTAATACAATTCAAGTTTTAGGTATCGATTATTGACTTTTTAGCTGGCTTTGTTGCCTTGGACATGAGCTAGGACCTTAAGAATCTGCTTGAAAGGAGGACTAGCAGCCGAGTTGCACGGGAGAATGTAAAAAGTGTTCATATGTAGTAAAAACCTGAGAAATCCGTCCGTTTTCGTCATTTGTTATCGAATCGATTAAAAGCCAGATCGTAACATTGGCCGCTCTTCTCTCTGAAACGGTTGTACTTATCGTCTGCAAAGCTATGTCGTATGCTGCGGTATGCGGTGACACTAAAACCACCACAGTAGAACACAGATGAAGCTTCTAAGTTGATGTAATACCCAGTAAGAAGTAGTACAATTCAAGTTTTAGGTATTGATTATTGACTTTTTAGCTGGCTTTGGTGCCTTGGACATGAGCTAGGACCTTAAGAATCTGCATGAAAGGAGGACTAGCAGCCGAGTTACACGGGACAATGTGAAAAGTGTTCATATGTAGTAAAAACCTGAGAAATCCGTCCGTTTTCGTCATTTGTTTTCGAATCGACTTAAAGCCAGATCGTAACATTGGCCGCTCTTCTCTCTGAAACGGTTGTACTTATCGTCTGCAAAGCTATGTCGCGTGCTGCGGTGTGCGGAGACACTAAAAGCACCATATTAGAACACAGATGAAGCTTCTAAGTTGATGTAATTGCCAGTAAGAAGTAGTACAATTCAAGTTTTAGGTATCGATTATTGACTTTTTAGCTGGCTTTGGTGCCTTGGACATAAGCTAGGACCTTAAGATTCGGCATAGAAGGAGGACTAGCAGCCGCGTTGCACGGGAGAATGGGAAATGTATTCATATGTAGTAAAAACCTGAGAAATCCGTTCGTTTTCGTCATTTGTTATCGAATCGACTTAAAGCCCGATCGTCACATTGGCCGCTCTTCTCTCTGAAACGGTTGTACTTATCGTTTGCAAAGCTATGTCGTATGCTGCGGTATGCGGAGACACTAAAACCTCCACAGTAGAACACAGATGAAGCTTCTAAGTTGATGTAATACCCAGTAAGAAGTAGTACAATTCAAGTTTTAGGTATTGATTATTGACTTTTTAGCTGGCTTTGGTGCCTTGGACATGAGCTAGGACCTTAAGAATCTGCATGAAAGGAGGACTAGCAGCCGAGTTACACGGGACAATGTGAAAAGTGTTCATATGTAGTAAAAACCTGAGAAATCCGTCCGTTTTCGTCATTTGTTATCGAATCGACTTAAAGCCAGATCGTAACATTGGCCGCTCTTCTCTCTGAAACGGTTGTACTTATCGTCTGCAAAGCTATTTCGCGTCCTGCGGTACGCGGAGACTCTAAAAGCACCATAGTACAACACAGATGAAGCTTCTAAGTTGATGTAATAGCCAGTAAGAAGTAGTACAATTCAAGTTTTAGGTATCAGTTATTGACTTTTTAGCTGGCTTTGGTGCCTTGGACATGAGCTAGGACCTTAAGATTCTGCATAGAAGGAGGACTAGCAGCCGCGTTGCACGGGAGAATGTGAAACGTGTTCATATGTAGTAGAAACCTGAGAAATCCGTCCGTTTTCGTCATTTGTTATCGAATCGACTTAAAGCCCGATCGTCACATTGGCCGCTCTTCTCTCTGAAACGGTTGTACCTATCGTTTGCAAAGCTATGTCGTTTGCTGCTGTATGCGGAGACACTAAAACCACCACAGTAGAACACAGATGAGGCTTCTAAGTTGATGAAATAGCCAGTAAGAAGTAGTACAATTCATGTTTTAGGTATCGATTATTGACTTTTTAGCTGGCTTTGGTGCCTTGGACATGAGCTAGGACCTTAAGATTCTGCTTGAAAGGAGGACTAGCAGCCGAGTTGCACGGGAGAATGTAAAAAGTGTTCATATGTAGTAAAAACCTGAGAAATCCGTCCGTTTTCGTCATTTGTTATCGAATCGACTTAAAGCCCGATCGTCACATTGGCCGCTCTTCTCTCTGAAACGGTTGTACTTATCGTCTGCAAAGCTATGTCGTATGCTGCTGTATGTGGAGACACTAAAACCACCACAGTAGAACACATATGAAGCTTCTAAGTTGATGTGATAGCCAGTAAGAAGTAGTACAATTCAATTTTTAGGTATTGATTATTGACTTTTTAGCTGGCTTTGGTGCCTTGGAAATGAGCTAGGACCTTAAGAATCTGCATGAAAGGAGTACTAGCAGCCGAGTTGCACGGGAGAATGTGAAAAGTGTTCATATGTAGTAAAAACCTGAGAAATCCGTCCGTTTTCGTCATTTGTTATCGAATCGACTTAAAGCCAGATCGTCACATCTGCCGCTCTTCTCTCTGAAACGGTTGTACTTATCGTCTGCAAAGCTATGTCGCGTGCTGCGGTATGCGGAGACTGTAAAAGCACCATAGTAGAACACAGATGAAGCTTCTAAGTTGATGTAATAGCCAGTAAGAAGTAGTACAATTCAAGTTTTATGTATTGATTATTGACTTTTTAGCTGGCTTTGGTGCCTTGGACATGAGATAGGACCTTAAGATTCTGCATGAAAGGAGGACTAGCAGCCGAGTTGCACGGGAGAATGTGAAAAGTGTTCATATGTAATAAAAACCTGAGACATCCGTCCGTTTTCGTCATTTGTTATCGAATCGACGTAAAGCCAGATCGTCACATTGGCCGCTCTGCTCTCTGAAATGGGTGTAGATATCGTCTGCAAAGCTATGTCGCGTACTGCGGTATTCGGAGACACTAAAAGCACCACAGTAGAACACAGATGAAGCTTCTAAGTTGATGTAATATCCAGTAAGAAGTAATACAATTCAAGTTTTAGGTATCGATTATTGACTTTTTAGCTGGCTTTGTTGCCTTGGACATGAGCTAGGACCTTAAGAATCTGCTTGAAAGGAGGACTAGCAGCCGAGTTGCACGGGAGAATGTAAAAAGTGTTCATATGTAGTAAAAACCTGAGAAATCCGTCCGTTTTCGTCATTTGTTATCGAATCGACTTAAAGCCAGATCGTAACATTGGCCGCTCTTCTCTCTGAAACGGTTGTACTTATCGTCTGCAAAGCTATGTCGTATGCTGCGGTATGTGGAGACACTAAAACCACCACAATAGAACACAGATGAAGCTTCTAAGTTGATGTGATAGCCAGTAAGAAGTAGTACAATTCAAGTTTTAGGTATCGATTATTGACTTTTTAGCTGGCTTTGGTGCCTTGGACATGAGCTAGGACCTTAAGAATCTGCTTGAAAGGAGGACTAGCAGCCGAGTTGCACGGGAGAATGTAAAAAGTGTTCATATGTAGTAAAAACCTGAGAAATCCGTCCGTTTTCGTCATTTGTTATCGAATCGACTTAAAGCCAGATCGTCACATTGGCCCCTCTTTTCTCTGAAACGGTTGTACTTATCGTCTGCAAAGCTATGTCGCGTGCTGCGGTGTGCGGAGACACTAAAAGCACCATAGTAGAACACAGATGAAGCTTCTAAGTTGATGTAATAGCCAGTAAGAAGTAGTACAATTCAAGTTTTAGGTATCGATTATTGACTTTTTAGCTGGCTTTGGTGCCTTGGACATAAGCTAGGACCTTAAGATTCGGCATAGAAGGAGGACTAGCAGCCGCGTTGCACGGGAGAATGTGAAATGTATTCATATGTAGTAAAAACCTGAGAAATCCGTTCGTTTTCGTCATTTGTTATCGAATCGACTTAAAGCCCGATCGTCACATTGGCCGCTCTTCTCTCTGAAACGGTTGTACTTATCGTTTGCAAAGCTATGTCGTATGCTGCGGTATGCGGAGACACTAAAACCTCCACAGTAGAACACAGATGAAGCTTCTAAGTTGATGTAATACCCAGTAAGAAGTAGTACAATTCACGTTTTAGGTATTGATTATTGACTTTTTAGCTGGCTTTGGTGCCTTGGACATGAGCTAGGACCTTAAGAATCTGCATGAAAGGAGGACTAGCAGCCGAGTTACACGGGACAATGTGAAAAGTGTTCATATGTAGTAAAAACCTGAGAAATCCGTCCGTTTTCGTCATTTGTTATCGAATCGACTTAAAGCCAGATCGTAACATTGGCCGCTCTTCTCTCTGAAACGGTTGTACTTATCGTCTGCAAAGCTATTTCGCGTCCTGCGGTACGCGGAGACTCTAAAAGCACCATAGTACAACACAGATGAAGCTTCTAAGTTGATGTAATAGCCAGTAAGAAGTAGTACAATTCAAGTTTTAGGTATCAGTTATTGACTTTTTAGCTGGCTTTGGTGCCTTGGACATGAGCTAGGACCTTAAGATTCTGCATAGAAGGAGGACTAGAAGCCGCGTTGCACGGGAGAATGTGAAACGTGTTCATATGTAGTAGAAACCTGAGAAATCCGTCCGTTTTCGTCATTTGTTATCGAATCGACTTAAAGCCCGATCGTCACATTGGCCGCTCTTCTCTCTGAAACGGTTGTACCTATCGTTTGCAAAGCTATGTCGTATACTGCGGTATGCGGAGACACTAAAACCACCACAGTAGAACACAGATGAGGCTTCTAAGTTGATGAAATAGCCAGTAAGAAGTAGTACAATTCAAGTTTTAGGTATCGATTATTGACTTTTTAGCTGGCTTTGGTGCCTTGGACATGAGCTAGGACCTTAAGAATCTGCTTGAAAGGAGGACTAGCAGCCGAGTTGCACGGGAGAATGTAAAAAGTGTTCATATGTAGTAAAAACCTGAGAAATCCGTATGTTTTCGTCATTTGTTATCGAATCGACTTAAAGCCCGATCGTCACATTGGCCGCTCTTCTCTCTGAAACGGTTGTACTTATCGTCTGCAAAGCTATGTCGTATGCTGCTGTATGTGGAGACACTAAAACCACCACAGTAGAACACAGATGAAGCTTCTAAGTTGATGTGATAGCCAGTAAGAAGTAGTACAATTCAATTTTTAGGTATTGATTATTGACTTTTTAGCTGGTTTTGGTGCCTTGGAAATGAGCTAGGACCTTAAGAATCTGCATGAAAGGAGGACTAGCAGCCGAGTTGCACGGGAGAATGTGAAAAGTGTTCATATGTAGTAAAAACCTGAGAAATCCGTCCGTTTTCGTCATTTGTTATCGAATCGACTTAAAGCCAGATCGTCACATCTGCCGCTCTTCTCTCTGAAACGGTTGTACTTATCGTCTGCAAAGCTATGTCGCGTGCTGCGGTATGCGGAGACACTAAAAGCACCATAGTAGAACACAGATGAAGCTTCTAAGTTGATATAATAGCCAGTAAGAAGTAGTACAATTCAAGTTTTAGGTAGTGATTATTGACTTTTTAGCTGGCTTTGGTGCCTTGGACATGAGCTAGGACATTAAGATTCTGCATGAAAGGAGGACTAGCAGCCGAGTTGCACGGGACAATGTGAAAAGTGTTCATATGTAGTAAAAACCTGAGAAATCCGTCCGTTTTCGTCATTTGTTATCGAATCGACTTAAAGCCAGATCGTCACATCTGCCGCTCTTCTCTCTGAAACGGTTGTAGTTATCGTCTGCAAAGCTATGTCGCGTGCTGCGGTATGCGGAGACACTAAAAGCACCATAGTAGAACACAGAAGAAGCTTCTAAGTTGAAGTAATAGCCAGTAAGAAGTAGTACAATTCAAGTTTTAGTTATCGATTATTCCCTTTTGGACGGCTTTGGTGGCTTGGACATGACCTAGGACCTTAAGATTCTGCATGAAACTAGAACTAGCAGCCGAGTTGCACGGGAGAATATGAAAAGTGTTCATATGTAGTTAAAACCTGAGAAATCCGTCCGTTTTCGTCATTTGTTATCGAATCGACTTAAAGCCAGATCGTCACATTGGCCGCTCTTCTCTCTGAAACGGTTGTACTTATCGTCTGCAAAGCTATGTCGCGTGCTGCGGTATGCGGAGACTGTAAAAGCACCATAGTAGAACACAGATGAAGCTTTTAAGTTGATGTAATAGCCAGTAAGAAGTAGTACAATTCAAGTTTTAGGTAGTGATTATTGACTTTTTAGCTGGCTTTGGTGCCTTGGACATGAGCTAGGACATTAAGATTCTGAATGAAAGGAGGACTAGCAGCCGAGTTGCACGGGAGAATGTGAAAAGTGTTCACATGTAGTAAAAACCTGAGAAATCCGTCCGTTTTCATCATTTGTTATCGAATCGACTTAAAGCCAGATCGTCACTTGGCTGCTCTTCACTCTGAAACGGTTCTACGTATCGTCTGCAAAGCTATGTCGCATGCTGCGGTATGCGGAGACACTAAAAGCACCATAGTACAACACAGATGAAGCTTCTAAGTTGATGTAATAGCCAGTAAGAAGTAGTACAATTCAAGTTTTAGGTATCGATTATTGACTTTTTAGCTGGCTTTGGTGCCTTGGACATGAGCTAGGACCTTAAGAATCTGCTTGAAAGGAGGACTAGCAGCCGAGTTGCACGGGAGAATGTAAAAAGTGTTCATATGTAGTAAAAACCTGAGAAATCCGTCCGTTTTCGTCATTTGTTATCGAATCGACTTAAAGCCAGATCGTAACATTGGCCGCTCTTCTCTCTGAAACGGTTGTACTTATCGTCTGCAAAGCTATGTCGTATGCTGCGGTATGTGGAGACACTAAAACCACCACAATAGAACACAGATGAAGCTTCTAAGTTGATGTGATAGCCAGTAAGAAGTAGTACAATTCAAGTTTTAGGTATCGATTATTGACTTTTTAACTGGCTTTGGTGCCTTGGACATGAGCTAGGACCTTAAGAATCTGCTTGAAAGGAGGACTAGCAGCCGAGTTGCACGGGAGAATGTAAAAAGTGTTCATATGTAGTAAAAACCTGAGAAATCCGTCCGTTTTCGTCATTTGTTATCGAATCGACTTAAAGCCAGATCGTCACATTGGCCCCTCTTTGCTCTGAAACGGTTGTACTTATCGTCTGCAAAGCTATGTCGCGTGCTGCGGTGTGCGGAGACACTAAAAGCACCATAGTAGAACACAGATGAAGCTTCTAAGTTGATGTAATAGCCAGTAAGAAGTAGTACAATTCAAGTTTTAGGTATCGATTATTGACTTTTTAGCTAGCTTTGGTGCCTTGGACATGAGCTAGGACCTTAAGATTCTGCATAGAAGGAGGACTAGCAGCCGCGTTGCACGGAAGAATGTGAAATGTGTTCATATGTAGTAGAAACCTGAGAAATCCGTTCGTTTTCGTCATTTGTTATCGAATCGACTTAAAGCCCGATCGTCACATTGGCCGCTCTTCTCTCTGAAACGGTTGTACTTATCGTTTGCAAAGCTATGTCGTATGCTGCGGTATGCGGAGACACTAAAACCACCACAGTAGAACACAGATGAAGCTTCTAAGTTGATGTAATACCCAGTAAGAAGTAGTACAATTCAAGTTTTAGGTATTGATTATTGACTTTTTAGCTGGCTTTGGTGCCTTGGACATGAGCTAGGACCTTAAGAATCTGCATGAAAGGAGGACTAGCATCCGAGTTACACGGGACAATGTGAAAAGTGTTCATATGTAGTAAAAACCTGAGAAATCCGTCCGTTTTCGTCATTTGTTTTCGAATCGACTTAAAGCCAGATCGTAACATTGGCCGCTCTTCTCTCTGAAACGGTTGTACTTATCGTCTGCAAAGCTATGTCGCGTGCTGCGGTGTGCGGAGACACTAAAAGCACCATATTAGAACACAGATGAAGCTTCTAAGTTGATGTAATAGCCAGTAAGAAGTAGTACAATTCAAGTTTTAGGTATCGATTATTGACTTTTTAGCTGGCTTTGGTGCCTTGGACATAAGCTAGGACCTTAAGATTCGGCATAGAAGGAGGACTAGCAGCCGCGTTGCACGGGAGAATGTGAAATGTGTTCATATGTAGTAAAAACCTGAGAAATCCGTTCGTTTTCGTCATTTGTTATCGAATCGACTTAAAGCCCGATCGTCACATTGGCCGCTCTTCTCTCTGAAACGGTTGTACTTATCGTTTGCAAAGCTATGTCGTATGCTGCGGTATGCGGAGACACTAAAACCTCCACAGTAGAACACAGATGAAGCTTCTAAGTTGATGTAATACCCAGTAAGAAGTAGTACAATTCAAGTTTTAGGTATTGATTATTGACCTTTTAGCTGGCTTTGGTGCCTTGGACATGAGCTAGGACCTTAAGAATCTGCATGAAAGGAGGACTAGCAGCCGAGTTACACGGGACAATGTGAAAAGTGTTCATATGTAGTAAAAACCTGAGAAATCCGTCCGTTTTCGTCATTTGTTATCGAATCGACTTAAAGCCAGATCGTAACATTGGCCGCTCTTCTCTCTGAAACGGTTGTACTTATCGTCTGCAAAGCTATTTCGCGTCCTGCGGTACGCGGAGACTCTGAAAGCACCATAGTACAACACAGATGAAGCTTCTAAGTTGATGTAATAGCGATTAAGAAGTAGTACAATTCAAGTTTTAGGTATCAGTTATTGACTTTTTTGCTGGCTTTGGTGCCTTGGACATGAGCTAGGACCTTAAGATTCTGCATAGAAGGAGGACTAGCAGCCGCGTTGCACGGGAGAATGTGAAACGTGTTCATATGTAGTAGAAACCTGAGAAATCCGTCCGTTTTCGTCATTTGTTATCGAATCGACTTATAGCCCGATCGTCACATTGGCCGCTCTTCTCTCTGAAACGGTTGTACCTATCGTTTGCAAAGCTATGTCGTATGCTGCGGTATGCGGAGACACTAAAACCACCACAGTAGAACACAGATGAAGCTTCTAAGTTGATGAAATAGCCAGTAAGAAGTAGTACAATTCAAGTTTTAGGTATCGATTATTGACTTTTTAGCTGGATTTGGTGCCTTGGACATGAGCTAGGACCTCAAGAATCTGCTTGAAAGGAGGACTAGCAGCCGAGTTGCACGGGAGAATGTAAAAAGTGTTCATATGTAGTAAAAACCTGAGAAATCCGTATGTTTTCGTCATTTGTTATCGAATCGACTTAAAGCCCGATCGTCACATTGGCCGCTCTTCTCTCTGAAACGGTTGTACTTATCGTCTGCAAAGCTATGTCGTATGCTGCTGTATGTGGAGACACTAAAACCACCACAGTAGAACACAGATGAAGCTTCTAAGTTGATGTGATAGCCAGTAAGAAGTAGTACAATTCAATTTTTAGGTATTGATTATTGACTTTTTAGCTGGTTTTGGTGCCTTGGAAATGAGCTAGGACCTTAAGAATCTGCATGAAAGGAGGACTAGCAGCCGAGTTGCACGGGAGAATGTGAAAAGTGTTCATATGTAGTAAAAACCTGAGAAATCCGTCCGTTTTAGTCATTTGTTATCGAATCGACTTAAAGCCAGATCGTCACATCTGCCGCTCTTCTCTCTGAAACGGTTGTACTTATCGTCTGCAAAGCTATGTCGCGTGCTGCGGTATGCGGAGACACTAAAAGCACCATAGTAGAACACAGATGAAGCTTCTAAGTTGATATAATAGCCAGTAAGAAGTAGTACAATTCAAGTTTTAGGTAGTGATTATTGACTTTTTAGCTGGCTTTGGTGCCTTGGACATGAGCTAGGACATTAAGATTCTGCATGAAAGGAGGACTAGCAGCCGAGTTGCACGGGACAATGTGAAAAGTGTTCATATGTAGTAAAAACCTGAGAAATCCGTCCGTTTTCGTCATTTGTTATCGAATCGACTTAAAGCCAGATCGTCACATCTGCCGCTCTTCTCTCTGAAACGGTTGTAGTTATCGTCTGCAAAGCTATGTCGCGTGCTGCGGTATGCGGAGACACTAAAAGCACCATAGTAGAACACAGAAGAAGCTTCTAAGTTGAAGTAATAGCCAGTAAGAAGTAGTACAATTCAAGTTTTAGTTATCGATTATTCCCTTTTGGACGGCTTTGGTGGCTTGGACATGACCTAGGACCTTAAGATTCTGCATGAAACTAGAACTAGCAGCCGAGTTGCACGGGAGAATATGAAAAGTGTTCATATGTAGTTAAAACCTGAGAAATCCGTCCGTTTTCGTCATTTGTTATCGAATCGACTTAAAGCCAGATCGTCACATTGGCCGCTCTTCTCTCTGAAACGGTTGTACTTATCGTCTGCAAAGCTATGTCGCGTGCTGCGGTATGCGGAGACTGTAAAAGCACCATAGTAGAACACAGATGAAGCTTTTAAGTTGATGTAATAGCCAGTAAGAAGTAGTACAATTCAAGTTTTAGGTAGTGATTATTGACTTTTTAGCTGGCTTTGGTGCCTTGGACATGAGCTAGGACATTAAGGTTCTGAATGAAAGGAGGACTAGCAGCCGAGTTGCACGGGAGAATGTGAAAAGTGTTCACATGTAGTAAAAACCTGAGAAATCCGTCCGTTTTCATCATTTGTTATCGAATCGACTTAAAGCCAGATCGTCACTTGGCTGCTCTTCACTCTGAAACGGTTCTACGTATCGTCTGCAAAGCTATGTCGCATGCTGCGGTATGCGGAGACACTAAAAGCACCATAGTACAACACAGATGAAGCTTCTAAGTTGATGTAATAGCCAGTAAGAAGTAGTACAATTCAAGTTTTAGGTATCGATTATTGACTTTTTAGCTGGCTTTGGTGCCTTGGACATGAGCTAGGACCTTAAGAATCTGCTTGAAAGGAGGACTAGCAGCCGAGTTGCACGGGAGAATGTAAAAAGTGTTCATATGTAGTAAAAACCTGAGAAATCCGTCCGTTTTCGTCATTTGTTATCGAATCGACTTAAAGCCAGATCGTAACATTGGCCGCTCTTCTCTCTGAAACGGTTGTACTTATCGTCTGCAAAGCTATGTCGTATGCTGCGGTATGTGGAGACACTAAAACCACCACAATAGAACACAGATGAAGCTTCTAAGTTGATGTGATAGCCAGTAAGAAGTAGTACAATTCAAGTTTTAGGTATCGATTATTGACTTTTTAACTGGCTTTGGTGCCTTGGACATGAGCTAGGACCTTAAGAATCTGCTTGAAAGGAGGACTAGCAGCCGAGTTGCACGGGAGAATGTAAAAAGTGTTCATATGTAGTAAAAACCGGAGAAATCCGTCCGTTTTCGTCATTTGTTATCGAATCGACTTAAAGCCAGATCGTCACATTGGCCCCTCTTTTCTCTGAAACGGTTGTACTTATCGTCTGCAAAGCTATGTCGCGTGCTGCGGTGTGCGGAGACACTAAAAGCACCATAGTAGAACACAGATGAAGCTTCTAAGTTGATGTAATAGCCAGTAAGAAGTAGTACAATTCAAGTTTTAGGTATCGATTATTGACTTTTTAGCTAGCTTTGGTGCCTTGGACATGAGCTAGGACCTTAAGATTCTGCATAGAAGGAGGACTAGCAGCCGCGTTGCACGGAAGAATGTGAAATGTGTTCATATGTAGTAGAAACCTGAGAAATCCGTTCGTTTTCGTCATTTGTTATCGAATCGACTTAAAGCCCGATCGTCACATTGGCCGCTCTTCTCTCTGAAACGGTTGTACTTATCGTTTGCAAAGCTATGTCGTATGCTGCGGTATGCGGAGACACTAAAACCACCACAGTAGAACACAGATGAAGCTTCTAAGTTGATGTAATACCCAGTAAGAAGTAGTACAATTCAAGTTTTAGGTAGTGATTATTGACTTTTTAGCTGGCTTTGGTGCCTTGGACATGAGCTAGGACATTAAGATTCTGCATGAAAGGAGGACTAGCAGCCGAGTTGCACGGGACAATGTGAAAAGTGTTCATATGTAGTAAAAACCTGAGAAATCCGTCCGTTTTCGTCATTTGTTATCGAATCGACTTAAAGCCAGATCGTCACATCTGCCGCTCTTCTCTCTGAAACGGTTGTAGTTATCGTCTGCAAAGCTATGTCGCGTGCTGCGGTATGCGGAGACACTAAAAGCACCATAGTAGAACACAGAAGAAGCTTCTAAGTTGAAGTAATAGCCAGTAAGAAGTAGTACAATTCAAGTTTTAGTTATCGATTATTCCCTTTTGGACGGCTTTGGTGGCTTGGACATGACCTAGGACCTTAAGATTCTGCATGAAACTAGAACTAGCAGCCGAGTTGCACGGGAGAATATGAAAAGTGTTCATATGTAGTTAAAACCTGAGAAATCCGTCCGTTTTCGTCATTTGTTATCGAATCGACTTAAAGCCAGATCGTCACATTGGCCGCTCTTCTCTCTGAAACGGTTGTACTTATCGTCTGCAAAGCTATGTCGCGTGCTGCGGTATGCGGAGACTGTAAAAGCACCATAGTAGAACACAGATGAAGCTTTTAAGTTGATGTAATAGCCAGTAAGAAGTAGTACAATTCAAGTTTTAGGTAGTGATTATTGACTTTTTAGCTGGCTTTGGTGCCTTGGACATGAGCTAGGACATTAAGATTCTGAATGAAAGGAGGACTAGCAGCCGAGTTGCACGGGAGAATGTGAAAAGTGTTCACATGTAGTAAAAACCTGAGAAATCCGTCCGTTTTCATCATTTGTTATCGAATCGACTTAAAGCCAGATCGTCACTTGGCTGCTCTTCACTCTGAAACGGTTCTACGTATCGTCTGCAAAGCTATGTCGCATGCTGCGGTATGCGGAGACACTAAAAGCACCATAGTACAACACAGATGAAGCTTCTAAGTTGATGTAATAGCCAGTAAGAAGTAGTACAATTCAAGTTTTAGGTATCGATTATTGACTTTTTAGCTGGCTTTGGTGCCTTGGACATGAGCTAGGACCTTAAGAATCTGCTTGAAAGGAGGACTAGCAGCCGAGTTGCACGGGAGAATGTAAAAAGTGTTCATATGTAGTAAAAACCTGAGAAATCCGTCCGTTTTCGTCATTTGTTATCGAATCGACTTAAAGCCAGATCGTAACATTGGCCGCTCTTCTCTCTGAAACGGTTGTACTTATCGTCTGCAAAGCTATGTCGTATGCTGCGGTATGTGGAGACACTAAAACCACCACAATAGAACACAGATGAAGCTTCTAAGTTGATGTGATAGCCAGTAAGAAGTAGTACAATTCAAGTTTTAGGTATCGATTATTGACTTTTTAACTGGCTTTGGTGCCTTGGACATGAGCTAGGACCTTAAGAATCTGCTTGAAAGGAGGACTAGCAGCCGAGTTGCACGGGAGAATGTAAAAAGTGTTCATATGTAGTAAAAACCTGAGAAATCCGTCCGTTTTCGTCATTTGTTATCGAATCGACTTAAAGCCAGATCGTCACATTGGCCCCTCTTTTCTCTGAAACGGTTGTACTTATCGTCTGCAAAGCTATGTCGCGTGCTGCGGTGTGCGGAGACACTAAAAGCACCATAGTAGAACACAGATGAAGCTTCTAAGTTGATGTAATAGCCAGTAAGAAGTAGTACAATTCAAGTTTTAGGTATCGATTATTGACTTTTTAGCTAGCTTTGGTGCCTTGGACATGAGCTAGGACCTTAAGATTCTGCATAGAAGGAGGACTAGCAGCCGCGTTGCACGGAAGAATGTGAAATGTGTTCATATGTAGTAGAAACCTGAGAAATCCGTTCGTTTTCGTCATTTGTTATCGAATCGACTTAAAGCCCGATCGTCACATTGGCCGCTCTTCTCTCTGAAACGGTTGTACTTATCGTTTGCAAAGCTATGTCGTATGCTGCGGTATGCGGAGACACTAAAACCACCACAGTAGAACACAGATGAAGCTTCTAAGTTGATGTAATACCCAGTAAGAAGTAGTACAATTCAAGTTTTAGGTATTGATTATTGACTTTTTAGCTGGCTTTGGTGCCTTGGACATGAGCTAGGACCTTAAGAATCTGCATGAAAGGAGGACTAGCATCCGAGTTACACGGGACAATGTGAAAAGTGTTCATATGTAGTAAAAACCTGAGAAATCCGTCCGTTTTCGTCATTTGTTTTCGAATCGACTTAAAGCCAGATCGTAACATTGGCCGCTCTTCTCTCTGAAACGGTTGTACTTATCGTCTGCAAAGCTATGTCGCGTGCTGCGGTGTGCGGAGACACTAAAAGCACCATATTAGAACACAGATGAAGCTTCTAAGTTGATGTAATAGCCAGTAAGAAGTAGTACAATTCAAGTTTTAGGTATCGATTATTGACTTTTTAGCTGGCTTTGGTGTCTTGGACATAAGCTAGGACCTTAAGATTCGGCATAGAAGGAGGACTAGCAGCCGCGTTGCACGGGAGAATGTGAAATGTGTTCATATGTAGTAAAAACCTGAGAAATCCGTTCGTTTTCGTCATTTGTTATCGAATCGACTTAAAGCCCGATCGTCACATTGGCCGCTCTTCTCTCTGAAACGGTTGTACTTATCGTTTGCAAAGCTATGTCGTATGCTGCGGTATGCGGAGACACTAAAACCTCCACAGTAGAACACAGATGAAGCTTCTAAGTTGATGTAATACCCAGTAAGAAGTAGTACAATTCAAGTTTTAGGTATTGATTATTGACCTTTTAGCTGGCTTTGGTGCCTTGGACATGAGCTAGGACCTTAAGAATCTGCATGAAAGAAGGACTAGCAGCCGAGTTACACGGGACAATGTGAAAAGTGTTCATATGTAGTAAAAACCTGAGAAATCCGTCCGTTTTCGTCATTTGTTATCGAATCGACTTAAAGCCAGATCGTAACATTGGCCGCTCTTCTCTCTTAAACGGTTGTACTTATCGTCTGCAAAGCTATTTCGCGTCCTGCGGTACGCGGAGACTCTGAAAGCACCATAGTACAACACAGATGAAGCTTCTAAGTTGATGTAATAGCGATTAAGAAGTAGTACAATTCAAGTTTTAGGTATCAGTTATTGACTTTTTTGCTGGCTTTGGTGCCTTGGACATGAGCTAGGACCTTAAGATTCTGCATAGAAGGAGGACTAGCAGCCGCGTTGCACGGGAGAATGTGAAACGTGATCATATGTAGTAGAAACCTGAGAAATCCGTCCGTTTTCGTCATTTGTTATCGAATCGACTTATAGCCCGATCGTCACATTGGCCGCTATTCTCTCTGAAACGGTTGTACCTATCGTTTGCAAAGCTATGTCGTATGCTGCGGTATGCGGAGACACTAAAACCACCACAGTAGAACACAGATGAAGCTTCTAAGTTGATGAAATAGCCAGTAAGAAGTAGTACAATTCAAGTTTTAGGTATCGATTATTGACTTTTTAGCTGGATTTGGTGCCTTGGACATGAGCTAGGACCTCAAGAATCTGCTTGAAAGGAGGACTAGCAGCCAAGTTGCACGGGAGAATGTAAAAAGTGTTCATATGTAGTAAAAACATGAGAAATCCGTCCGTTTCGTCATTTGTTATCGAATCGACTTAAAGCCAGATCGTCACATTGGCCCCTCTTTTCTCTGAAACGGTTGTACTTATCGTCTGCAAAGCTATGTCGTATGCTGCGGTGTGCGGAGACACTAAATGCACCATATTAGAACACAGATGAAGCTTCTAAGTTGATGTAATAGCCAGTAAGAAGTAGTACAATTCAAGTTTTAGGTATCGATTATTGACTTTTTAGCTAGCTTTGGTGCCTTGGACATGAGCTAGGACCTTAAGATTCTGCATAGAAGGAGGACTAGCAGCCGCGTTGCACGGAAGAATGTGAAATGTGTTCATATGTAGTAGAAACCTGAGAAATCCGTTCGTTTTCGTCATTTGTTATCGAATCGACTTAAAGCCCGATCGTCACATTGGCCGCTCTTCTCTCTGAAACGGTTGTACTTATCGTTTGCAAAGCTATGTCGTATGCTGCGGTATGCGGAGACACTAAAACCTCCACAGTAGAACACAGATGAAGCTTCTAAGTTGATGTAATACCCAGTAAGAAGTAGTACAATTCAAGTTTTAGGTATTGATTATTGACTTTTTAGCTGGCTTTGGTGCCTTGGACATGAGCTAGGACCTTAAGAATCTGCATGAAAGGAGGACTAGCAGCCGAGTTACACGGGACAATGTGAAAAGTGTTCATATGTAGTAAAAACCTGAGAAATCCGTCCGTTTTCGTCATTTGTTATCGAATCGACTTAAAGCCAGATCGTAACATTGGCCGCTCTTCTCTCTGAAACGGTTGTACTTATCGTCTGCAAAGCTATTTCGCGTCCTGCGGTACGCGGAGACTCTAAAAGCACCATAGTACAACACAGATGAAGCTTCTAAGTTGATGTAATAGCCAGTAAGAAGTAGTACAATTCAAGTTTTAGGTATCAGTTATTGACTTTTTTGCTGGCTTTGGTGCCTTGGACATGAGCTAGGACCTTAAGATTCTGCATAGAAGGAGGACTAGCAGCCGCGTTGCACGGGAGAATGTGAAACGTGTTCATATGTAGTAGAAACCTGAGAAATCCGTCCGTTTTCGTCATTTGTTATCGAATCGACTTAAAGCCCGATGGTCACATTGGCCGCTCTTCTCTCTGAAACGGTTGTACCTATCGTTTGCAAAGCTATGTCGTATGCTGCGGTATGCGGAGACACTAAAACCACCACAGTAGAACACAGATGAAGCTTCTAAGTTGATGAAATAGCCAGTAAGAAGTAGTACAATTCAAGTTTTAGGGATCGATTATTGACTTTTTAGCTGGCTTTGGTGCCTTGGACATGAGCTAGGACCTTAAGAATCTGCTTGAAAGGAGGACTAGCAGCCGAGTTGCACGGGAGAATGTAAAAAGTGTTCATATGTAGTTAAAACCTGAGAAATCCGTCCGTTTTCGTCATTTGTTATCGAATCGACTTAAAGCCAGATCGTCACATTGGCCCCTCTTTTCTCTGAAACGGTTGTACTTATCGTCTGCAAAGCTATGTCGCGTGCTGCGGTGTGCGGAGACACTAAAAGCACCATAGTAGAACACAGATGAAGCTTCTAAGTTGATGTAATAGCCAGTAAGAAGTAGTACAATTCAAGTTTTAGGTATCGATTATTGACTTTTTAGCTAGCTTTGGTGCCTTGGACATGAGCTAGGACCTTAAGATTCTGCATAGAAGGAGGACTAGCAGCCGCGTTGCACGGAAGAATGTGAAATGTGTTCATATGTAGTAGAAACCTGAGAAATCCGTTCGTTTTCGTCATTTGTTATCGAATCGACTTAAAGCCCGATCGTCACATTGGCCGCTCTTCTCTCTGAAACGGTTGTACTTATCGTTTGCAAAGCTATGTCGTATGCTGCGGTATGCGGAGACACTAAAACCACCACAGTAGAACACAGATGAAGCTTCTAAGTTGATGTAATACCCAGTAAGAAGTAGTACAATTCAAGTTTTAGGTATTGATTATTGACTTTTTAGCTGGCTTTGGTGCCTTGGACATGAGCTACGACCTTAGGAATCTGCATGAAAGGAGGACTAGCAGCCGAGTTACACGGGACAATGTGAAAAGTGTTCATATGTAGTAAAAACCTGAGAAATCCGTCCGTTTTCGTCATTTGTTTTCGAATCGACTTAAAGCCAGATCGTAACATTGGCCGCTCTTCTCTCTGAAACGGTTGTACTTATCGTCTGCAAAGCTATGTCGCGTGCTGCGGTGTGCGGAGACACTAAAAGCACCATATTAGAACACAGATGAAGCTTCTAAGTTGATGTAATAGCCAGTAAGAAGTAGTACAATTCAAGTTTTAGGTATCGATTATTGACTTTTTAGCTGGCTTTGGTGCCTTGGACATAAGCTAGGACCTTAAGATTCGGCATAGAAGGAGGACTAGCAGCCGCGTTGCACGGGAGAATGTGAAATGTGTTCATATGTAGTAAAAACCTGAGAAATCCGTTCGTTTTCGTCATTTGTTATCGAATCGACTTAAAGCCCGATCGTCACATTGGCCGCTCTTCTCTCTGAAACGGTTGTACTTATCGTTTGCAAAGCTATGTCGTATGCTGCGGTATGCGGAGACACTAAAACCTCCACAGTAGAACACAGATGAAGCTTCTAAGTTGATGTAATAGCCAGTAAGAAGTAGTACAATTCAAGTTTTAGGTATTGATTATTGACCTTTTAGCTGGCTTTGGTGCCTTGGACATGAGCTAGGACCTTAAGAATCTGCATGAAAGGAGGACTAGCAGCCGAGTTACACGGGACAATGTGAAAAGTGTTCATATGTAGTAAAAACCTGAGAAATCCGTCCGTTTTCGTCATTTGTTATCGAATCGACTTAAAGCCAGATCGTAACATTGGCCGCTCTTCTCTCTGAAACGGTTGTACTTATCGTCTGCAAAGCTATTTCGCGTCCTGCGGTACGCGGAGACTCTGAAAGCACCATAGTACAACACAGATGAAGCTTCTAAGTTGATGTAATAGCGATTAAGAAGTAGTACAATTCAAGTTTTAGGTATCAGTTATTGACTTTTTTGCTGGCTTTGGTGCCTTGGACATGAGCTAGGACCTTAAGATTCTGCATAGAAGGAGGACTAGCAGCCGCGTTGCACGGGAGAATGTGAAACGTGATCATATGTAGTAGAAACCTGAGAAATCCGTCCGTTTTCGTCATTTGTTATCGAATCGACTTATAGCCCGATCGTCACATTGGCCGCTCTTCTCTCTGAAACGGTTGTACCTATCGTTTGCAAAGCTATGTCGTATGCTGCGGTATGCGGAGACACTAAAACCACCACAGTAGAACACAGATGAAGCTTCTAAGTTGATGAAATAGCCAGTAAGAAGTAGTACAATTCAAGTTTTAGGTATCGATTATTGACTTTTTAGCTGGATTTGGTGCCTTGGACATGAGCTAGGACCTCAAGAATCTGCTTGAAAGGAGGACTAGCAGCCAAGTTGCACGGGAGAATGTAAAAAGTGTTCATATGTAGTAAAAACATGAGAAATCCGTCCGTTTCGTCATTTGTTATCGAATCGACTTAAAGCCAGATCGTCACATTGGCCCCTCTTTTCTCTGAAACGGTTGTACTTATCGTCTGCAAAGCTATGTCGTATGCTGCGGTGTGCGGAGACACTAAAAGCACCATATTAGAACACAGATGAAGCTTCTAAGTTGATGTAATAGCCAGTAAGAAGTAGTACAATTCAAGTTTTAGGTATCGATTATTGACTTTTTGGCTAGCTTTGGTGCCTTGGACATGAGCTAGGACCTTAAGATTCTGCATAGAAGGAGGACTAGCAGCCGCGTTGCACGGAAGAATGTGAAATGTGTTCATATGTAGTAGAAACCTGAGAAATCCGTTCGTTTTCGTCATTTGTTATCGAATCGACTTAAAGCCCGATCGTCACATTGGCCGCTCTTCTCTCTGAAACGGTTGTACTTATCGTTTGCAAAGCTATGTCGTATGCTGCGGTATGCGGAGACACTAAAACCACCACAGTAGAACACAGATGAAGCTTCTAAGTTGATGTAATACCCAGTAAGAAGTAGTACAATTCAAGTTTTAGGTATTGATTATTGACTTTTTAGCTGGCTTTGGTGCCTTGGACATGAGCTAGGACCTTAAGAATCTGCATGAAAGGAGGACTAGCAGCCGAGTTACACGGGACAATGTGAAAAGTGTTCATATGTAGTAAAAACCTGAGAAATCCGTCCGTTTTCGTCATTTGTTATCGAATCGACTTAAAGCCAGATCGTAACATTGGCCGCTCTTCTCTCTGAAACGGTTGTACTTATCGTCTGCAAAGCTATTTCGCGTCCTGCGGTACGCGGAGACTCTAAAAGCACCATAGTACAACACAGATGAAGCTTCTAAGTTGATGTAATAGCCAGTAAGAAGTAGTACAATTCAAGTTTTAGGTATCAGTTATTGACTTTTTTGCTGGCTTTGGTGCCTTGGACATGAGCTAGGACCTTAAGATTCTGCATAGAAGGAGGACTAGCAGCCGCGTTGCACGGGAGAATGTGAAACGTGTTCATATGTAGTAGAAACCTGAGAAATCCGTCCGTTTTCGTCATTTGTTATCGAATCGACTTAAAGCCCGATGGTCACATTGGCCGCTCTTCTCTCTGAAACGGTTGTACCTATCGTTTGCAAAGCTATGTCGTATGCTGCGGTATGCGGAGACACTAAAACCACCACAGTAGAACACAGATGAAGCTTCTAAGTTGATGAAATAGCCAGTAAGAAGTAGTACAATTCAAGTTTTAGGGATCGATTATTGACTTTTTAGCTGGCTTTGGTGCCTTGGACATGAGCTAGGACCTTAAGAATCTGCTTGAAAGGAGGACTAGCAGCCGAGTTGCACGGGAGAATGTAAAAAGTGTTCATATGTAGTTAAAACCTGAGAAATCCGTCCGTTTTCGTCATTTGTTATCGAATCGACTTAAAGCCAGATCGTAACATTGGCCGCTCTTCTCTCTGAAACGGTTGTACTTATCGTCTGCAAAGCTATGTCGTATGCTGCGGTATGTGGAGACACTAAAACCACCACAATAGAACACAGATGAAGCTTCTAAGTTGATGTGATAGCCAGTAAGGAGTAGTACAATTCTAGTTTTAGGTATCGATTATTGACTTCTTAGCTGGCTTTGGTGCCTTGGACATGAGCTAGGACCTTAAGATTCGGCATGAAAGGAGGACTAGCAGCCGAGTTGCACGGGAGAATGTGAAAAGTGTTCTTATGTAGTAAAAACCTGAGAAATCCGTCCGTTTTCGTCATTTGTTATCGAATCGACTTAAAGCCAGATCGTCACATTGGCCCCTCTTTTCTCTGAAACGGTTGTACTTATCGTCTGCAAAGCTATGTCGCGTGCTGCGGTGTGCGGAGACACTAAAAGCACCATAGTAGAACACAGATGAAGCTTCTAAGTTGATGTAATAGCCAGTAAGAAGTAGTACAATTCAAGTTTTAGGTATCGATTATTGACTTTTTAGCTAGCTTTGGTGCCTTGGACATGAGCTAGGACCTTAAGATTCTGCATAGAAGGAGGACTAGCAGCCGCGTTGCACGGAAGAATGTGAAATGTGTTCATATGTAGTAGAAACCTGAGAAATCCGTTCGTTTTCGTCATTTGTTATCGAATCGACTTAAAGCCCGATCGTCACATTGGCCGCTCTTCTCTCTGAAACGGTTGTACTTATCGTTTGCAAAGCTATGTCGTATGCTGCGGTATGCGGAGACACTAAAACCACCACAGTAGAACACAGATGAAGCTTCTAAGTTGATGTAATACCCAGTAAGAAGTAGTACAATTCAAGTTTTAGGTATTGATTATTGACTTTTTAGCTGGCTTTGGTGCCTTGGACATGAGCTACGACCTTAGGAATCTGCATGAAAGGAGGACTAGCAGCCGAGTTACACGGGACAATGTGAAAAGTGTTCATATGTAGTAAAAACCTGAGAAATCCGTCCGTTTTCGTCATTTGTTTTCGAATCGACTTAAAGCCAGATCGTAACATTGGCCGCTCTTCTCTCTGAAACGGTTGTACTTATCGTCTGCAAAGCTATGTCGCGTGCTGCGGTGTGCGGAGACACTAAAAGCACCATATTAGAACACAGATGAAGCTTCTAAGTTGATGTAATAGCCAGTAAGAAGTAGTACAATTCAAGTTTTAGGTATCGATTATTGACTTTTTAGCTGGCTTTGGTGCCTTGGACATAAGCTAGGACCTTAAGATTCGGCATAGAAGGAGGACTAGCAGCCGCGTTGCACGGGAGAATGTGAAATGTGTTCATATGTAGTAAAAACCTGAGAAATCCGTCCGTTTTCGTCATTTGTTATCGAATCGACTTAAAGCCCGATCGTCACATTGGCCGCTCTTCTCTCTGAAACGGTTGTACTTATCGTTTGCAAAGCTATGTCGTATGCTGCGGTATGCGGAGACACTAAAACCTCCACAGTAGAACACAGATGAAGCTTCTAAGTTGATGTAATACCCAGTAAGAAGTAGTACAATTCAAGTTTTAGGTATTGATTATTGACTTTTTAGCTGGCTTTGGTGCCTTGGACATGAGCTAGGACCTTAAGAATCTGCATGAAAGGAGGACTAGCAGCCGAGTTACACGGGACAATGTGAAAAGTGTTCATATGTAGTAAAAACCTGAGAAATCCGTCCGTTTTCGTCATTTGTTATCGAATCGACTTAAAGCCAGATCGTAACATTGGCCGCTCTTCTCTCTGAAACGGTTGTACTTATCGTCTGCAAAGCTATTTCGCGTCCTGCGGTACGCGGAGACTCTAAAAGCACCATAGTAGAACACAGATGAAGCTTCTAAGTTGATGTAATAGCCAGTAAGAAGTAGTACCATTCAAGTTTTAGGTATCGATTATTGACTGTTTAGCTGGCTTTGGTGCCTTGGACATGATCTAGGACCTTAAGATTCTCCATGAAAGGAGGACTAGCTGCCGAGTTGCACGGGAGAATGTGAAACGTGTTCATATGTAGTAAAAACCTGAGAAATCCGTCAGTTTTCGTCATTTGTTATCGAAACGACTTAAAGCCAGATCGTCACTTGGCTGCTCTTCTCTCTGAAACGGTTCTACTTATCGTCTGCAAAGCTATGTCGCATGCTGCGGTATGCGGAGACACTAAAAGCACCATAGTAGAACACAGATGAAGCTCCTAAGTCGATGTAATAGCCAGTAAGAAGTAGTACAATTCAAGTTTTAGGTATCAGTTATTGAATTTTTAGCTGGCTTTGGTGCCTTGGACATGAGCTAAAACCTTAAGATTCTGCATAGAAGGAGGACTAGCAGCCGAGTTACACGGGAGAATGTGAAAAATGTTCATATGTAGTAAAAACCTGAGAAATCCGTCCGTTTTCTTCATTTGTTATCGAATCGACTTAAAGCCAGATCGTCACATTGGCCGCTCTTCTCTCTGAAACGGTTGTACATATCGTCGGCAAAGCTATGTCGCGTGCTGCGGTGTGCGGAGACACTAAATGCACCATAGTAGAACACAGATGAAGCTTCTAAGTTGATGTAATAGCCAGTAAGAAGTAGTACAATTCAAGTTTTAGGTATCGATTATTGACTTTTTAGATGGCTTTGGTGCCTTGGACATGAGCTAGGACCTTACGATTCTGCATGAAAGGAGGACTAGCAGCCGCGTTGCACGGGAGAATGTGAAATGTGTTCATATGTAGTAAAAACCTGAGAAATCCGTCCGTTTTCGTCATTTGTTATCGAATCGTCTTAAAGCCCGATCGTCACATTGGCCGCTCTTCTCTCTGAAACGGTTGTACTTATCGTCTGCAAAGCTATGTCGTATGCTGCGGTATGTGGAGACACTAAAACCACCACAATAGAACACAGATGAAGCTTCTAAGTTGATGTAAGAGCCAGTAAGAAGTAGTACAATTCTAGTTTTAGGTAGTGATTATTGACTTTTTAGCTGGCTTTGGTGCCTTGGACATGAGCTAGGACATTAAGATTCTGCATGAAAGGAGGACTAGCAGCCGAGTTGCACGGGACAATGTGAAAAGTGTTCATATGTAGTAAAAACCTGAGAAATCCGTCCGTTTTCGTCATTTGTTATCGAATCGACTTAAAGCCCGATCGTAAAAATGGCCGCTCTTCCCTCTGAAACGGTTGTACTTATCGTCTGCAAACCTATGTCGCGTGCTGCGGTATGCGGAGACACTAAAAGCACCATAGTAGAACACTGATGAAGCTTCTAAGTTGATGTAATAGCCAGTAAGAAGTTGTACAATTCAAGTTTTAGGTATCGATTATTGACTTTTTAGCTGTCTTTGGTGCCTTGGACATGAGCTAGGACCTTAAGATTCTGCATGAAAGGCGATCTAGCAGCCGAGTTGCACGGGAGAATGTGAAAAGTGTTCATATGTAGTAAAAACCTGAGAAATCCGTCCGTTTTCGTCATTTGATATCGAATCGACTTAAAGCCAGATCGTCACATTGGCCGCTCTTCTCTCTGAAACGGTTGTACTTATCGTCTGCAAAGCTATGTCGCGTGCTGCGGTATGCGGAGACTGTAAAAGCACCATAGTAGAACACAGATGAAGCTTCTAAGTTGATGTAATAGCCAGTAAGAAGTAGTACAATTCAAGTGTTATGTATTGATTATTGACTTCTTAGCTGGCTTTGCTGCGTTGGACATGAGCTAGGACCTTAAGATTCTGCATGAAAGGAGGACTAGCAGCCGCGTTGCACGGGAGAATGTGAAAAGTGTTCACATGTAGTAAAAAGCTGAGAAATCCGTCCGTTTTCGTCATTTGTTATCGAATCGACTTAAAGCCAGATCGTCAATTGGCTGCTCTTCTCTCTGAAACGGTTCTACTTATCGTCTGCAAAGCTATGTCGCATGCTGCGGTATGCGGAGACACTAGAAGCACCATAATAGAACACAGATGAAGCTTCTAAGTTGATGTAATAGCCAGTAAGAAGTAGTACAATTCAAGTTTAAGGTACTGATTATTTACTTTTTAGCTGGCTTTGGTGCCTTGGACATGAGCTAGGACCTTAAGATTCTGCATGAAAGGAGGACTAGCAGCCGAGCTGCACGGGAGAATGTGAAAAGTGTTCATATGTAGTAAAAACCTGAGAAATCCGTCCGTTTTCGTCATTTGTTATCGAATCGACTTAAAGCCAGATCGTCACATTGGCCGCTCTTCTCTCTGAAACGGTTGTACTTATCGTCTGGAAAGCTATGTCGCGTGCTGCGGTATGCGGAGACACTAAAAGCACCATAGTAGAACACAGATGAAGCTTTTAAGATGATGTAATAGCCAGTAAGAAGTAGTATAATTCAAGTTTTAGGTATCGATTATTGACTTTTTAGCTGGCTTTGGTGATCTGGACATGAGCTAGGACCTTAAGATTCTGCATGAAAGGAGGACTAGCAGCCTAGTTGCACGGGAGAATGTGAAAAGTGCCCATATGTAGTAAAAACCTGAAAAATCCGTCCGTTTTCGTCATTTGTTATCGAATCGGCTTAATGCCAGAACGTCACATTGGCCGCTCCTCTCTCTGAAACGGTTGTACTTATCGTCCTCAAAGCTATGTCGCGTGCTGCGGTATGCGGAGACACTAAAAGCACCATAGTAGAACACAGATGTAGCTTCTAAGTTGATGTAATAGCCAGTAAGAAGGAGTACAATTCAAGTTTTAGGTATCGATTATTGACTTTTTAGCTGGCTTTGGTGCCTTGGACATGAGCTAGGACCTTAAGATTCTGCATGAAAGGAGGACTAGCAGCCGAGCTGCACGGGAGAATGTGAAAAGTGTTCATATGTAGTAAAAACCTGAGAAATCCGTCCGTTTTCGTCATTTGTTATCGAATCGACTTAAAGCCAGATCGTCACATTGGCCGCTCTTCTCTCTGAAACGGTTGTACTTATCGTCTGGAAAGCTATGTCGCGTGCTGCGGTATGTGGAGACTGTAAAAGCACCATAGTAGAACACAGATGAAGCTTCTAAGTTGATGTAATAGCCAGTAAGAAGTAGTACAATTCAAGTTTTATGTATTGATTATTGAATTCTTAGCTGGCTTTGGTGCCTTGGTCATGAGCTAGGACCTTAAGATTCTGCATGAAATTAGGACTAGCAGCCGAGTTGCACGGGAGAATGTGAAAAGTGTTCACATGTAGTAAAAACCTGAGAAATCCGTCCGTTTTCGTCATTTGTTATCGAATCGACTTAAAGCCAAATCGTCACTTGGCTGCTCTTCTCTCTGAAACGGTTCTACTTATCGTCTGCAAAGCTATGTCGCATGCTGCGGTATGCGGAGACACTAAAAGCACCATAGTAGAACACAGATGAAGCTCCTAAGTCGATGTAATAGCCAGTAAGAAGTAGTACAATTCAAGTTTTAGGTATCAGTTATTGACTTTTTAGCTGGCTTTGGTGCCTTGGACATGAGCTAAAACCTTAAGATTCTGCATAGAAGGAGGACTAGCAGCCGAGTTACACGGGAGAATGTGAAAAATGTTCATATGTAGTAAAAACCTGAGAAATCCGTCCGTTTTCTTCATTTGTTATCGAATCGACTTAAAGCCAGATCGTCACATTGGCCGCTCTTCTCTCTGAAACGGTTGTACATATCGTCGGCAAAGCTATGTCGCGTGCTGCGGTGTGCGGAGACACTAAATGCACCATAGTAGAACACAGATGAAGCTTCTAAGTTGATGTAATAGCCAGTAAGAAGTAGTACAATTCAAGTTTTAGGTATCGGTTATTGACTTTTTAGATGGCTTTTTTGCCTTGGACATGAGCTAGGACCTTACGATTCTGCATGAAAGGAGGACTAGCAGCCGCGTTGCACGGGAGAATGTGAAATGTGTTCATATGTAGTAAAAACCTGAGAAATCCGTCCGTTTTCGTCATTTGTTATCGAATCGTCTTAAAGCCCGATCGTCACATTGGCCGCTCTTCTCTCTGAAACGGTTGTACTTATCGTCTGCAAAGCTATGTCGTATGCTGCGGTATGTGGAGACACTAAAACCACCACAATAGAACACAGATGAAGCTTCTAAGTTGATGTAATAGCCAGTAAGAAGTAGTACAATTCTAGTTTTAGGTAGTGATTATTGACTTTTTATCTGGCTTTGGTGCCTTGGACATGAGCTAGGACATTAAGATTCTGCATGAAAGGAGGACTAGCAGCCGAGTTGCACGGGACAATGTGAAAAGTGTTCATATGTAGTAAAAACCTGAGAAATCCGTCCGTTTTCGTCATTTGTTATCGAATCGACTTAAAGCCCGATCGTCAAAATGGCCGCTCTTCCCTCTGAAACGGTTGTACTTATCGTCTGCAAACCTATGTCGCGTGCTGCGGTATGCGGAGACACTAAAAGCACCATAGTAGAACACTGATGAAGCTTCTAAGTTGATGTAATAGCCAGTAAGAAGTTGTACAATTCAAGTTTTAGGTATCGATTATTGACTTTTTAGCTGTCTTTGGTGCCTTGGACATGAGCTAGGACCTTAAGATTCTGCATGAAAGGCGATCTAGCAGCCGAGTTGCACGGGAGAATGTGAAAAGTGTTCATATGTAGTAAAAACCTGAGAAATCCGTCCGTTTTCGTCATTTGATATCGAATCGACTTAAAGCCAGATCGTCACATTGGCCGCTCTTCTCTCTGAAACGGTTGTACTTATCGTCTGCAAAGCTATGTCGCGTGCTGCGGTATGCGGAGACTGTAAAAGCACCATAGTAGAACACAGATGAAGCTTCTAAGTTGATGTAATAGCCAGTAAGAAGTAGTACAATTCAAGTGTTATGTATTGATTATTGACTTCTTAGCTGGCTTTGCTGCGTTGGACATGAGCTAGGACCTTAAGATTCTGCATGAAAGGAGGACTAGCAGCCGCGTTGCACGGGAGAATGTGAAAAGTGTTCACATGTAGTAAAAAGCTGAGAAATCCGTCCGTTTTCGTCATTTGTTATCGAATCGACTTAAAGCCAGATCGTCACTTGGCTGCTCTTCTCTCTGAAACGGTTCTACTTATCGTCTGCAAAGCTATGTCGCATGCTGCGGTATGCGGAGACACTAGAAGCACCATAATAGAACACAGATGAAGCTTCTAAGTTGATGTAATAGCCAGTAAGAAGTAGTACAATTCAAGTTTAAGGTACTGATTATTTACTTTTTAGCTGGCTTTGGTGCCTTGGACATGAGCTAGGACCTTAAGATTCTGCATGAAAGGAGGACTAGCAGCCGAGCTGCACGGGAGAATGTGAAAAGTGTTCATATGTAGTAAAAACCTGAGAAATCCGTCCGTTTTCGTCATTTGTTATCGAATCGACTTAAAGCCAGATCGTCACATTGGCCGCTCTTCTCTCTGAAACGGTTGTACTTATCGTCTGGAAAGCTATGTCGCGTGCTGCGGTATGCGGAGACACTAAAAGCACCATAGTAGAACACAGATGAAGCTTCTAAGATGATGTAATAGCCAGTAAGAAGTAGTATAATTCAAGTTTTAGGTATCGATTATTGACTTTTTAGCTGGCTTTGGTGATCTGGACATGAGCTAGGACCTTAAGATTCTGCATGAAAGGAGGACTAGCAGCCTAGTTGCACGTGAGAATGTGAAAAGTGCCCATATGTAGTAAAAACCTGAAAAATCCGTCCGTTTTCGTCATTTGTTATCGAATCGGCTTAATGCCAGAACGTCACATTGGCCGCTCCTCTCTCTGAAACGGTTGTACTTATCGTCCTCAAAGCTATGTCGCGTGCTGCGGTATGCGGAGACACTAAAAGCACCATAGTAGAACACAGATGTAGCTTCTAAGTTGATGTAATAGCCAGTAAGAAGGAGTACAATTCAAGTTTTAGGTATCGATTATTGACTTTTTAGCTGGCTTTGGTGCCTTGGACATGAGCTAGGACCTTAAGATTCTGCATGAAAGGAGGACTAGCAGCCGAGCTGCACGGGAGAATGTGAAAAGTGTTCGTATGTAGTAAAAACCTGAGAAATCCGTCCGTTTTCGTCATTTGTTATCGAATCGACTTAAAGCCAGATCGTCACATTGGCCGCTCTTCTCTCTGAAACGGTTGTACTTATCGTCTGGAAAGCTATGTCGCGTGCTGCGGTATGCGGAGACACTAAAAGCACCATAGTAGAACACAGATGAAGCTTCTAAGATGATGTAATAGCCAGTAAGAAGTAGTATAATTCAAGTTTTCGGTATCGATTATTGACTTTTTAGCTGGCTTTGGTGATCTGGACATGAGCTAGGACCTTAAGATTCTGCATGAAAGGAGGACTAGCAGCCTAGTTGCACGGGAGAATGTGAAAAGTGCCCATATGTAGTAAAAACCTGAAAAATCCGTCCGTTTTCGTCATTTGTTATCGAATCGACTTAAAGCCCGATCGTAACATTGGCCGCACTTCGCTCTGAAACGGTTGTACTTATCGTCTGCAAAGCTATGTCGCGTTCTGCGGTATGCGGAGACAATAAAATCACCATAGTAGAACACAAATGTAGCTTCTAAGTTGATATAATAGCCAGTAAGAAGTAGTACACTTCAAGTTTTAGGTATCGATTATTGACTTTTTAGCTGGCTTTGGTGCCTTGGACATGAGCTAGGACCTTAAGATTCTGCATCAAAAGGAGGACTAGCAGCCGAGTTGCATGGGAGAATGTGAAAAGTGTTCATATGTAGTAAAAACCTGAGAAATCCGTCCGTATTCGTCATTTGTTATCGAATCGACTTAAAGCCAGATCGTCAAATTGGCCCCTCTTTTCTCTGAAACGGTTGTACTTATCGTCTGCAAAGCTATGTCGCGTGCTGCGGTATGCGGAGACAATAAAATCACCATAGTAGAACACAGATGTAGCTTCTAAGTTGATATAATAGCCAGTAAGAAGTAGTACACTTCAAGTTTTAGGTATCGATTATTGACTTTTTAGCTGGCTTTGAAGCCTTGGACATGAGCTAGGACCTTAAGATTCTGCATCAAAAAGAGGACTAGCAGCCGAGTTGCACGGTAGAATGTGAAAAGTGTTCATATGTAGTAAAAACCTGAGAAATCCGTCCGTTTTCGTCATTTGTTATCGAATCGACTTAAAGCCAGATCGTCACATTGGCCGCTCTTCTCTCTGAAACGGTTGTACTTATCGTCTGGAAAGCTATGTCGCGTGCTGCGGTATGCGGAGACACTAAAAGCACCATAGTAGAACACAGATGAAGCTTCTAAGATGATGTAATAGCCAGTAAGAAGTAGTACACTTCAAGTTTTAGGTATCGATTATTGACTTTTTAGCTGGCTTTGGTGCCTTGGACATGAGCTAGGACCTTAAGATTCTGCATCAAAAGGAGGACTAGCAGCCAAGTTGCACGGGAGAATGTGAAAAGTGTTCATATGTAGTAAAAACCTGAGAAAACAGTCCGTTTTCGTCATTTGTTATCGAATCGACTTAAAGCCAGATCGTCACATTGGCCGCTCTTCTCTCTGAAACGGTTGTACTTATCGTCTGGAAAGCTATGTCGCGTGCTGTGGTATGCGGAGACACTAAAAGCACCATAGTAGAACACAGATGAAGCTTCTAAGATGATGTAATAGCCAGTAAGAAGTAGTACAATTCAATTTTTAGGTATCGATTATTGACTTTTTAGCTGGCTTTGGTGATCTGGACATGACCTAGGACCTTAACATTCTGCATGAAAGGAGGACTAGCAGCCGAGTTGCACGGGAGAATGTGAAAAGTGTTCATATGTAGTAAAAACCTTAGAAATCTGTCCGTTTTCGTCATTTGTTATCGAATCGACTTAAAGCCAGATCGTCAAATAGGCCCCTCTTTTCTCTGAAACGGTTGTACTTATCGTCTGCAAAGCTATGTCGCGTGCTGCGGTATGCGGAGACAATAAAATCACCGTAGTAGAACACAGATGAAGCTTCTAAGTTGATATAATAGCCAGTAAGAAGTAGTACACTTAAAGTTTTAGGTATCGATTATTGACTTTTTAGCTAGCTTTGGTGCATTGGACATGAGCTAGGACCTTAAGATTCTGCATCAAAAATAGGACTAGCAGCCGAGTTGGACGGGAGAATGTGAAAAGTGTTCATATGTAGTAAAAACCTGAGAAATCCGTCCGTTTTCGTCATTTGTTATCGAATCGACTTAAAGCCCGATCTTCAAATTCGCCCCTCTTTTCTCTGAACCGGTTGTACTTATCGTCTGCAAAGCTATGTCGCGTGCTGCGGTATGCGGAGACAATAAAATCACCATAGTAGAACACAGATGAAGCTTCTAAGTTGATATAATAGCCAGTAAGAAGTAGTACACTTCAAGTTTTAGGTATCGATTATTGACTTTTTAGCTGGCTTTGGTGCCTTGGACATGAGCTAGGACCTTAAGATTCTGCATCAAAAGGAGGACTAGCAGCCGAGTTGCACGGGAGAATGTGAAAAGTGTTCATATGTAGTAAAAACCTGAGAAATGCGTCCGTTTTCGTCATTTGTTATCGAATCGACTTATAGCCAGATCGTCACTTGGCTGCTCTTCTCTCTGAAACGGTTGTACTTACCGTCTGCAAAGCTATGTCGCATGCTGCGGTATGCGGAGACACTAAAAGCACCATAGTAGAACACTGATGAAGCTTCTAAGTTGATGTAGTAGCCAGTAAGAAGTAGTACAATACAAGTTTTAGGTATCGATTATTGACTTTTTAGCTGTCTTTGGTGCCTTGGACATGAGCTAGGACCTTAAGATTCGGCATGAAAGGAGAACTAGCAGCCGAGTTGCATGGGAGAATGTGAAAAGTGTTCATATGTAGTAGAAACCTGAGAAATACGTCCGTTTTCGTCATTTGTTATCGAATCGACTTAAAGCCCGATCGTCACATTGGCCGCTCTTCTCTCTGAAACGGTTGTACTTATCGTCTGCAAAGCTATGTCGCGTGCTGCGGTATGCGGAGACAATAATATCACCATAGTAGAACACAGATGAAGCTTCTAAGATGATGTAATAGCCAGTAAGAAGTAGTACAATTCAAGTTTTAGGTATCGATTATTGACTTTTTAGCTGGCTTTGGTGATCTGGACATGAGCTAGGACCTTAAGATTATGCATCAAAAGGAGGACTAGCAGCCGAGTTGCACGGGAGAATGTGAAAAGTGTTCATATGTAGTAAAAACCTGAGAAATCCGTCCGTTTTCGTCATTTGTTATCGAATCGACTTAAAGCCAGATCGTCAAATTGGCCCCTCTTTTCTCTGAAACGGTTGTACTTATCGTCTGCAAAGCTATGTCGCGTGCTGCGGTATGCGGAGACAATAAAATCACCATAGTAGAACACAGATGTAGATTCTAAGTTGATATAATAGCCAGTAAGAAGTAGTACACTTCAAGTTTTAGGTATCGATTATTGACTTTTTAGCTGGCTTTGGTGCCTTGGACATGAGCTAGGACCTTAAGATTCTGCATCAAAAGGAGGACTAGCAGCCGAGTTGCACGGGAGAATGTGAAAAGTGTTCATATGTAGTAAAAACCTGAGAGAACCGTCCGTTTTCGTCATTTGTTATCGAATCGACTTAAAGCCAGATCGTAACATTGGCCGCTCTTCTCTCTGAAACGGTTGTACTTATCGTCTGGAAAGCTATGTCGCGTGCTGCGGTATGCGGAGACACTAAAAGCACCATAGTAGAACACAGATGAAGCTTCTAAGATGATGTAATAGCCAGTAAGAAGTAGTACAATTCAATTTTTAGGTATCGATTATTGACTTTTTAGCTGGCTTTGGTGATCTGGACATGAGCTAGGACCTTAAGATTCTGCATGAAAGGAGGACTAGCAGCCGAGTTGCACGGGAGAATGTGAAAAGTGTTCAGATGTAGTAAAAACCTCAGAAATCCGTCCGTTTTCGTCATTTGTTATCGAATCGACTTAATGCCAGAACGTCACATTGGCCGCTCCTCTCTCTGAAACGGTTGTACTTATCGTCCTCAAAGCTATGTCGCGTGCTGCGGTATGCGGAGACACTAAAAGCACCATAGTAGAACACAGATGAAGCTTCTAAGTTGATGTAATAGCCAGTAAGAAGTAGTACAATTCAAGTTTTAGGTATCGATTATTGACTTTTTAGCTGGCTTTGGTGCCTTGGACATGAGCTAGGATCTTGAGATTCTGCATGAAAGGAGGACTAGCAGCCGCGTTGCACGGGAGAATGTGAAATGTGTTCATATGTAGTAGAAACCCGAGAAATCCGTCCGTTTTCGTCATTTGTTATCGAATCGACTTAAAGCCAGATCGTCACATTGGCCGCTCTTCTCTCTGAAACGGTTGTACTTATCGTCTGCAAAGCTATGTCGCGTTCTGCGGTATGCGGAGACAATAAAATCACCATAGTAGAACACAGATGAAGCTTCTAAGTTGATATAATAGCCAGTAAGAAGTAGTACAATACAAGTTTTAGGTATAGATTATTGACTTTTTAGCTGGCTTTGGAGCCTTGGACATGAGCTAGGACCTTAAGATTCTGCATCAAAAGGAGGACTAGCAGCCGAGTTGCACGGGAGAATGTGAAAAGTGTTCATATGTAGTAAAAACCTTAGAAATCTGTCCGTTTTCGTCATTTGTTATCGAATCGACTTAAAGCCAGATCGTCAAATAGGCCCCTCTTATCCCTGAAACGGTTGTACTTATCGTCTGCAAAGCTATGTCGCGTGCTGCGGTATGCGGAGACAATAAAATCACCGTAGTAGAACACAGATGAAGCTTCTAAGTTGATATAATAGTTAGTAAGAAGTAGTACACTTAAAGTTTTAGGTATCGATTATTGACTTTTTAGCTGGCTTTGGTGCATTGGACATGAGCTAGGACCTTAAGATTCTGCATCAAAAATAGGACTAGCAGCCGAGTTGGACGGGAGAATGTGAAAAGTGTTCATATGTAGTAAAAACCTGAGAAATCCGTCCGTTTTCGTCATTTGTTATCGAATCGACTTAAAGCCAGATCGTCACAATGGCCGCTCTTCTCTCTGAAACGGTTGTACTTATCGTCTGGAAAGTTATGTCGCGTGCTGCGGTATGCGGAGACACTAAAAGCACCATAGTAGAACACAGATGAAGCTTCTAATATGATGTAATAGCCAGTAAGAAGTAGTACAATTCAAGTTTTAGGTATCGATTATTGACTTTTTAGCTGGCTTTGGTGATCTGGACATGAGCTAGGACCTTAAGATTCTGCATGAAAGGAGGACTAGCAGCCGAGTTGCACGGGAGAATGTGAAAAGTGTTCATATGTAGTAAAAACCTGAGAAATCCGTCCGTTTTCGTCATTTGTTATCGAATCGACTTAATGCCAGAACGTCACATTGGCCGCTCCTCTAACTGAAACGGTTGTACTTATCGTCCTCAAAGCTATGTCGCGTGCTGCGGTATGCGGAGACACTAAAAGCACCATAGTAGAACACAGATGAAGCTTCTAAGTTGATGTAATAGCCAGTAAGAAGTAGTACAATTCAAGTTTTAGGTATTGATTATTGACTTTTTAGCTGGCTTTGGTGCTCTGGACATGAGCTAGGACCTTAAGATTCTGCATGAAAGGAGGACTAGCAGCCGCGTTGCACGTGAGAATGTGAAATGTGTTCATATGTAGTAGAAACCTGAGAAATGCGTCCATTTTCGTCATTTGTTATCGAATCGACTTAAAGCCCGATCGTCAAATTCGCCCCTCTTTTCTCTGAACCGGTTGTACTTATCGTCTGCAAAGCTATGTCGCGTGCTGCGGTATGCGGAGACAATAAAATCACCATAGTAGAACACAGATGAAGCTTCTAAGATGATGTAATAGCCAGTAAGAAGTAGTACAATTCAAGTTTTAGGTATCGATTATTGACTTTTTAGCTGGCTTTGGTGATCTGGACATGAGCTAGGACCTTAAGATTATGCATCAAAAGGAGGACTAGCAGCCGAGTTGCACGGGAGAATGTGAAAAGTGTTCATATGTAGTAAAAACCTGAGAAATCCGTCCGTTTTCGTCATTTGTTATCGAATCGACTTAAAGCCAGATCGTCAAATTGGCCCCTCTTTTCTCTGAAACGGTTGTACTTATCGTCTGCAAAGCTATGTCGCGTGCTGCGGTATGCGGAGACAATAAAATCACCATAGTAGAACACAGATGTAGATTCTAAGTTGATATAATAGCCAGTAAGAAGTAGTACACTTCAAGTTTTAGGTATCGATTATTGACTTTTTAGCTGGCTTTGGTGCCTTGGACATGAGCTAGGACCTTAAGATTCTGCATCAAAAGGAGGACTAGCAGCCGAGTTGCACGGGAGAATGTGAAAAGTGTTCAGATGTAGTAAAAACCTCAGAAATCCGTCCGTTTTCGTCATTTGTTATCGAATCGACTTAATGCCAGAACGTCACATTGGCCGCTCCTCTCTCTGAAACGGTTGTACTTATCGTCCTCAAAGCTATGTCGCGTGCTGCGGTATGCGGAGACACTAAAAGCACCATAGTAGAACACAGATGAAGCTTCTAAGTTGATGTAATAGCCAGTAAGAAGTAGTACAATTCAAGTTTTAGGTATCGATTATTGACTTTTTAGCTGGCTTTGGTGCCTTGGACATGAGCTAGGATCTTGAGATTCTGCATGAAAGGAGGACTAGCAGCCGCGTTGCACGGGAGAATGTGAAATGTGTTCATATGTAGTAGAAACCCGAGAAATCCGTCCGTTTTCGTCATTTGTTATCGAATCGACTTAAAGCCAGATCGTCACATTGGCCGCTCTTCTCTCTGAAACGGTTGTACTTATCGTCTGCAAAGCTATGTCGCGTTCTGCGGTATGCGGAGACAATAAAATCACCATAGTAGAACACAGATGAAGCTTCTAAGTTGATATAATAGCCAGTAAGAAGTAGTACAATACAAGTTTTAGGTATCGATTATTGACTTTTTAGCTGGCTTTGGAGCCTTGGACATGAGCTAGGACCTTAAGATTCTGCATCAAAAGGAGGACTAGCAGCCGAGTTGCACGGGAGAATGTGAAAAGTGTTCATATGTAGTAAAAACCTTAGAAATCTGTCCGTTTTCGTCATTTGTTATCGAATCGACTTAAAGCCAGATCGTCAAATAGGCCCCTCTTATCTCTGAAACGGTTGTACTTATCGTCTGCAAAGCTATGTCGCGTGCTGCGGTATGCGGAGACAATAAAATCACCGTAGTAGAACACAGATGAAGCTTCTAAGTTGATATAATAGCCAGTAAGAAGTAGTACACTTAAAGTTTTAGGTATCGATTATTGACTTTTTAGCTGGCTTTGGTGCATTGGACATGAGCTAGGACCTTAAGATTCTGCATCAAAAATAGGACTAGCAGCCGAGTTGGACGGGAGAATGTGAAAAGTGTTCATATGTAGTAAAAACCTGAGAAATCCGTCCGTTTTCGTCATTTGTTATCGAATCGACATAAAGCCAGATCGTCACAATGGCCGCTCTTCTCTCTGAAACGGTTGTACTTATCGTCTGGAAAGTTATGTCGCGTGCTGCGGTATGCGGAGACACTAAAAGCACCATAGTAGAACACAGATGAAGCTTCTAATATGATGTAATAGCCAGTAAGAAGTAGTACAATTCAAGTTTTAGGTATCGATTATTGACTTTTTAGCTGGCTTTGGTGATCTGGACATGAGCTAGGACCTTAAGATTCTGCATGAAAGGAGGACTAGCAGCCGAGTTGCACGGGAGAATGTGAAAAGTGTTCATATGTAGTAAAAACCTGAGAAATCCGTCCGTTTTCGTCATTTGTTATCGAATCGACTTAATGCCAGAACGTCACATTGGCCGCTCCTCTAACTGAAACGGTTGTACTTATCGTCCTCAAAGCTATGTCGCGTGCTGCGGTATGCGGAGACACTAAAAGCACCATAGTAGAACACAGATGAAGCTTCTAAGTTGATGTAATAGCCAGTAAGAAGTAGTACAATTCAAGTTTTAGGTATTGATTATTGACTTTTTAGCTGGCTTTGGTGCTCTGGACATGAGCTAGGACCTTAAGATTCTGCATGAAAGGAGGACTAGCAGCCGCGTTGCACGTGAGAATGTGAAATGTGTTCATATGTAGTAGAAACCTGAGAAATGCGTCCATTTTCGTCATTTGTTATCGAATCGACTTAAAGCCAGATCGTCACATTGGCCGCTCTTCTCTCTGAAACGGTTGTACTTATCGTCTGCAAAGCTATGTCGCGTGCTGCGGTATGCGGAGACACTAAAAGCACCATAGTAGAACACAGATGAAGCTTCTAAGATGATGTAATAGCCAGTAAGAAGTAGTACAATTCAATTTTTAGGTATCGATTATTGACTTTTTAGCTGGCTTTGGTGATCTGGACATGAGCTAGGACCTTAAGATTCTGCATGAAAGGAGGACTAGCAGCCGAGTGGCACGGGAGAATGTGAAAAGTGTTCAGATGTAGTAAAAACCTGAGAAATCCGTCCGTTTTCGTCATTTGTTATCGAATCGACTTAATGCCAGAACGTCACATTGGCCGCTCCTCTCTCTGAAACGGTTGTACTTATCGTCCTCAAAGCTATGTCGCGTGCTGCGGTATGCGGAGACACTAAAAGCACCATAGTAGAACACAGATGAAGCTTCTAAGTTGATGTAATAGCCAGTAAGAAGTAGTACAATTCAAGTTTTAGGTATCGATTATTGACTTTTTAGCTGGCTTTGGTGCCTTGGACATGAGCTAGGATCTTGAGATTCTGCATGAAAGGAGGACTAGCAGCCGCGTTGCACGGGAGAATGTGAAATGTGTTCATATGTAGTAGAAACCCGAGAAATCCGTCCGTTTTCGTCATTTGTTATCGAATCGACTTAAAGCCAGATCGTCACATTGGCCGCTCTTCTCTCTGAAACGGTTGTACTTATCGTCTGCAAAGCTATGTCGCGTTCTGCGGTATGAGGAGACAATAAAATCACCATAGTAGAACACAGATGAAGCTTCTAAGTTGATATAATAGCCAGTAAGAAGTAGTACAATACAAGTTTTAGGTATCGATTATTGACTTTTTAGCTGGCTTTGGAGCCTTGGACATGAGCTAGGACCTTAAGATTCTGCATCAAAAGGAGGACTAGCAGCCGAGTTGCACGGGAGAATGTGATAAGTGTTCATATGTAGTAAAAACCTTAGAAATCTGTCCGTTTTCGTCATTTGTTATCGAATCGACTTAATGCCAGAACGTCACATTGGCCGCTCCTCTAACTGAAACGGTTGTACTTATCGTCCTCAAAGCTATGTCGCGTGCTGCGGTATGCGGAGACACTAAAAGCACCATAGTAGAACACAGATGAAGCTTCTAAGTTGATGTAATAGCCAGTAAGAAGTAGTACAATTCAAGTTTTAGGTATTGATTATTGACTTTTTAGCTGGCTTTGGTGCTCTGGACATGAGCTAGGACCTTAAGATTCTGCATGAAAGGAGGACTAGCAGCCGCGTTGCACGGGAGAATGTGAAATGTGTTCATATGTAGTAAAAACCTGAGAAATCCGTCCGTTTTCGTCATTTGTTATCGAATCGACTTAAAGCCAGATCGTCACAATGGCCGCTCTTCTCTCTGAAACGGTTGTACTTATCGTCTGGAAAGTTATGTCGCGTGCTGCGGTATGCGGAGACACTAAAAGCACCATAGTAGAACACAGATGAAGCTTCTAATATGATGTAATAGCCAGTAAGAAGTAGTACAATTCAAGTTTTAGGTATCGATTATTGACTTTTTAGCTGGCTTTGGTGCCTTGGACATGAGCTAGGACCTTAAGATTCTGCATCAAAAGGAGGACTAGCAGCCGAGTTGCACGGGAGAATGTGAAAAGTGTTCAGATGTAGTAAAAACCTCAGAAATCCGTCCGTTTTCGTCATTTGTTATCGAATCGACTTAATGCCAGAACGTCACATTGGCCGCTCCTCTCTCTGAAACGGTTGTACTTATCGTCCTCAAAGCTATGTCGCGTGCTGCGGTATGCGGAGACACTAAAAGCACCATAGTAGAACACAGATGAAGCTTCTAAGTTGATATAATAGTTAGTAAGAAGTAGTACACTTAAAGTTTTAGGTATCGATTATTGACTTTTTAGCTGGCTTTGGTGCATTGGACATGAGCTAGGACCTTAAGATTCTGCATCAAAAATAGGACTAGCAGCCGAGTTGGACGGGAGAATGTGAAAAGTGTTCATATGTAGTAAAAACCTGAGAAATCCGTCCGTTTTCGTCATTTGTTATCGAATCGACTTAAAGCCAGATCGTCACAATGGCCGCTCTTCTCTCTGAAACGGTTGTACTTATCGTCTGGAAAGTTATGTCGCGTGCTGCGGTATGCGGAGACACTAAAAGCACCATAGTAGAACACAGATGAAGCTTCTAATATGATGTAATAGCCAGTAAGAAGTAGTACAATTCAAGTTTTAGGTATCGATTATTGACTTTTTAGCTGGCTTTGGTGATCTGGACATGAGCTAGGACCTTAAGATTCTGCATGAAAGGAGGACTAGCAGCCGAGTTGCACGGGAGAATGTGAAAAGTGTTCATATGTAGTAAAAACCTGAGAAATCCGTCCGTTTTCGTCATTTGTTATCGAATCGACTTAATGCCAGAACGTCACATTGGCCGCTCCTCTAACTGAAACGGTTGTACTTATCGTCCTCAAAGCTATGTCGCGTGCTGCGGTATGCGGAGACACTAAAAGCACCATAGTAGAACACAGATGAAGCTTCTAAGTTGATGTAATAGCCAGTAAGAAGTAGTACAATTCAAGTTTTAGGTATTGATTATTGACTTTTTAGCTGGCTTTGGTGCTCTGGACATGAGCTAGGACCTTAAGATTCTGCATGAAAGGAGGACTAGCAGCCGCGTTGCACGTGAGAATGTGAAATGTGTTCATATGTAGTAGAAACCTGAGAAATGCGTCCATTTTCGTCATTTGTTATCGAATCGACTTAAAGCCCGATCGTCAAATTCGCCCCTCTTTTCTCTGAACCGGTTGTACTTATCGTCTGCAAAGCTATGTCGCGTGCTGCGGTATGCGGAGACAATAAAATCACCATAGTAGAACACAGATGAAGCTTCTAAGATGATGTAATAGCCAGTAAGAAGTAGTACAATTCAAGTTTTAGGTATCGATTATTGACTTTTTAGCTGGCTTTGGTGATCTGGACATGAGCTAGGACCTTAAGATTATGCATCAAAAGGAGGACTAGCAGCCGAGTTGCACGGGAGAATGTGAAAAGTGTTCATATGTAGTAAAAACCTGAGAAATCCGTCCGTTTTCGTCATTTGTTATCGAATCGACTTAAAGCCAGATCGTCAAATTGGCCCCTCTTTTCTCTGAAACGGTTGTACTTATCGTCTGCAAAGCTATGTCGCGTGCTGCGGTATGCGGAGACAATAAAATCACCATAGTAGAACACAGATGTAGATTCTAAGTTGATATAATAGCCAGTAAGAAGTAGTACACTTCAAGTTTTAGGTATCGATTATTGACTTTTTAGCTGGCTTTGGTGCCTTGGACATGAGCTAGGACCTTAAGATTCTGCATCAAAAGGAGGACTAGCAGCCGAGTTGCACGGGAGAATGTGAAAAGTGTTCAGATGTAGTAAAAACCTCAGAAATCCGTCCGTTTTCGTCATTTGTTATCGAATCGACTTAATGCCAGAACGTCACATTGGCCGCTCCTCTCTCTGAAACGGTTGTACTTATCGTCCTCAAAGCTATGTCGCGTGCTGCGGTATGCGGAGACACTAAAAGCACCATAGTAGAACACAGATGAAGCTTCTAAGTTGATGTAATAGCCAGTAAGAAGTAGTACAATTCAAGTTTTAGGTATCGATTATTGACTTTTTAGCTGGCTTTGGTGCCTTGGACATGAGCTAGGATCTTGAGATTCTGCATGAAAGGAGGACTAGCAGCCGCGTTGCACGGGAGAATGTGAAATGTGTTCATATGTAGTAGAAACCCGAGAAATCCGTCCGTTTTCGTCATTTGTTATCGAATCGACTTAAAGCCAGATCGTCACATTGGCCGCTCCTCTAACTGAAACGGTTGTACTTATCGTCCTCAAAGCTATGTCGCGTGCTGCGGTATGCGGAGACACTAAAAGCACCATAGTAGAACACAGATGAAGCTTCTAAGTTGATATAATAGTTAGTAAGAAGTAGTACACTTAAAGTTTTAGGTATCGATTATTGACTTTTTAGCTGGCTTTGGTGCATTGGACATGAGCTAGGACCTTAAGATTCTGCATCAAAAATAGGACTAGCAGCCGAGTTGGACGGGAGAATGTGAAAAGTGTTCATATGTAGTAAAAACCTGAGAAATCCGTCCGTTTTCGTCATTTGTTATCGAATCGACATAAAGCCAGATCGTCACAATGGCCGCTCTTCTCTCTGAAACGGTTGTACTTATCGTCTGGAAAGTTATGTCGCGTGCTGCGGTATGCGGAGACACTAAAAGCACCATAGTAGAACACAGATGAAGCTTCTAATATGATGTAATAGCCAGTAAGAAGTAGTACAATTCAAGTTTTAGGTATCGATTATTGACTTTTTAGCTGGCTTTGGTGATCTGGACATGAGCTAGGACCTTAAGATTCTGCATGAAAGGAGGACTAGCAGCCGAGTTGCACGGGAGAATGTGAAAAGTGTTCATATGTAGTAAAAACCTGAGAAATCCGTCCGTTTTCGTCATTTGTTATCGAATCGACTTAATGCCAGAACGTCACATTGGCCGCTCCTCTAACTGAAACGGTTGTACTTATCGTCCTCAAAGCTATGTCGCGTGCTGCGGTATGCGGAGACACTAAAAGCACCATAGTAGAACACAGATGAAGCTTCTAAGTTGATGTAATAGCCAGTAAGAAGTAGTACAATTCAAGTTTTAGGTATTGATTATTGACTTTTTAGCTGGCTTTGGTGCTCTGGACATGAGCTAGGACCTTAAGATTCTGCATGAAAGGAGGACTAGCAGCCGCGTTGCACGTGAGAATGTGAAATGTGTTCATATGTAGTAGAAACCTGAGAAATGCGTCCATTTTCGTCATTTGTTATCGAATCGACTTAAAGCCCGATCGTCAAATTCGCCCCTCTTTTCTCTGAACCGGTTGTACTTATCGTCTGCAAAGCTATGTCGCGTGCTGCGGTATGCGGAGACAATAAAATCACCATAGTAGAACACAGATGAAGCTTCTAAGATGATGTAATAGCCAGTAAGAAAAAGTACAATTCAAGTTTTAGGTATCGATTATTGACTTTTTAGCTGGCTTTGGTGATCTGGACATGAGCTAGGACCTTAAGATTATGCATCAAAAGGAGGACTAGCAGCCGAGTTGCACGGGAGAATGTGAAAAGTGTTCATATGTAGTAAAAACCTGAGAAATCCGTCCGTTTTCGTCATTTGTTATCGAATCGACTTAAAGCCAGATCGTCAAATTGGCCCCTCTTTTCTCTGAAACGGTTGTACTTATCGTCTGCAAAGCTATGTCGCGTGCTGCGGTATGCGGAGACAATAAAATCACCATAGTAGAACACAGATGTAGATTCTAAGATGATGTAATAGCCAGTAAGAAGTAGTACAATTCAATTTTTAGGTATCGATTATTGACTTTTTAGCTGGCTTTGGTGATCTGGACATGAGCTAGGACCTTAAGATTCTGCATGAAAGGAGGACTAGCAGCCGAGTGGCACGGGAGAATGTGAAAAGTGTTCAGATGTAGTAAAAACCTGAGAAATCCGTCCGTTTTCCTCATTTGTTATCGAATCGACTTAATGCCAGAACGTCACATTGGCCGCTCCTCTCTCTGAAACGGTTGTACTTATCGTCCTCAAAGCTATGTCGCGTGCTGCGGTATGCGGAGACACTAAAAGCACCATAGTAGAACACAGATGAAGCTTCTAAGTTGATGTAATAGCCAGTAAGAAGTAGTACAATTCAAGTTTTAGGTATCGATTATTGACTTTTTAGCTGGCTTTGGTGCCTTGGACATGAGCTAGGATCTTGAGATTCTGCATGAAAGGAGGACTAGCAGCCGCGTTGCACGGGAGAATGTGAAATGTGTTCATATGTAGTAGAAACCCGAGAAATCCGTCCGTTTTCGTCATTTGTTATCGAATCGACTTAAAGCCAGATCGTCACATTGGCCGCTCTTCTCTCTGAAACGGTTGTACTTATCGTCTGCAAAGCTATGTCGCGTTCTGCGGTATGAGGAGACAATAAAATCACCATAGTAGAACACAGATGAAGCTTCTAAGTTGATATAATAGCCAGTAAGAAGTAGTACAATACAAGTTTTAGGTATCGATTATTGACTTTTTAGCTGGCTTTGGAGCCTTGGACATGAGCTAGGACCTTAAGATTCTGCATCAAAAGGAGGACTAGCAGCCGAGTTGCACGGGAGAATGTGATAAGTGTTCATATGTAGTAAAAACCTTAGAAATCTGTCCGTTTTCGTCATTTGTTATCGAATCGACTTAATGCCAGAACGTCACATTGGCCGCTCCTCTAACTGAAACGGTTGTACTTATCGTCCTCAAAGCTATGTCGCGTGCTGCGGTATGCGGAGACACTAAAAGCACCATAGTAGAACACAGATGAAGCTTCTAAGTTGATGTAATAGCCAGTAAGAAGTAGTACAATTCAAGTTTTAGGTATTGATTATTGACTTTTTAGCTGGCTTTGGTGCTCTGGACATGAGCTAGGACCTTAAGATTCTGCATGAAAGGAGGACTAGCAGCCGCGTTGCACGGGAGAATGTGAAATGTGTTCATATGTAGTAGAAACCTGAGAAATGCGTCCATTTTCGTCATTTGTTATCGAATCGACTTAAAGCCCGATCGTCAAATTCGCCCCTCTTTTCTCTGAACCGGTTGTACTTATCGTCTGCAAAGCTATGTCGCGTGCTGCGGTATGCGGAGACAATAAAATCACCATAGTAGAACACAGATGAAGATTCTAAGTTGATATAATAGCCAGTAAGAAGTAGTACACTTCAAGTTTTAGGTATCGATTATTGACTTTTTAGCTGGCTTTGGTGCCTTGGACATGAGCTAGGACCTTAAGATTCTGCATCAAAAGGAGGACTAGCAGCCGAGTTGCACGGGAGAATGTGAAAAGTGTTCATATGTAGTAAAAACCTGAGAAATCCGTCCGTTTTCGTCATTTGTTATCGAATCGTCTTAAAGCCAGATCGTCACTTGGCTGCTCTTCTCTCTGAAACGGTTGTACTTACCGTCTGCAAAGCTATGTCGCATGCTGCGGTATGCGGAGACACTAAAAGCACCATAGTAGAACACTGATGAAGCTTCTAAGTTGATGTAGTAGCCAGTAAGAAGTAGTACAATACAAGTTTTAGGTATCGATTATTGACTTTTTAGCTGTCTTTGGTGCCTTGGACATGAGCTAGGACCTTAAGATTCTGCATCAAAAGGAGGACTAGCAGCCGAGTTGCACGGGAGAATGTGAAAAGTGTTCATATGTAGTAAAAACCTGAGAAATCCGTCCGTTTTCGTCATTTGTTATCGAATCGACTTAAAGCCAGATCGTCACATTGGCCGCTCTTCTCTCTGAAACGGTTGTACTTATCGTCTGGAAAGCTATGTCGCGTGCTGCGGTATGCGGAGACACTAAAAGCACCATAGTAGAACACAGATGAAGCTTCTAAGTTGATGTAATAGCCAGTAAGAAGTAGTACAATTCAAGCTTTTTAGCTGGCTTTGGTGACCTGAAATGAGCTAGGACCTTAAGATTCTGCATAAAAGGAGGACTAGCAGCCGAGTTGCACGGGAGAATGTGAAAAGTGTTCATATGTAGTAAAAACCTGAGAAATCCGTCCGTTTTCGTCATTTGCCATCGAAGCGACTTAATGCCAGAACGTCACATTGGCCGCTCCTCTCTCTGAAACGGTTGTACTTATCGACCTCAAAGCTATGTCGCGTGCTGCGGTAGGCGGAGACAATAAAATCACCATAGTAGAACACAGATGAAGCTTCTAAGTTGATGTATTAGCCAGTAAGAAGTAGTACAATTCAAGTTTTAGGTACTGATTATTTTTTTTTTAGCTGGCTTTGGTGCCTTGGACATGAGCTAGGACCTTAAGATTTGCATGAAAGGAGGACTAGCAGCCAAGTTGCACGGGAGAATGTGAAAAGTGTCCATATGTAGTAAAAACCTGAGAAATCGGTCCGTTTTCGTCATTTGTTATCGAATCGACTTAAAGCCAGATCGTCACATTGGCCGCTCTTCACTCTGAAACGACTGTACTTATCGTCTGCAAAGCTATGTCGCGTGCTGCGGTATGCGGAGACACTAAAAGCTCCATAGTAGAACACAGATGAAGCTTCTAAGATGATGTAATAGCCAGTAAAAAGTAGTACAATTCAAGTTTTAAGTATCGATTATTGACTTTTTAGCAGGCTTTGGTGCCTTGGACATGAGCTAGGACCTTAAGATTCTGCATGAAAGGAGGACTAGCAGCCGAGTTGCACGGGAAAATGTGAAAAGTGTTCATATGTAGTAAAAACCTGAGAACTCCGTCCGTTTTCGTCATTTGTTATCGAATCGACTTAAAGCCAGATCGCCACATTGGCCGCTCTTCTCTCTGAAACGGTTGTACTTATCGTCCTCAAAGCTATGTCGCGTGCTGCGTTATGCGGAGACACTAAAAGCACCATATCAGAACACAGATGAAGCTTCTAAGTTGATGTAATAGCCAGTAGGAAGTAGTGCAATTCAAGTTTTAGGTATCGATTATTGACTTCTTAGCTGGCTTTGGTGCCTTGGAATTGAGCTAGGACCTTAAGATTCTGCATGAAAGGAGGACTAGCAGCCGGGTTGCACGGAAGAATGTGGAAAGTGTTCATATGTAGTAAAAACCTGAGAAATCCGTCCGTTTTCGTCATTTGTTATCGAATCGACTTAAAGCCAGATCGTCACATTGGCCGCTCTTCTCTCTGAAACGGTTGTACTTATCGTCTGCAAAGCTATGTCGCGTGCTGCGGTATGCGGAGACACTAAAAGCACCATAGTAGAACACAGATGAAGCTTCTATGATGATGTAATAGCCAGTAAGAAGTAGTACAATTCAAATTTTAGGTTCTGATTATTTACTTTATAGCTGGCTTTGGTGCCTTCGACATGAGCTAGGACCTTAAGATTCTGCATGAAAGGAGGACTAGCAGCCGAGTTGCACGGGAGAATGTGAAAAGTGTTCATATGTAGTAAAAACCTGAGAAATCCGTCCGTTTTCGTCATTTGTTATCGAATCGACTTAAAGCCAGATCGTCACATTGGCCGCTCTTCTCTCTGAAACGGTTGTACTTATCGTCTGCAGAGCTATGTCTCGTGCTGCGGTATGCGGGGACACTAAAAGCACCACAGTAGAACACAGATGAAGATTCTAAGTTGACGTAATAGCCACTAAGAAGTAGTACAATTCGAGTTTAGGTATCGATTATTGACTTTTTAGCTGGTTTGGTGCCTTGGACATGAGCTAGGACCTTAAGAATCTGCATGAAAGGAGGACTAGCAGCCGAGTTGCACGGGAGAGTGTGGAAAGTGTTCATATGTAGTAAAAACCTGAGAAATCCGTCCGTTTTCGTCATTTGTTATCGAATCGACTTAAAGCCAGATCGTCACATTTGCCGCTCTTCTCTCTGAAACGGTTGTACTTATCGTCTGCAAAGCTATGTCGCGTGCTGCGGTATGCGGAGACACTAAAAGCACCATAGTAGAACACAGATGAAGCTTCTAAGTTGATGTAATAGCCAGTAAGAAGTAGTACAATTCAAGTAATAGGTATTGATTATTGACTTTTTAGCTGGCTTTGGTGCCTTGGACATGAGCTAGGACCTTAAGAATCTGCATGAAAGGAGGACTAGCAGCCGAGTTGCATGGGAGAATGTGAAAAGTGTTCATATGTAGTAAAAACCTGAGAAATCCGTCCGTTTTCGTCATTTGCCATCGAAGCGACTTAATGCCAGAACGTCACATTGGCCGCTCCTCTCTCTGAAACGGTTGTACTTATCGACCTCAAAGCTATGTCGCGTGCTGCGGTAGGCGGAGACAATAAAATCACCATAGTAGAACACAGATGAAGCTTCTAAGTTGATGTATTAGCCAGTAAGAAGTAGTACAATTCAAGTTTTAGGTACTGATTATTTTTTTTTAGCTGGCTTTGGTGCCTTGGACATGAGCTAGGACCTTAAGATTTGCATGAAAGGAGGACTAGCAGCCGAGTTGCACGGGAGAATGTGAAAAGTGTTCATATGTAGTAAAAACCTGAGAAATCCGTCCGTTTTCGCCATTTGTTATCGAATCGACTTAAAGCCAGATCGTCACATTGGCCGCTCTTCACTCTGAAACGGCTGTACTTATCGTCTGCAAAGCTATGTCGCGTGCTGCGGTATGCGGAGACACTAAAAGCTCCATAGTAGAACACAGATGAAGCTTCTAAGATGATGTAATAGCCAGTAAGAAGTAGTACAATTCAAGTTTTAGGTATCGATTATTGACTTTTTAGCAGGCTTTGGTGCCTTGGACATGAGCTAGGACCTTAAGATTCTGCATGAAAGGAGGACTAGCAGCCGAGTTGCACGGGAAAATGTGAAAAGTGTTCATATGTAGTAAAAACCTGAGAACTCCGTCCGTTTTCGTCATTTGTTATCGAATCGACTTAAAGCCAGATCGCCACATTGGCCGCTCTTCTCTCTGAAACGGTTGTACTTATCGTCCTCAAAGCTATGTCGCGTGCTGCGTTATGCGGAGACACTAAAAGCACCATAGTAGAATACAGATGAAGCTTCTAAGTTGATGTAACAGCCATTAAGAAGTAGTACAATTCAAGTTTTAGATATTGATTATTAACTTTTTAGCTGGCTTTGGTGCCTTGGACATGAGCTCGGACCTTAAGAATCTGCATGAAAGGAGGACTAGCAGCCGAGTTGCACGGGAGAATGTGAAAAGTGTTCATATGTAGTAAAAACCTGAGAAATCCGTCCGTTTTCGTCATTTGTTATCGAATCGACTTAAAGCCAGATCGTCACATTGGCCCCTCTTCTCTCTGAAACGGTTGTACTTATCGTCTGCAGAGCTATGTCTCGTGCTGCGGTATGCGGGGACACTAAAAGCACCACAGTAGAACACAGATGAAGATTCTAAGTTGACGTAATAGCCACTAAGAAGTAGTACAATTCGAGTTTAGGTATCGATTATTGACTTTTTAGCTGGTTTGGTGCCTTGGACATGAGCTAGGACCTTAAGAATCTGCATGAAAGGAGGACTAGCAGCCGAGTTGCACGGGAGAGTGTGGAAAGTGTTCATATGTAGTAAAAACCTGAGAAATCCGTCCGTTTTCGTCATTTGTTATCGAATCGACTTAAAGCCAGATCGTCACATTTGCCGCTCTTCTCTCTGAAACGGTTGTACTTATCGTCTGCAAAGCTATGTCGCGTGCTGCGGTATGCGGAGACACTAAAAGCACCATAGTAGAACACAGATGAAGCTTCTAAGTTGATGTAATAGCCAGTAAGAAGTAGTACAATTCAAGTAATAGGTATTGATTATTGACTTTTTAGCTGGCTTTGGTGCCTTGGACATGAGCTAGGACCTTAAGAATCTGCATGAAAGGAGGACTAGCAGCCGAGTTGCATGGGAGAATGTGAAAAGTGTTCATATGTAGTAAAAACCTGAGTAATCCGTCCGTTTTCGTCATTTGCCATCGAAGCGACTTAATGCCAGAACGTCACATTGGCCGCTCCTCTCACTGAAACGGTTGTACTTATCGACCTCAAAGCTATGTCGCGTGCTGCGGTAGGCGGAGACAATAAAATCACCATAGTAGAACACAGATGAAGCTTCTAAGTTGATGTATTAGCCAGTAAGAAGTAGTACAATTCAAGTTTTAGGTACTGATTATTTTTTTTTAGCTGGCTTTGGTGCCTTGGACATGAGCTAGGACCTTAAGATTCTGCATGAAAGGAGGACTAGCAGCCGAGTTGCACGGGAAAATGTGAAAAGTGTTCATATGTAGTAAAAACCTGAGAACTCCGTCCGTTTTCGTCATTTGTTATCGAATCGACTTAAAGCCAGATCGCCACATTGGCCGCTCTTCTCTCTGAAACGGTTGTACTTATCGTCCTCAAAGCTATGTCGCGTGCTGCGTTATGCGGAGACACTAAAAGCACCATAGCAGAACACAGATGAAGCTTCTAAGTTGATGTAATAGCCAGTAGGAAGTAGTGCAATTCAAGTTTTAGGTATCGATTATTGACTTCTTAGCTGGCTTTGGTGCCTTGGAATTGAGCTAGGACCTTAAGATTCTGCATGAAAGGAGGACTAGCAGCCGGGTTGCACGGAAGAATGTGAAAAGTGTTCATATGTAGTAAAAACCTGAGAAATCCGTCCGTTTTCGTCATTTGTTATCGAATCGACTTAAAGCCAGATCGTCACATTGGCCGTTCTTCTCTCTGAAACGGTTGTACTTATCGTCTGCAAAGCTATGTCGCGTGCTGCGTTATGCGGAGACACTAAAAGCACCATAGTAGAACACAGATGAAGCTTCTAATTTGATGTAATAGCCAGTAAGAAGTAGTACAATTCAAATTTTAGGTTCTGATTATTTACTTTATAGCTGGCTTTGGTGCCTTCGACATGAGCTAGGACCTTAAGATTCTGCATGAAAGGAGGACTAGCAGCCGAGTTGCACGGGAGAATGTGAAAAGTGTTCATATGTAGTAAAAACCTGAGAAATCCGTCCGTTTTCGTCATTTGTTATCGAATCGACTTAAAGCCTGATCGTCACATTGGCCGCTCTTCTCTCTGAAACGGTTGTACTTATCGTCTGCAAAGCTATGTCGCGTGCTGCGGTATGCGGAGACACTAAAAGCACCATAGTAGAACACAGATGAAGCTTCAAAGTTGATGTAACAGCCAGTAAGAAGTAGTACAATTCAAGTTTTAGATATTGATTATTAACTTTTTAGCTGGCTTTGGTGCCTTGGACATGAGCTCGGACCTTAAGAATCTGCATGAAAGGAGGACTAGCAGCCGAGTTGCACGGGAGAATGTGAAAAGTGTTCATATGTAGTAAAAACCTGAGAAATCCGTCCGTTTTCGTCATTTGTTATCGAATCGACTTAAAGCCAGATCGTCACATTGGCCGCTCTTCTCTCTGAAACGGTTGTACTTATCGTCTGCAGAGCTATGTCTCGTGCTGCGGTATGCGGAGACACTAAAAGCACCACAGTAGAACACAGATAAAGGTTCTAAGTTGACGTAATAGCCACTAAGAAGTAGTACAATTCGAGTTTAGGTATCGATTATTGACTTTTTAGCTGGCTTTGGTGCCTTGGACATGAGCTAGGACCTTAAGAATCTGCATGAAAGGAGGACTAGCAGCCGAGTTGCACGGGAGAGTGTGGAAAGTGTTCATATGTAGTAAAAACCTGAGAAATCCGTCCGTTTTCGTCATTTGTTATCGAATCGACTTAAAGCCAGATCGTCACATTTGCCGCTCTTCTCTCTGAAACGGTTGTACTTATCGTCTGCAAAGCTATGTCGCGTGCTGCGGTATGCGGAGACACTAAAAGCACCATAGTAGAACACAGATGAAGCTTCTAAGTTGATGTAATAGCCAGTAAGAAGTAGTACAATTCAAGTAATAGGTATTGATTATTGACTTTTTAGCTGGCTTTGGTGCCTTGGACATGAGCTAGGACCTTAAGAATCTGCATGAAAGGAGGACTAGCAGCCGAGTTGCATGGGAGAATGTGAATAGTGTTCATATGTAGTAAAAACCTGAGAAATCCGTTCGTTTTCGTCGTTTGTTATCGAATCGACTTAAAACCAGATCGTCACATTGGCCGCTCTTCTCTCTGAAACGGTTGTACTTATCGTCTGCAGAGCTATGTCGCGTGCTGCGGTATGCGGAGACACTAAAAGCACCATAGTAGAACACAGATGAAGATTCTAAGTTGACGTAATAGCCACTAAGAAGTAGTACAATTCAAGTTTTAGGTACCGATTATTGAATTTTTAGCTGGCTTTTTGTGCCTTGGACATGAGCTAGGACCTTACGAATTTGCATGAAAGGAGGACTAGCAGCCGAGTTGCACGGGCGAATGTGAGAAGTGTTCATATGTAGTAAAAACCTGAGAAATCCGACCGTTTTCGTCATTTGTTATCGAATCGACTTAAAGCCAGATCGTCACTTGGCCGCTCTTCTCTCTGGAACGGTTGTACTTATCGTCTGCAAAGCTATGTCGCGTGCTGCGGTATGCGGAGACATTAAAGGCACCATAGTAGAACACAGATGAAGCTTCTAAGTTGATGTAATAGCAAGTAAGAAGTAGTACAATTCAAGTTTTAGGTACTGATTATTGACTTTTTGGCTGGCTTTGGTGCCTTGGACATGAGCTAGGACCTTAAGATTCTGCATGAAAGGAGGACTAGCAGCCGAGTTGCACGGGAGAATGTGGAATGTATTCATATGTAGTAAAAACCTAGATATTCGCCCGTTATCGTCATTTGTTTTCGAATCGACTTAAAGCCAGATCTTCACATTACCCGCTCTTCTCTCTGAAACGGTTGTTCTTATCGTCTGCAAAGCTATGACGTCTGCTGCGGTATGCGGAGACACTAAACCCACCATAGTAAAACACAGATGAAGCTTGTAAGTTGATGTAATAGCCAGTAAGAAGTAGTACAACTCAAGTTTTAGGTATCGTTTATTGACTTTTTAGCTGGCTATGGTGCCTTGGACATGAGCTAGGGCCTTGACATTCTGCATGAAAGGAGGACTAGCAGCCGAGTTGCACGGGACAGTGTGAAAAGTGTTCATATGTAGTAAAAACCTGAGAAATCCGTCCGTTTTCTTCATTTGTTATCGAATCGACTAAAAGCCAGATCGTCAAATTGGCCGCTCTTCTCTCTGGAACCGTTGTACTTATCGTCTGCAAAGCTATGTCGCGTGCTGCGGTATGCGGAGACACTAAATGCACCATAGTAGAACACAGATGAAGCTTCTAAGTTGATGTAATAGCCAGTAAGAAGTAGTACAATTCAAGTTTTAGGTATTGATTATTGACTTTTTAGCTGGCTTTGGTGCCTTGGACATGAGCTAGGACCTTAAGAATCTGCATGAAAGGAGGACTAGCAGCCGAGTTGCACGGGAGAATGTGAAAAGTGTTCATATGTAATAAAAACCTGAGAAATCCGTCCGTTTTCGTCATTTGTTATCGAATCGACTTAAAGCCAGATCGTCACATTGGCCGTTCTTCTCTCTGAAACGGTTGTACTTATCGTCTGCAAAGCTATGTCGCGTGCTGCGTTATGCGGAGACACTAAAAGCACCATAGTAGAACACAGATGAAGCTTCTAATTTGATGTAATAGCCAGTAAGAAGTAGTACAATTCAAATTTTATTTTCTGATTATTTACTTTATAGCTGGCTTTGGTGCCTTCGACATGAGCTAGGACCTTAAGATTCTGCATGAAAGGAGGACTAGCAGCCGAGTTGCACGGGAGAATGTGAAAAGTGTTCATATGTAGTAAAAACCTGAGAAATCCGTCCGTTTTCGTCATTTGTTATCGAATCGACTTAAAGCCTGATCGTCACATTGGCCGCTCTTCTCTCTGAAACGGTTGTACTTATCGTCTGCAAAGCTATGTCGCGTGCTGCGGTATGCGGAGACACTAAAAGCACCATAGTAGAACACAGATGAAGCTTCTAAGTTGATGTAACAGCCAGTAAGAAGTAGTACAATTCAAGTTTTAGATATTGATTATTAACTTTTTAGCTGGCTTTGGTGCCTTGGACATGAGCTCGGACCTCAAGAATCTGCATGAAAGGAGGACTAGCAGCCGAGTTGCACGGGAGAATGTGAAAAGAGTTCATATGTAGTAAAAACCTGAGAAATCCGTCCGTTTTCGTCATTTGTTATCGAATCGACTTAAAGCCAGATCGTCACATTGGCCGCTCTTCTCTCTGAAACGGTTGTACTTATCGTCTGCAGAGCTATGTCTCGTGCTGCGGTATGCGGAGACACTAAAAGCACCACAGTAGAACACAGATGAAGATTCTAAGTTGACGTAATAGCCACTAAGAAGTAGTACAATTCGAGTTTAGGTATCGATTATTGACTTTTTAGCTGGCTTTGGTGCCTTGGACATGAGCTAGGACCTTAAGAATCTGCATGAAAGGAGGACTAGCAGCCGAGTTGCACGGGAGAGTGTGGAAAGTGTTCATATGTAGTAAAAACCTGAGAAATCCGTCCGTTTTCGTCATTTGTTATCGAATCGACTTAAAGCCAGATCGTCACATTTGCCGCTCTTCTCTCTGAAACGGTTGTACTTATCGTCTGCAAAGCTATGTCGCGTGCTGCGGTATGCGGAGACACTAAAAGCACCATAGTAGAACACAGATGAAGCTTCTAAGTTGATGTAATAGCCAGTAAGAAGTAGTACAATTCAAGTAATAGGTATTGATTATTGACTTTTTAGCTGGCTTTGGTGCCTTGGACATGAGCTAGGACCTTAAGAATCTGCATGAAAGGAGGACTAGCAGCCGAGTTGCATGGGAGAATGTGAATAGTGTTCATATGTAGTAAAAACCTGAGAAATCCGTTCGTTTTCGTCGTTTGTTATCGAATCGACTTAAAACCAGATCGTCACATTGGCCGCTCTTCTCTCTGAAACGGTTGTACTTATCGTCTGCAGAGCTATGTCGCGTGCTGCGGTATGCGGAGACACTAAAAGCACCATAGTAGAACACAGATGAAGATTCTAAGTTGACGTAATAGCCACTAAGAAGTAGTACAATTCAAGTTTTAGGTACCGATTATTGAATTTTTAGCTGGCTTTTTGTGCCTTGGACATGAGCTAGGACCTTACGAATTTGCATGAAAGGAGGACTAGCAGCCGAGTTGCACGGGCGAATGTGAGAAGTGTTCATATGTAGTAAAAACCTGAGAAATCCGACCGTTTTCGTCATTTGTTATCGAATCGACTTAAAGCCAGATCGTCACTTGGCCGCTCTTCTCTCTGGAACGGTTGTACTTATCGTCTGCAAAGCTATGTCGCGTGCTGCGGTATGCGGAGACACTAAAAGCACCATAGTAGAACACAGATGAAGCTTCTAAGTTGATGTAATAGCAAGTAAGAAGTAGTACAATTCAAGTTTTAGGTACTGATTATTGACTTTTTGGCTGGCTTTGGTGCCTTGGACATGAGCTAGGACCTTAAGATTCTGCATGAAAGGAGGACTAGCAGCCGAGTTGCACGGGAGAATGTGGAATGTATTCATATGTAGTAAAAACCTAGATATTCGCCCGTTATCGTTATTTGTTATCGAATCGACTTAAAGCCAGATCTTCACATTGGCCGCTCTTCTCTCTGAAACGGTTGTTCTTATCGTCTGCAAAGCTATGACGTCTGCTGCGGTATGCGGAGACACTAAACCCACCATAGTAAAACACAGATGAAGCTTGTAAGTTGATGTAATAGCCAGTAAGAAGTAGTACAACTCAAGTTTTAGGTATCGTTTATTGACTTTTTAGCTGGCTATGGTGCCTTGGACATGAGCTAGGGCCTTGACATTCTGCATGAAAGGAGGACTAGCAGCCGAGTTGCACGGGACAGTGTGAAAAGTGTTCATATGTAGTAAAAACCTGAGAAATCCGTCCGTTTTCGTAATTTGTTATCGAATCGACTTAAAGCCAGATCGTCACATTGGTCGCTCTTCTCTCTGAAACGGTTGTACTTATCGTCCGCAAAGCTATGTCGCGTGCTGCGGTATGCGGAGACACTAAAAGCACCATAGTAGAACACAGATGAAGCTTCTAAGTTGCTGTAATAACCAGTAAGAAGTAGTACAATACAAGTTTTAGGTACTGATTATTTACTTTATAGCTGGCTTTGGTGCCTTCGACATGAGCTAGGACCTTAAGATTCTGCATGAAAGGAGGACTAGCAGCCGAGTTGCACGGGAGAATGTGAAAAGTGTTCATATGTAGTAAAAACCTGAGAAATCCGTCCGTTTTCGTCATTTGTTATCGAATCGACTAAAAGCCAGATCGTCAAATTGGCCGCTCTTCTCTCTGGAACCGTTGTACTTATCGTCTGCAAAGCTATGTCGCGTGCTGCGGTATGCGGAGACACTAAATGCACCATAGTAGAACACAGATGAAGCTTCTAAGTTGATGTAATAGCCAGTAAGAAGTAGTACAATTCAGGTTTTAGGTATTGATTATTGACTTTTTAGCTGGCTATGGTGCCTTGGACATGAGCTAGGACCTTAAGAATCTGCATGAAAGGAGGACTAGCAGCCGAGTTGCACGGGAGAATGTAAAAAGTGTTCATATGTAGTAAACACCTGAGAAATCCGTCCGATTTCGTCATTTGTTATCGAATCGACTTAAAGCCAGATCGTCACATTGGCCGCTCTTCTCTCTGAAACGGTTGTACTTATCGTCTGCAAAGCTATGTCGCATGCTGCGGTATGCGGAGACCCTAAAAGCACCATAGTAGAACACAGATGAAGCTTCTAAGTTGATGTAATAGCCAGTAAGAAGTAGTACAATTCAAGTTTTAGGTATTGATTATTGACTTTTTAGCTGGCTTTGGTGCCTTGGACATGAGCTAGGACCTTAAGATTCTGCATGAAAGGAGAACTAGCAGCCGACTTGCACGGGAGAGTGTGAAAAGTGTTTATATGTAGTAAAAACCTGAGAAATCTGTCCGTTGTTGTCATTTGTTATCGAATCGACTTAAAGCCAGATCGTCACATTGGCCGCTCTTCTCTCTGAAACGGTTGTACTTATCGTCTGCAAAGCTATGTCGCGTGCTGCGGTATGTGGAGACACTAAAAGCACCATAGTAGAACGCAGATGAAGCTTCTAAGATGATGTAATTGCCAGTAAGAAGTAGTACAATTCAAGTTTTAGTTACTGATTATTGACTTTTTAGCTGGCTTTGGTGCCTTGGACATGAGCTAGGACCTTAAGATTCTGCATGAAAGGAGGACTAGCAGCCGAGTTGCACGGGAGAATGTGAAAAGTGTTCATATGTAGTAAAAACCTGAGAAATCCGTCCGTTTTCGTCATTTGTTATCGAATCGACTTAAAGCCTGATCGTCACATTGGCCGCTCTTCTCTCTGAAACGGTTGTACTTATCGTCTGCAAAGCTATGTCGCGTGCTGCGGTATGCGGAGACACTAAAAGCACCATAGTAGAACACAGATGAAGCTTCTAAGTTGATGTAACAGCCAGTAAGAAGTAGTACAATTCAAGTTTTAGATATTGATTATTAACTTTTTAGCTGGCTTTGGTGCCTTGGACATGAGCTCGGACCTTAAGAATCTGCATGAAAGGAGGACTAGCAGCCGAGTTGCACGGGAGAATGTGAAAAGTGTTCATATGTAGTAAAAACCTGAGAAATCCGTCCGTTTTCGTCATTTGTTATCGAATCGACTTAAAGCCAGATCGTCACATTGGCCGCTCTTCTCTCTGAAACGGTTGTACTTATCGTCTGCAGAGCTATGTCTCGTGCTGCGGTATGCGGAGACACTAAAAGCACCACAGTAGAACACAGATGAAGATTCTAAGTTGACGTAATAGCCACTAAGAAGTAGTACAATTCGAGTTTAGGTATCGATTATTGACTTTTTAGCTGGCTTTGGTGCCTTGGACATGAGCTAGGACCTTAAGAATCTGCATGAAAGGAGGACTAGCAGCCGAGTTGCACTGGAGAGTGTGGAAAGTGTTCATATGTAGTAAAAACCTGAGAAATCCGTCCGTTTTCGTCATTTGTTATCGAATCGACTTAAAGCCAGATCGTCACATTTGCCGCTCTTCTCTCTGAAACGGTTGTACTTATCGTCTGCAAAGCTATGTCGCGTGCTGCGGTATGCGGAGACACTAAAAGCACCATAGTAGAACACAGATGAAGCTTCTAAGTTGATGTAATAGCCAGTAAGAAGTAGTACAATTCAAGTAATAGGTATTGATTATTGACTTTTTAGCTGGCTTTGGTGCCTTGGACATGAGCTAGGACCTTAAGAATCTGCATGAAATGAGGACTAGCAGCCGAGTTGCATGGGAGAATGTGAATAGTGTTCATATGTAGTAAAAACCTGAGAAATCCGTTCGTTTTCGTCGTTTGTTATAGAATCGACTTAAAACCAGATCGTCACATTGGCCGCTCTTCTCTCTGAAACGGTTGTACTTATCGTCTGCAGAGCTATGTCCCGTGCTGCGGTATGCGGAGACACTAAAAGCACCATAGTAGAACACAGATGAAGATTCTAAGTTGACGTAATAGCCACTAAGAAGTAGTACAATTCAAGTTTTAGGTACCGATTATTGAATTTTTAGCTGGCTTTTTGTGCCTTGGACATGAGCTAGGACCTTACGAATTTGCATGAAAGGAGGACTAGCAGCCGAGTTGCACGGGCGAATGTGAGAAGTGTTCATATGTAGTAAAAACCTGAGAAATCGGTCCGTTTTCGTCATTTGTTATCGAATCGACTTAAAGCCAGATCGTCACTTGGCCGCTCTTCTCTCTGGAACGGTTGTACTTATCGTCTGCAAAGCTATGTCGCGTGCTGCGGTATGTGGAGACACTAAAAGCACCATAGTAGAACACAGATGAAGCTTCTAAGTTGATGTAATAGCAAGTAAGAAGTAGTACAATTCAAGTTTTAGGTACTGATTATTGACTTTTTGGCTGGCTTTGGTGCCTTGGACATGAGCTAGGACCTTAAGATTCTGCATGAAAGGAGGACTAGCAGCCGAGTTGCACGGGAGAATGTGGAATGTATTCATATGTAGTAAAAACCTAGATATTCGCCCGTTATCGTCATTTGTTATCGAATCGACTTAAAGCCAGATCTTCACATTGGCCGCTCTTCTCTCTGAAACGGTTGTTCTTATCGTCTGCAAAGCTATGACGTCTGCTGCGGTATGCGGAGACACTAAAACCACCATAGTAAAACACAGATGAAGCTTCTAAATTGATGTAATAGCCAGTAAGAAGTAGTACAACTCAAGTTTTAGGTATCGTTTATTGACTTTTTAGCTGGCTTTGGTGCCTTGGACATGAGCTAGGGCCTTGACATTCTGCATGAAAGGAGGACTAGCAGCCGAGTTGCACGGGACAGTGTGAAAAGTGTTCATATGTAGTAAAAACCTGAGAAATCCGTCCGTTTTCGTAATTTGTTATCGAATCGACTTAAAGCCAGATCCTCACATTGGTCGCTCTTCTCTCTGAAACGGTTGTACTTATCGTCCGCAAAGCTATGTCGCGTGCTGCGGTATGCGGAGACACTAAAACCACCATAGTAAAACACAGATGAAGCTTCTAAGTTGATGTAATAGCCAGTAAGAAGTAGTACAATACAAGTTTTAGGTACTGATTATTTACTTTATAGCTGGCTTTGGTGCCTTGGACATGAGCTAGGACCTTAAGATTCTGCATGAAAGGAGGACTAGCAGCCGAGTTGCACGGGAGAATGTGAAAAGTGTTCATATGTAGTAAAAACCTGAGAAATCCGTCCGTTTTCGTCATTTGTTATCGAATCGACTAAAAGCCAGATCGTCAAATTGGCCGCTCTTCTCTCTGGAACCGTTGTACTTATCGTCTGCAAAGCTATGTCGCGTGCTGCGGTATGCGGAGACACTAAATGCACCATAGTAGAACACAGATAAAGCTTCTAAGTTGATGTAATAGCCAGTAAGAAGTAGTACAATTCAAGTTTTAGGTATTGATTATTGACTTTTTAGCTGGCTTTGGTGCCTTGGACATGAGCTAGGACCTTAAGAATCTGCATGAAAGGAGGACTAGCAGCCGAGTTGCACGGGAGAATGTAAAAAGTGTTCATATGTAGTAAACACCTGAGAAATCCGTCCGATTTCGTCATTTGTTATCGAATCGACTTAAAGCCAGATCGTCACATTGGCCGCTCTTCTCTCTGAAACGGTTGTACTTATCGTCTGCAAAGCTATGTCGCATGCTGCGGTATGCGGAGACCCTAAAAGCACCATAGTAGAACACAGATGAAGCTTCTAAGTTGATGTAATAGCCAGTAAGAAGTAGTACAATTCAAGTTTTAGGTATTGATTATTGACTTTTTAGCTGGCTTTGGTGCCTTGGACATGAGCTAGGACCTTAAGATTCTGCATGAAAGGAGGACTAGCAGCCGACTTGCACGGGAGAGTGTGAAAAGTGTTTATATGTAGTAAAAACCTGAGAAATCTGTCCGTTGTGGTCATTTGTTATCGAATCGACTTAAAGCCAGATCGTCACATTGGCCGCTCTTCTCTCTGAAACGGTTGTACTTATCGTCTGCAAAGCTATGTCGCGTGCTGCGGTATGAGGAGACACTAAAAGCACCATAGTAGAACGCAGATGAAGCTTCTAAGATGATGTAATTGCCAGTAAGAAGTAGTACAATTCAAGTTTTAGTTACTGATTATTGACTTTTTAGCTGGCTTTGGTGCCTTGGACATGAGCTAGGACCTTAAGATTCTGCATGAAAGGAGAACTAGCAGCCGAGTTGCATGGGAGAATTTGAAAAGGGTTCATATGTAGTAAAAACCTGAGAAATCCGTCCGTTTTCGTCATTTGTTATCGAATCGACTTAAAGCCAGATCGTCACATTGGCCGCTCTTCTCTCTGAAACAGTTGTACTTATCGTCTGCCAAAATATGTCGTGTGTTGCGGCATGCGGAGACACAAAAAGCACCATAGTAGAACACAGATGAAGCTTCTAAGTTGATGTAATAGCCAGTAAGAAGTAGTACAATTCAAGTTTTAGGTATTGATTATTGACATTTTAGCTTACTTTGGTTCCTTGGACATGAGCTAGGACCTTAACATTCTGCATGAAAGGAAAACTAGCAGCCGAGTTGCACGGAAGAATGTGAAAAGTGTTCATATGTAGTAAAAACCTGAGAAATCCGTCCGTTTTCGACATTTGTTATTGAATCGACTTAAAGCCAAATTGTCACATTGGCCGCTCTTATCTCTGAAACGGTTGTACTTATTGTCTGCAAAGCTATGTCTCGTGCTGCGGTATGTGGAGACACTAAAGGCACCATAGTAGAACACAGATGAAGCTTCTAAGTTGATGCAATAGCCAGTAAGAAGTAGTACAATTCAAGTTTTTGGTATCGATTTTTGACTTTTTAACTGGCTTTGGTGCCTTGGACATGGGCTAGGACCTTAAGATTCTGCATGAAAGGAGGACTAGCAGCCGAGTTACACGGGAGAATGTGAAAAGTGTTCATATGCAGTAAAAACCCGAAAAATCCGTCCGTTTTCGTCATTTGTTATCGAATCGACTTAAAGCCAGATCGTCACATTGGCCGCACTTCTCTCTGAAATGGCTGTACTTATCGTCTGCAAAGCTATAACGTGTGCTGCGGTATGCGGAGACACTAAAGCCACCATAGTAAAACACAGATGAAGCATCTAATTTAATGTAATAGAAAGTAAGAAGTAGTACAATTCAAGTTTTAGGTATCGAGTATGGACTTTTTAGCTGGCTTTGGTGCCTTGGACATGAGCTAGGACCTTAAGAATCTGCATGAAAGGAGGACTAGCAGCCGAGTTGCACGGGAGAAAGTGAAAGGTGTTCATATGTAGTAAAAACCTGAGAAATCCGTCCGTTTTCGTCATTTGTTATCGAATCGACTTAAAGCCTGATCGTCACATTGGCCGCTCTTCTCTCTGGAACGGTTGTACTTATCGTCTGCAAAGCTATGTCGCGTGCTGCGGTATGCGGAGACACTAAATGCACCATAGTAGAACACAGATGAAGCTTCTAAGTTGATGCAATAGCCAGTAAGAAGTAGTACAATTCAAGTTTTAGGTAGTGATTATTGACTTTTTAGCTGGCTTTGGTGCCTTGGACATGAGCTAGGACCTTAAGATTCTTCATGAAAGGAGGACTAGCAGCCGAGTTGCACGGGACAATGTGAAAAGTGTTCATATGTAGTAAAAACCTGAGAAATCCGTCCGTATTCGTCATTTGTTATCGAATCGACTTAAAGCCAGATCGTTACATTGGCCGCTCTTCTCTCTGAACCGGTTGTACTTATCGTCTGCAAAGCTATGTCGCGTGCTGCGGCATGCGGAGACACAAAAAGCACCATAGTACAACACAGATGAAGCTTCTAAGTTGATGTAATAGCAAGTAAGAAGAAGTACAATTCTATGTTTTGGTACTGATTATTGACTTTTTAGCTGGCTTTGGTGCCTTGGACATGAGCTAGGACCTTAAGAATCTGCATGAAACGAGGACTAGCAGCAGAGTTGCACGGGACAATGTGAAAAGTGTTCATATGTAGTAAAAACCTGAGATATCCGTCCGTTTTCGCCATTTGTTATCGAATCGACTTAAAGCCAGATCGTCACATTGGTCGCTCTTCTCTCTGAAACGATTGTACTTATCGTCTGCAAAGCTATGTCGCGTGCTGCGGTATGCAGAGACACTAAAAGCACCATAGTAGAACACAGATGAAGGTTCTAAGTTGATGTAATAGCCAGTAAGAAGTAGTAAGATTCAAGTTTTAGGTATCGATTATTGACTTTTTAGCTGGCTTTGGTGCCTTGGACATGTGCTAGGACCTTAAGATTCTGCATGAAAGGAGAACTACCACCCGAGTTGCACGGGAGAATGTGAAAAGTGTTCATATGTAGTAAAAACCTGAGAAATCCGTCCGTTTTCGTCATTTGTTATCGACTCAACTTAAAGCCAGATCATCACATTGTCCGCTCTTCTCTCTGAAACGGTCGTAATTATCGTCTGCAAAGCTATGTCTCGTGCTCCGGTATGCGGAGACACTAAAAGCACCATAGTAGAACACAGATGAAGCTTCTAAGTTGATGTAATAGCCAGTAAGATATAGTACAATTCAAGTTTTAGGTATCGATTATTGACTTTTTAGCTGGCTTTGGTGCCTTGGACATGAGCTAGGACCTTAAGATTCTGCATGAAAGGAGGACTAGCAGCCGAGTTGCACGGGAGAATGTGGAATGTATTCATATGTAGTAAAAACCTAGAAATCCGTCCGTTTTCGTCATTTGTTATCGAATCGACTTAAAGCCAGATCGTCACATTGGCCGCTCTTCTCTCTGAAACGGTTGTACTTATCGTCTGCAAAGCTATGTCGCGTGCTGCGGTATGCGGAGACACTAAAAGGACCATAGTAGAACACAGATGAAGCCTCTAAGATGATGTAATTGCCAGTAAGAAGTAGTACAATTCAAGTTTTAGGTATCGATTATTGACTTTTCAGCTGGCTTTGGTGCCTTGGACTTGAGCTAGGACCTTAAGATTCTGCATGAAAGGAGGACTAGCAGCCGAGTTGCACGGGAGACTGTGAAAAGTGTTCACATGTAGTAAAAACCTGAGAAATCCGTCCGTTTTCGTCATTTGTTATCGAATCGACTTAAAGCCAGATCGCCACATTTGCCGCTCTTCACTCTGAAACGGTTATACTTATCGTCTGCAAAGCTATGTCGCGTGCTGCGGTATGCGAAGACACTAAAAGCACCATAGTAGAACACAGATGAAGGTTCTAAGTTGACGTAATAGCCAGTAAGAAGTAGTCCAATTCAAGTTTTAGGTATCCATTATTGACTTTTTACCTGGCTTTGGTGCCTTGGACATGAGCTAGGACCTTAAGATTCTGCATGAAAGGAGGACTAGCAGCCGAGTTGCACGGCAGAATGTGAAAAGTGTTCATATGTAGTAAAAACCTGAGAAATCCGTCCGTTTTCGTCATTTGTTATCGAATCGACTTAAAGCCAGATCGTCACATTGGCCGCTCTTCTCTCTGGAACGGTTGTACTTATCGTCTGCAAAGCTATGTCGCGTGCTGCGGTATGCGGAGGCACTAAATGCACCATAGTAGAACTCAGATGAAGCTTCTAAGTTGATGTAATAGCCAGTAAGAAGTAGTACAATTCAAGTTTTAATTAGTGTTTATTGACTTTTTAGCTGGATTTGGTGCCTTGGACATGAGCTAGGACCTTAAGATTCTGCATGAAAGGAGGACTAGCAGCCGAGTTGCACGGGAGAATGTGAAAGTGTTCATATGTAGTAAAAACCTGAGAAATCCGTCCGTTTTCGTCATTTGTTATCGAATCGACTTAAAGCCAGATCGTCACATTGGCCGCTCTTCTCTCTGAAACGGTTGTACTTATCGTCTGCAGAGCTATGTCGCGTGCTGCGGTATGCGGAGACACAAAAAGCACCATAGTAGAACACAGATGAAGCTTCTAAGTTGATGTAATAGCAAGTAAGAAGTAGTACAATTCCATGTTTTGGTACTGATTATTGACTTTTTAGCTGGCTTTGGTGCCTTGGACATAAGCTAGGACCTTAAGATTCTGCATGAAAGGAGGACTAGCAGCCGAGTTGCACGGGAGAGTGTGACAAGTGTTCACATGGAGTAAAAACCGGAGAAATCCGTCCGTTTTCGTCATTTGTTATCGAATCGACTTAAAGCCACATCGTCACATTTGCCGCTCTTCTCTCTGAAACGGTTGTACTTATCGTCTGCAAAGCTATGTCGCGTGCTGCGGTATGCGGAGACACTAAAAGCACCATAGTAGAACACAGATGAAGCTTCTAAGTTGATGTAATAGCCAGTAAGAAGTAGTACAATTCAAGTTTTAGGTATTGATTATTGACTTTTTAGCTGGCTTTGATGCCTTGGACATGAGCTAGGATCTGAATATTCTGCATGAAAGGAGGACTAGCAGCCGAGTTGCACGGGAGAATGTGAAAAGTGTTCATATGCAGTAAAAACCCGAAAAATCCGTCCGTTTTCGTCATTTGTTATCGAATCGACTTAAAGCCAGATCGTCACATTGGTCACTCTTCTCTCTGAAACGGTTGTACTTATCGTCTGCAAAGCTATGTCGCGTGCTGCGGTATGCGGAGACACTAAAAGGACCATAGTAGAACACAGATGAAGCCTCTAAGATGATGTAATTGCCAGTAAGAAGTAGTACAATTCAAGTTTTAGGTATCGATTATTGACTTTTCAGCTGGCTTTGGTGCCTTGGACTTGAGCTAGGACCTTAAGATTCTGCATGAAAGGAGGACTAGCAGCCGAGTTGCACGGGAGACTGTGAAAAGTGTTCACATGGAGTAAAAACCTGAGAAATCCGTCCGTTTTCGTCATTTGTTATCGAATCGACTTAAAGCCAGATCGCCACATTTGCCGCTCTTCACTCTGAAACGGTTATACTTATCGTCTGCAAAGCTATGTCGCGTGCTGCGGTATGCGAAGACACTAAAAGCACCATAGTAGAACACAGATGAAGGTTCTAAGTTGACGTAATAGCCAGTAAGAAGTAGTCCAATTCAAGTTTTAGGTATCCATTATTGACTTTTTAGCTGGCTTTGGTGCCTTGGACATGAGCTATTACCTTAAGATTCTGCATGAAAGGAGGACTAGCAGCCGAGTTGCACGGGAGAATGTGAAAGTGTTCATATGTAGTAAAAACCTGAGAAATCCGTCCGTTTTCGTCATTTGTTATCGAATCGACTTAAAGCCAGATCGTCACATTGGCCGCTCTTCTCTCTGAAACGGTTGTACTTATCGTCTGCAGAGCTATGTCGCGTGCTGCGGTATGCGGAGACACAAAAAGCACCATAGTAGAACACAGATGAAGCTTCTAAGTTGATGTAATAGCAAGTAAGAAGTAGTACAATTCCATGTTTTGGTACTGATTATTGACTTTTTAGCTGGCTTTGGTGCCTTGGACATAAGCTAGGACCTTAAGATTCTGCATGAAAGGAGGACTAGCAGCCGAGTTGCACGGGAGAGTGTGACAAGTGTTCACATGGAGTAAAAACCTGAGAAATCCGTCCGTTTTCGTCATTTGTTATCGAATCGACTTAAAGCCACATCGTCACATTTGCCGCTCTTCTCTCTGAAACGGTTGTACTTATCGTCTGCAAAGCTATGTCGCGTGCTGCGGTATGCGGAGACACTAAAAGCACCATAGTAGAACACAGATGAAGCTTCTAAGTTGATGTAATAGCCAGTAAGAAGTAGTACAATTCAAGTTTTAGGTATTGATTATTGACTTTTTAGCTGGCTTTGATGCCTTGGACATGAGCTAGGATCTGAATATTCTGCATGAAAGGAGGACTAGCAGCCGAGTTGCACGGGAGAATGTGAAAAGTGTTCATATGCAGTAAAAACCCGAAAAATCCGTCCGTTTACGTCATTTGTTATCGAATCGACTTAAACCCAGATCGTCACATTGGCCGCTCTTCTCTCTGAAACGGTTGTACTTATCGTCTGCAAAGCTATGTCGCGTGCTGCGGTATGCGGAGACACAAAAAGCACCATAGTAGAACACAGATGAAGCTTCTAAGTTGATGTAATAGCCAGTAAGAAGTAGTACAATTCAAGTTTTATGTATCGATTATTGGCTTTTTATCTCGCTTTGGCGCCTTGGACATGAGCTAGGACCTTAAGATTCTGCATGAAAGGAGGACTAGCAGCCGCGTTGCACGGGAGAATGTGAAAAGTGTTCATATGTAGTAAAAACCTTAGAAATCCGTCCGTTTACGTCATTTGTTATCGAATCGACTTAAAGCCAGATCGCCACATTGGCCGCTCTTCTCTCTGGAACCGTTGTACTTATCGTCTGCAAAGCTATGACGTGTGCTGCGGTATGCGGAGACACTAAAAGCACCATAGTAAAACACAGATGAAGCATCTAATTTAATGTAATAGAAAGTAAGAAGTAGTACAATTCAAGTTTTAGGTATCGATTATGGACTTTTTAGCCGGCTTTGGTGCCTTGGGCATGAGCTAGGACCTTAAGAATATGCATGAAAGGACGACTAGCAGCCGAGTTGCACGGGAGAATGTGAAAAGTGTTCATATGTAGTAAAAACCTGAGAAATCCGTCGGTTTTCGTCATCTGTTATCGAATCGACTTAAAGCCAGATCGTCACATTGGTCGCTCTACTCTCTGAAACGATTGTACTTGTCGTCTGCAAAGCTATGTCGCGTGCTGCGGTATGCGGGGACACTAAAAGCACCACAGTTGAACACAGATGAAGCTTCTAAGTTGATGTAATAGCCAGTAAGAAGTAGTCCAATTCAAGTTTTAGGTATCGATAATTGACTTTTTAGCGGGCTTTGGTGCCTTGGACATGAGCTAGGACCTTAAGATTCTGCATGAAAGGAGGACTAGCAGCCGAATTGCACGGGAGAATGTGAAAAGTGTTCATATGTAGTAAAAACTTGAGAAATCCGTCCGTTTTCGTCATTTGTTATCGACTCGACTTAAAGCCAGATCATCACATTGGCCGCTCTTCTCTCTGAAATCGTCGTAATTATCGTCTGCAAAGCTATTTCTCGTGCTCCGGTATGCGGAGACACTAAAAGCACCATAGTAGAAAACAGATGAAGCTTCTAAGTTGATGTAATAGCCAGTAATATATAGTACAATTCAAGTTTCAGGTATCGATTATTGACATTATAGCTGGCTCTGGAGCCTTGGACATGAGCTAGGACCTTAAGATTTTGCATGAAAGGAGGACTAGCAGCCGAGTTGCACGGGAGAATGTGGAATGTGTTCATATGTAGTAAAAACCTAGAAATCCGTCCGTTTTCGTCATTTGTTACCGAATCGACTTAAAGCCAGATCGTCACATTGGCCGCTCTTCTCTCTGAAACGGTTGTACTTATCGTCTGCAAAGCTATGTCGCGTGCTGCGGTATGCGGAGACATTAAAAGCACCATAGTAGAACACAGATGAAGCTTCTAAGTTGATGTAATAGCCAGTAAGAAGTAGTACAATACAAGTTTTAGGTATCGATTATTGATTTTTAGGTGGCTTTCGTGCCTTGGACTTGAGCTAGGACCTTAAGATTCTGCATGAAAGGAAGACTAGCAGCTGAGTTGCACGGGAGAATGTGAAAAGTGTTCATATGCAGTAAAAACCCGAAAAATCCGTTCGTTATCGTCATTTTTTTATCGAATCGACATAAAGCCAGATCGTCACATTGGCCGCTCTTCTCTCTGAAATGGTTGTACTTATCGTCTTCAAAGCTATGACGTGTGCTGCGGTATGCGGAGACACTAAAACCACCATAGTAAAACACAGATGAAGCATCTAATTTAATGTAATAGCTAGTAAGAAGTAGTACAATTCAAGTGTAAGGTATCGATTATGGACTTTTTAGCTGGCTTTGGTGCCTTGGACATGAGCTAGGACCTTAAGATTCTGCATGAAAGGAGGACTAGCAGGCGAGTTGCACGGGAGAATGTGAAAAGTGTTCATATGTAGTAAAAACCAAGAAATCCGACCGTTTTCGTCATTTGTTATCGACTCGACTTAAAGCCAGATCTTCACATTGGCCGCTCTTCTCTCTGAAACGGTTGTACTTATCGTCTGCAAAGCTATGACGTGTGCTGCGGTATGCGGAGACACTAGAACCACGATAGTAAAACAAAGATGAAGCTTCTAAGTTGATGTAATAGCCAGTAAGATATAGTACAATTCTAGTTTTAGGTATCGAATATTGACTTTTTAGCTGGCTTTGGTTCCTTGGACATGAGCTAGGACCTTAAGATTCTGCATGAGAGGAGGACTAGCAGCCGAGTTGCACGGGAGAATGTGAAAAGTGTTCATATGTAGTAAAAACCTGAGAAATCCGTCCGTTTTCGTCATCTGTTATCGAATCGACTTAAAGCCAGATCGTCACATTGGCCGCTCTACTCTCTGAAACGATTGTACTTATCGTCTACTAAGCTATGTCGCGTGCTGCGGTATGCGGGGACACAAAAAAGCACCACAGTAGAACACAGATGAAGGTTCTAAGTTGATGTAATAGCCAGTAAGAAATAGTCCAATTGAAGTTTTAGGTATCGATTATTGACTTTTTAGCGGGCTTTGGTGCCTTGGCCATGAGCTAGGACCTTAAGATTCTGCACGAAAGGAGGACTAGCAGCCGAGTTGCACGGGAGAATATGAAAAGTGTTCATATGTAGTAAAAACCTGAGAAATCCGTCCGTTTTCGTCATTTGTTATCGACTCGACTTAAAGCCAGATCATCACATTGGCCGCTCTTCTCTCTGAAATCGTCGTAATTATCGTCTGCAAAGCTATGTCTCGTGCTCCGGAATGCGGAGACACTAAAAGCACCATAGTAGAACACAGATGAAGGTTCTAAGTTGATGTAATAGCCAGTAAGATATAGTACAATTCTAGTTTTAGGTATCGATTATTGACTTATTAGCTGGCTTTGGTGCCTTGGACATGAGCTAGGACCGTAAGATTCTGCATGAAAGGAGGACTAGCAACCGCGTTGCACGGGAGAATGTGAGAAGTGTTCATATGTAGTAAAAACCTGAGAAATCCGTCCGTTTTCGTCATTTGTTATCGAATCGACTAAAAGCCAGAATGTCACACTGGCCGCTCTTCTATCTGAAACGGTTGTACTTATCGTCTGCAAAGCTATGTCGCGTGCTGCGGTATGCGGAGACACTAAAAGCACCATAGTAGAACACAGATGAATGTTCTAAGTTGATGTAATAGCCAGTAAGAAGTAGTCCAATTCAAGTTTTAGGTATCGATTATTGACTTTTTAGCTGGCTTTGGTTCCTTGGACATGAGCTAGGACCTTAAGATTCTGCATGAAAGGAGGACTAGCAGCCGCGTTGCACGGGAGAATGTGAAATGTGTTCATATGTAGTAAAAACCTGAGAAATCCGTCCGTTTTCGTCATTTGTTATCGAATCGACTTAAAGCCCGATCGCCACATTGGCCGCTCTTCTCTCTGAAACGGTTGTACTTATCGTCTGCAATGCTATGTCGCGTGCTGCGGTATGTGGAGACACTAAAATCTCCATAGTAGAACACAGATGAAGCTTCTAAGTTGATGTAATAGCCAGTAAGAAGTAGTACAATTCAAGTTTAGGTATCGATTATTGAATTTTTAGCTGGCTTTGGTGCCTTGGACTTGAGCTAGGACCTTAAGATTCTGCATGAAAGGAGGCCTAGCTGCAGAGTTGCACGGAAGTATGTGAAAAGTGTTCATATGTAGTAAAAACCTGAGAAATCGGTCCGTTTTACGTCATTTGTTATCGCCTCGACCTAAAGCCAGATCATCACATTGGCCGCTCTTCTCTCTGAAACGGTCCTAATTATCGTCTGCAAAGCTATGTCTCGTGCTCCGGTATGCGGAGACACTAAAAGCACCATAGTAGAAAACAGATGAAGCTTCTAAGTTGATGTAATAGCCAGTAAGATATAGTACAATTCAAGTTTTAGGTTTCGATTATTGACTTTTTAGCTGGCTTTGGTGCCTTGGACATGAGCTAGGACCTTAAGATTCTGCATGAAAGGAGGACTAGCAGCCGAGTTGCACGGGAGAATGTGGAATGTGTTCATATGTAGTTAAAACCTAGGAATCCGTCCATTTTCGTCATTTGTTACCGAATCGACTTAAAGCCAGATCGTCACATTGGCCGCTCTTCTCTCTGAAACGGTTGTACTTATCGTCTGCAAAGCTATGTCGCGTGCTGCGGTATGCGGAGACACTAAAAGCACCATAGTAGAACACTGATGAAGCTTCTAAGTTGATGTAATAGCCAGTAAGATATAGTACAATTCTAGTTTTAGGTATCGATTATTGACTTATTAGCTGGCTTCGGTGCCTTATACATGAGCTAGGACCTTAAGATTCTGCATGAAAGGAGGACTAGCAGCCGCGTTGCACGGGAGAAAGTGAGAAGTGTTCATATGTAGTAAAAACCTGAGAAATCCGTCTGTTTTCGTCATTTGTTATCGAATCGTCTTAAAGCCAGAATGTCACACTGGCCGCTCTTCTCTCTGAAACGGTTGTACTTATCGTCTGCAAAGCTATGTCGCGTGCTGCGGTATGCGGAGACACTAAAAGCACCATAGTAGAACACAGATGAATGTTCTAAGTTGATGTAATAGCCAGTAAGATGTAGTACAATTCAAGTTTTATGTATCGATTATTGACTTTTTGGCTGGCTTTGGTTCCTTGGACATGAGCTAGGACCTTAAGATTCTGCATGAAAGGAGGCCTAGCTGCAGAGTTGCACGGGAGAATGTGAAAAGTGTTCATATGTAGTAAAAACCTGAGAAATCCGTCCGTTTTCGTCATTTGTTATCGACTCGACTTAAAGCCAGATCATCACATTGGCCGCTCTTCTCTCTGAAACGGTCCTAATTATCGTCTGCAAAAGCTATGTCTCTTGCTCCGGTATGCGGAGACACTATAAGCACCATAGTAGAAAACAGATGAAGCTTCTAAGTTGATGTAATAGCCAGTAAGATATAGTACAATTCAAGTTTTAGGTTTCGATTATTGACTTTTTAGCTGGCTTTGGTGACTTCTACGTGAGCTAGGACCTTAAGATTCTGCATGAAAGGAGGACTAGCAGCCGAGTTGCACGGGAGAATGTGGAATGTGTTCATATGTAGTAAAAACCTAGAAATCCGTCCGTTTTCGTCATTTGTTACCGAATCTACTTAAAGCCAGATCGTCACATTGTCCGCTCTTCTCTCTGAAACGGTTGTACTTATCGTCTGGAAAGCTATGTCGCGTGCTGCGGCATGCGGAGACACTAAAAGCACCATAGTAGAACACAGATGAAGCTTCTGAGTTGATGTAATAGCCAGTAAGAAGTAGACCAATTCAAGTTTTAGGTATTGATTATTGACTTTTTAGCTGGCTTTGGTTCCTTGGACATGAGCTAGGAACTTAAGATTCATCATGAAAGGAGGACTAGCTGCCGAGTTGCACGGGAGAATGTGAAAAGTGTTCATATGTAGTAAAAACCTGAGAAATCCGTCCGTTTTCGTCATTTGTTATCGACTCGACTTAAAGCCAGATCTCCACATTGGCCGCTCTTCTCTCTGAAACGGTCCTAATTATCGTCTGCAAAGCTATGTCCCGTGCTCCGGTATGCGGAGACACTAAAAGCACCATAGTAGAAGACAGATGAAGCTTCTAAGTTGATGTAATAGCCAGTAAGATATAGTACAATTCAATTTTTAGGTATCGATTATTGACTTTTTAGCTGGCTTTGGTGCCTTGGACATGAGCTAGGACAGTAAGATTCTGCATGAAAGGAGGACTAGCAGCCAAGTTGCACGGAAGAATGTGGAATGTGTTCATATGTACTAAAAACCTAGAAATCCGTCCGTTTTCGTCATTTGTTATAGAATCGACTTAAAGCCAGATCGTCACATTGGTCGCTCTTCTCTCTGAAACGGTTGTACTTATCGTCTGCAAAGCTACGTCGCGTGCTGCGATATGCGGAGACACTAAAAGATCCATTGTATAACACAGATGAAGCTTGATAGTTGATGTAATAGCCAGTAAGAAGTAGCACAATTCAAGTTTTAAGTATCGATTATTGACTTTTTAGCTCGCTTTGGTGCCTTGGACATGAGCTAGGACCTTAAGATTCTGCATGAAAGGAGGACTATCAGCCGAGTTGTACGGGAGAATGTGAAAAGTGTTCATATGTAGTAAAATCCTAGAAATCCATCCGTTTTCGTCATTTGTTATCGAATCCACTTAAAGCCAGATCGTCATATTGGCTGCATTTATGTCTAAAACGGTTGTACTTATCGTCTGCAAAGCTATGTCGCGTGCTGCGGTATGCGGAGACACTAAAAGCATCATAGTAGAACACAGATGAAGCTTCTAAGTTGATGTAATAGACAGTAAGAAGTAGTACAATTCAAGTTTTAGGTATCGATTATTGACTTTATAGCTATCTTTGGTGCCTTGGACATGAGCTAGGACCTTAAGATTCTGCATGAAAGGAGGACTAGCAGCTGATTTGCACGGGAGAATGTGAAAGGTGTTCATATGTAGTAAAAACCTGAGAAATCCGTCCGTTTTCGTCATTTGTTATCGACTCGACTTAAAGCCAGATCTTCACATTGGCCGCTCTTCTCTCTGAAACTGTTGTACTTATCGTCTGCAAAGCTATGACGTGTGCTGCGGTATGCGGAGACACTAAAACCACCATAGTAAAACACAGATGAAGCTTCTAAGTTGATGTAATAGCCAGTAAGATATAGTACAATTCCAGTTTTAGGTATCGATTATTGACTTTTTAGCTGGCTTTGGTTCCTTGGACATGAGCTAGGACCTTAAGATCCTGCATGAAAGGAGGACTAGCAGCCGCGTTGCACGGGAGAATGTGAGAAGTGTTCATATGTAGTAAAAACCTAGAAATCCGTCCGTTTTCGTCATTTGTTACCGAATCGACTTAAAGCCCGATCGTCACATTGGCCGCTCTTCTCTCTGAAACGGTTGTACTTATCGTCTGCAAAGCTATGTCGCGTGCTGCGGTATGCGGAGACACTAAAAGCACCATAGTAGAATACAGATGAAGGTTCTAAGTTGATGTAATAGCCAGTAAGAAGTAGTCCAATTCAAGTTTTATTTATCGATTATTGACTTTTTAGCTGGCTTTGGTGCCTTGGACATGAGGTAGGACCTTAAGATTCTGCATGAAAGGAGGACCAGCAGCCGAGTTGCACGGGAGAATGTGAAAAGTGTTCATTTGTAGTAAAAACCTAGAAATCCGTCCGTTTTTGTCATTTGTTATCGAATCGACTTAAAGCCAGATCGTCACATTGGTCGCTCTTCTCTCTGAAACGATTGTACTTATCGTCTGCAAAGCTATGTCGCGTGCTGCGGTATGCGGAGACACTAAAAGCACCATAGTAGAAAACAGATGAAGCTTCTAAGTTGATGTAATAGCCAGTAAGATATAGTACAATTCAAGTTTTAGGTTTCGATTATTGACTTTTTAGCTGGCTTTGATGCCTTGGACATGAGCTAGGACCTTAAGATTCTGCATGAAAGGAGGACTAGCAGCCGAGTTGCACGGAAGAATGTGGAATGTGTTCATATGTAGTAAAAACCTAGAAATCCGTCCGTTTTCGTCATTTGTTATCGAATCGACTTAAAGCCAGATCATCACATTGGCCGCTCTTCTCTCCGAAACGGTTGTACTTATCGTCTGCAAAGCTACGTCGCGTGCTGCGATATGCGGAGACACTAAAAGATCCATAGTAGAACACAGATGAAGCTTCTAAGTTGATGTAATAGCCAGTAAGAAGTAGCACAATTCAAGTTTTAGGTATCGATTATTGACTTTTTAGCTGGCTTTGGTGCCTTGGACATGAGCTAGGACCTTAAGATTCTGCATGAAAGGAGGACTAGCAGCTGATTTGCACGGGAGAATGTGAAAAGTGTTCATATGTAGTAAAAACCTGAGAAATTCGTCCGTTTTCGTCATTTGTTATCGACTCGACTTAAAGCCAGATCTTCACATTGACCGCATTTCTGTCTAAAACGGTTGTACTTATCGTCTGCAAAGCTATGTTGCTTGCTGCGATATGTGGAGACACTAAAAGCACCATAGTAGAACACATATGAAGCTTCTAAGTTGATGTAATAGCCAGTAAGATATAGTACAATTCAAGTTTCAGGTATCGATTATTGACTTTATAGCTGGCTCTGGAGACTTGGACATAGCTAGGACCTTAAGATTCTGCATGAAAGGAGGACTAGCAGCCGAGTTGCACGGGAGAATGTGAAAAGTGTCCATATGTAGTAAAAACCTGAGAAATCCGTCTGTATTCGTCATTTGTTATCGAATCGACTTAAAGCCAGATCGTCAAATTGGTCGCTCTTCTCTCTGAAACGATTGTACTTATTGTCTGCCAAGCTATGTCGCGTGCTGCGGTATGCGGAGACACTAAAAGCACCATAGTAGAACACAGATGAAGCTTCTAAGTTGATGTAATAGCCAGTAAGATGTAGTACAATTCAAGTTTTAGGTATCGATTATTGACTTTTTAGGTGGCTTTGGTGCCTTGGACATGAGCTAGGACCTTAAGATTCTGCATGAAAGGAGAACTAGCAGCCGAGTTGCACGGGAGAATGTGAAAAGTGTTCATATGCAGTAAAAACCTTAGAAATCCGTCCGTTTTCGTCATTTGTTATCGAATCGACTTAAAGCCAGATCGTCACAATGGCCGCTCTTCTCTCTGAAACGGTTGTACTTATCGTATGCAAAGCTATGTCGCGAGCTGCGGCATGCGGAGACACAAAAAACAACATAGTAAAATACAGATGAAGCTTCTAAGTTGATGTAATAGCAAGTAAGAAGTAGTACAATTCTATGTTTTGGTACTGATTATTGACTTTTTAGTTGGGTTTGGTGCCTTGGACATGAGCTAGGACCTTAAGATTCTGCATGAAAGCAGGACTAGCAGCCGAGTTGCACGGGAGAGTGTGAAAAGTGTTCATTTGCAGTAAAAACCCGAAAAATCCGTCCGTTTTCGTCATTTGTTATCGAATCGACTTAAAGCCAGATCGTCACATTGGCCGCTCTTCTCTCTGAAACGGTTGTACTTATCGTCTGCAAAGCGATGTCGCGTGCTGCGGTATGCGCAGACACCAAAAGCACCATAGTAGAAAACAGATGAAGCTTCTAAGTTGATGTAATAGCCAGTAAGAAGTAGTGCAATTTAAGTTTTAGGTATCGATTATTGACTTTTTAGCTGGCTTTGATGCCTTGGACATGAGCTAGGACCTTAAGATTCTGCATGAAAGGAGAACTAGCACCGGAGTTGCACGGGAGAATGTGAAAAGTGTTCATATATAGTAAAAACCTGAGAAATCCGTCCGTTTTCGTCATTTGTTATCGAATCGACTTATAGCCAGATCGTTACATTGGCCGCTCTTCTCTCTGAAACGGTTGTACTTATCGTCTGCAAAGCTATGACGCGTGCTGCGGTATGCGGAGACACTAAAACCACCATAGTAAAACACAGATGAAGCATCTAATTTAATGTAATAGAAAGTAAGAAGTAGTACAATTCAAGTTTTAGGTATTGATTATGGACTTTTTAGCTGGCTTTGGTGCCTTGGGCAAGAGCTAGGACATTAAGAATCTGCATGAAAGGAGGACTAGCAGCCGAGTTGCACCTGAGAATGTGAAAAGTGTTCATATGTAGTAAAAACCTGAGAAATCCGTCCGTTTTCGTCATTTGTTATCGAATCGACTTAAAGCCAGATCGTCACATTGGCCGCTCTTCTCTCTGAAACCTTTGTACTTATCGTCTGCAAAGCGATGTCGCGTGCTGCGGTATGCGCAGACACTAAAAGCACCATAGTAGAAAACAGATGAAGCTTCTAAGTTGATGTAATAGCCAGTAAGATGTAGTACAATTTAAGTTTTAGGTATCGATTATTGACTTTTTAGTTGGCTTTGGTGCCTTGGACATGAGCTAGGACCTTAAGATTCTGCATGAAAGGAGAACTAGCACCGGAGTTGCACGGGAGAATGTGAAAAGTGTTCATATGTAGTAAAAACCTGAGAAATCCGTCCGTTTTCGTCATTTGTTATTGACTCAACTTGAAGCCAGATGATCACATTGGCCGCTCTTCTCTCTGAAACGGTCGTAATTATCGTCTGCAAAGCTATGTCTCGTGCTCCAGTATGCGGAGACACTAAAAGCACCATAGTAGAAAACAGATGAAGCTTCTAAGTTGATGTAATAGCCAGTAAGTTATAGTACAATTCAAGTTTTAGGTATCGATTATTGACTTTTTAGCTGGCTTTGGTGCCTTGGACATGAGCTAGGACCTTAACATTCTGCATGAAAGGAGGACTAGCAGCCGAGTTGGACGGGAGAATGTGAAAAGTGTTCATATGCAGTAAAAACCCGAAAAATCCGTTATCGTCATTTTTTATCGAATCGACATAAGGCCAGATCGTCACATTGGCCGCTCTTCTCTCTGAAATGGTTGTACTTATCGTCTGCAAAGATATGACGTGTGCTGCGGTATGCGGAGACACTACAACCACCATAGTAAAACACAGATGAAGCATCTAATTTAATGTAATAGCCAGTAAGAAGTAGTACAATTCAAGTTTTAAGTATCGATTATGGACTTTTTAGCTGGCTTTGGTGCCTTGGACATGAGCTAGGACGTTAAGAATCTGCATGAAAGGAGGACTAGCAGCCGAGTTGCACGGGACAATGTGAAAGGTGTTCATATGTAGTAAAAACCTGAGAAATCCGTCCGTTTTCGTCATCTGTTACCGAATCGACTTAAAGCCAGATCGTCACATTGGTCGGTCTTCTCTCTGAAACGATTGTACTTATCGACTGCAAAGCTATGTCACGTGCTGCGGTTTCCGGAGACACTAAAAGCACCATAGTAGAACACAGATGAAGGTTCTAAGTTGATGTAATAGCCAGTAAGAAGTAGTCCAATTCAAGTTTTAGGTATCGATTATTGACTTTTTAGCTGGCTTTGGTTCCTTGGACATGAGCTAGGACGTTAAGATTCTGCATGAAAGGAGGACTAGCAGCCGAGTTGCACGGAACAATGTGAAAAGTGTTCATATGTAGTAAAAACCAAGAAATCCGTCCGTTTTCGTCTTTTGTTACCGAATCGACATAAAGCCAGATCGTCACATTGGCCGCTCTTCTCTCTGAAATGGTCGTACTTATCGTCTGCAAAGCTATGTCGCGTGCTGCGGTATGCGGAGACACTAAAATCACCATAGTAGAAAACAGATGAAGCTTCTAAGTTGATGTAATAGCCAGCAAGATATAGTACAATTCAAGTTTTAGGTTTCGATTATTGACTTTTTAGCTGGCCTTGGTGCCTTGGACATGAGCTAGGACCTTAAGATTCTGCATGAAAGGAGGACTAGCAGCCGAGTTGCACAGGAGAATGTGGAATGTGTTCATATGTAGTAAAAACCTAGAAATCCGTCCGTTTTCGTCATTTGTTACCGAATCGACTTAAAGCCAGATCTTCACATTGGCCGCTCTTCTCTCTGAAACGGTCCTAATTATCGTCTGCAAAGCTATGTCTCGTGCTCCGGTATGCGGAGACACTAAAAGCACCATAGTAGAAAACAGATGAAGCTTCTAAGTTGATGTAATGGCCAGTAAGATATAGTACAATTCAAGTTTTAGGTATCGATTATTGACTTTTTAGGTGGCTTTGGTGCCTTGGACTTGAGCTAGGACCTTAAGATTCTGTATGAAAGGAGGACTAGCAGCCGAGTTGCACGGGAGAATGTGAAAAGTGTTCATATGCAGTAAAAACCCGAAAAATCCGTTCGTTATCGTCATTTTTTTATCGAATCGACATAAGGCCAGATCGTCACATTAGCCGCTCTTCTCTCCGAAATGGTTGTACTTACCGACTACAAAGCTCTGTCGCGTGCTGCGGTATCCGGAGACACTAAAAGCACCATAGTAGAACACAGATGAAGGTTCTAAGTTGATGTAATAGCCAGTAAGAAGTAGTCAAACTCAAGTTGTAGGTATCGATTATTGACTTTTTAGCTGGCTTTGGTGCCTTGGACATGAGCTAGGACCTTAAGATTCTGCATGAAAGGAGGACTAGCAGCAGAGATGCACGGGACAATGTGAAAAGTGTTCATATGTAGTAAAAACCTGAGAAATCCGTCCGTTTTCGTCATTTGTTATCGAATCGACTTAAAGCCAGATCGTCACATTGGTCGCTCTTCTCTCTGAAACGATTGTACTCATCGTCTGCAAAGCTATGTCGCGTGCTGCGGTATGCGGAGACACTAAAAGTACCATAGTAGAACACAGATGAAGGTTCTAAGTTGATGTAATAGCCAGTAAGAAGTAGACCAATTCAAGTTTTAGGTATCGATTATTGACTTTTTAGCTGGCCTTGGTTCCTTGGACATGAGCTAGGACCTTAAGATTCTGCATGAAATGAGGAGTAGCTGCCGAGTTGCACGGGAGAATGTGAAAAGTGTTCATATGTAGTAAAAACCTGAGAAATCAGTCCGTTTTCGTCATTTGTTATCGACTCGACTTAAAGCCAGATCTTCACATTGGCCGCTCTTCTCTCTGAAACGGTCCTAATTATCGTCTGCAAAGCTATGTCTCGTGCTAGGGTATGCGGAGACAATAGAAGCACCATAGTAGAAAACAGATGAAGCTTCTAAGTTGATGTATAGCCAGTAAGATATAGTAAAATTCAAGTTTTAGGTTTCGATTATTGACTTTTTAGCTGGCTTTGGTGCCTTGGATATGAGCTAGGACCTTAAGATTCTGCATGAAAGGAGGACTAGCAGCCGAGTTGCATGGGAGAATGTGGAATGTGTTCATATGTAGTAAAAACCTAGAAATCCGTCCGTTTTCGTCATTTGTTACCGAATCGACTTAAAGCCAGATCGTCACATTGGCCGCTCTTCTCTCTGAAACGGTTGTACTTATCGTCTGCAAAGCTATGTCGCGTGCTGCGGTATGCGGAGACACTAAATGCACCATAGTAAAACACAGATGAAGCTTCTAAGTTGATGTAATAGCCAGTAAGAAGTAGTACAATTCAAGTTTTAGGTAGTGATTATTGACTTTTTATCTGGCTTTGGTGCCTTGGACATGAGCTAGGACGTTAAGATTCTGCATGAAAGGAGGACTAGCAGCCGAGTTGCACGGGACAATGTGAAAAGTGTTCATATGTAGTAAAAACCTGAGTAATCCGTCCGTTTTCGTCATTTGTTATCGAATCGACTTAAATGCCAGATCGTCACATTGGCAGCTCTTCTCTCTGAAACGGTCGTAATTATCGTCTGCAAAGCTATGTCTCGTGCTCCAGTATGCGGAGACACTAAAAGCACCATAGTAGAAGACAGATGAAGCTTCTAAGTTGATGTAATAGCCAGTAAGATATAGTACAATTCATGTTTTAGGTATCGATTATTGACTTTTTAGCTGGCTTTGGTGCCTTGGACATGAGCTAGGACCTTAAGATTCTGCATGAAAGGAGGACTAGCAGCCGAGTTGCACGGGAGAATGTGGAATGTGTTCATATGTAGTAAAAACCTAGAAATCCGTCCGTTTTCGTCATTTGTTATCGAATCGACTTAAAGCCAGATCGTCACATTGGCCGCTCTTCTCTATGAAACGGTTGTACTTATCGTCTGCAAAGCTATGTCGCGTGCTGCGGTATGCGCAGACACTAAAAGCACCATAGTAGAAAACAGATGAAGCTTCTAAGTTGATGTAATAGCCAGTAAGAAGTAGTACAACTCAAGTTTTAGGTATCGATAATTGACTTTTTAGCTTGCTTTTGTGCCTTGGACATGAGCTAGGACCTTGATATTCTGCATGAAAGGAGGACTATCAGCCGAGTTGCACGGGTGAATGTGAAAAGTGTTCACATGTAGCAAAAACATTAGAAATCCGTCCGTTTTCGTCATTTGTTATCGAATCGACTTAAAGCCAGATAGTTACATTGGCCGCTCTTCTCTCTGAAACGGTTGTACTTATCGTCTGCAAAGGTATGTAGCGTGCTGCGGTATGTGGAGACACTAAAAGCACCATAATAGAACACACATGAAACTTCTAAGTTGATGTAATAGCCAGTAAGAAGTAGTCCAATTCAAGTTTTAGGTATCGATTATTGACTTCTTAGCTGGCTTTGGTTCCTTGGACATGAGCTAGGACCTTAAGATTCTGCATGAAAGGAGGCCTAGCTGCAGAGTTGCACGGGAGAATGTGAAAAGTGTTCATATGTAGTTAAAACCTGAGAAATCGGTCCGTTTTCGTCATTTGTTATCGACTCGACTTAAAGCCAGATCATCACATTGGGCGCTCTTCTTTCTGAAATGGTCCTAATTATCGTCTGCAAAGCTATGTCTCTTGCTCCGGTATGCGGAGACACTAAAAGCACCATAGTAGAAAACAGATGAAGCTTCTAAGTTGATGTAATAGCCAGTAAGATATAGTACAATTTATGTTTTAGGTATCGATTATTGACTCTTTAGCTGGCTTTGGTGCCTTGGACATGAGCTAGGACCTTATGATTCTGCATGAAAGGAGGACTAGCAGCCGAGTTGCACGGGAGAATGTGGAATGTGTTCATATGTAGTAAAAACCTAGAAATCCGTCCGTTTTCGTCATTTGTTATCGAATCGACTTAAAGCCAGATCGTCACATTGGCCGCTCTTCTCTATGAAACGGTTGTACTTATCGTCTGCAAAGCTATGTCGCGTGCTGCGGTATGCGCAGACACTAAAAGCACCATAGTAGAAAACAGATGAAGCTTCTAAGTTGATGTAATAGCCAGTAAGAAGTAGTACAACTCAAGTTTTAGGTATCGATAATTGACTTTTTAGCTTGCTTTTGTGCCTTGGACATGAGCTAGGACCTTGATATTCTGCATGAAAGGAGGACTATCAGCCGAGTTGCACGGGTGAATGTGAAAAGTGTTCACATGTAGCAAAAACATTAGAAATCCGTCCGTTTTCGTCATTTGTTATCGAATCGACTTAAAGCCAGATAGTTACATTGGCCGCTCTTCTCTCTGAAACGGTTGTACTTATCGTCTGCAAAGGTATGTAGCGTGCTGCGGTATGTGGAGACACTAAAAGCACCATAATAGAACACACATGAAACTTCTAAGTTGATGTAATAGCCAGTAAGAAGTAGTCCAATTCAAGTTTTAGGTATCGATTATTGACTTCTTAGCTGGCTTTGGTTCCTTGGACATGAGCTAGGACCTTAAGATTCTGCATGAAAGGAGGCCTAGCTGCAGAGTTCCACGGGAGAATGTGAAAAGTGTTCATATGTAGTTAAAACCTGAGAAATCGGTCCGTTTTCCTCATTTGTTATCGACTCGACTTAAAGCCAGATCATCACATTGGCCGCTCTTCTTTCTGAAATGGTCCTAATTATCGTCTGCAAAGCTATGTCTCTTGCTCCGGTATGCGGAGACACTAAAAGCACCATAGTAGAAAACAGATGAAGCTTCTAAGTTGATGTAATAGCCAGTAAGATATAGTACAATTCAAGTTTTAGGTTTCGATTATTGACTTTTTAGCTGGCTTTGGTGCCTTGGACATGAGCTAGGACCTTAAGATTCTGCATGAAAGGAGGACTAGCAGCCGAGTTGCACAGGAGAATGTGGAATGTGTTCATATGCAGTAAAAACCCGAAAAATCCGTTCGTTATCGTCATTTTTTTATCGAATCGACATAAGGCCAGATCGTCACATTGGCCACTCTTCTCTCTGAAATGGTTGTACTTATCGTCTGCAAAGATATGTCGTGTGCTGCGGTATGCGGAGACACTAAAAGCACCATAATAAAACACAGATGAAGCATCTAATTTAATGTAATAGCCAGTAAGAAGTAGTACAATTCAAGTTTTAGGTATCGATTATGGACTTTTTAGCTGGCTTTGGTGCCTTGGACATGAGCTAGGACCTTAAGATTCTGCATGAAAGGAGGACTAGTACCGGAGTTGCACGGGAGAATGTGAAAAGTGTTCATATGTAGTAAAAACCTGAGAAATCCGTCCGTATTCGTCATTTGTTATCGACTCAACTTAAAGCCAGATCATCACATTGGCCGCTCTTCTCTCTGAAACGGTCGTAATTATCGTCTGCAAAGCTATGTCTCGTGCTCCAGTATGCGGAGACACAAAAGCACCATAGTAGAAAACAGATGAAGCTTCTAAGTTGATGTAATAGCCAGTAAGATATAGTACAATTCAAGTTTTAGATATCGATTATTGACTTTTTAGCTGGCTTTGGTGCCTTGGACATGAGCTAGGACCTTAAGATTCTGCATGAAAGGAGGACTAGCTGCCGAGTTGCACGGGAGAATGTGGAATGTGTTCATATGTAGTAAAAACCTAGAAATCCGTCCGTTTTCGTCATTTGTTATCGAATCGACTTAAAGCCAGATCGTCACATTGGCCGCTCTTCTCTCTGAAACGGTTGTACTTATCGTCTGCAAAGCTATGTCGCGTGCTGCGGTATGCGCAGACACTAAAAGCACCATAGTAGAAAACAGATGAAGCTTCTAAGTTGATGTAATAGCCAGTAAGAAGTAGTACAACTCAAGTTTTAGGTATCGATAATTGACTTTTTAGCTTGCTTTTGTGCCTTGGACATGAGCTAGGACCTTGATATTCTGCATGAAAGGAGGACTATCAGCCGAGTTGCACGGGAGAATGTGAAAAGTGTTCACATGTAGCAAAAACATTAGAAATCCGTCCGTTTTCGTCATTTGTTATCGAATCGACTTAAATCCAGATCGTTACATTGGCCGCTCTTCTCTCTGAAACGGTTGTACTTATCGTCTGCAAAGCTATGTAGCGTGCTGCGGTATGTGGAGACACTAAAAGCACCATAATAGAACACACATGAAACTTCTAAGTTGATGTAATAGCCAGTAAGAAGTAGTCCAATTCAAGTTTTAGGTATCGATTATTGACTTTTTAGCTGGCTTTGGTTCCTTGGACATGAGCTAGGACCTTAAGATTCTGCATGAAAGGAGGACTAGAAGCCGAGTTGCACGGGAGAATGTGAAAAGTGTTCATATGCAGTAAAAACCCGAAAAATCCGTTCGTTATCGTCATTTTTTTATCGAATCGACATAAGGCCAGATCGTCACATTGGCCACTATTCTCTCTGAAATGGTTGTACTTATCGTCTGCAAAGATATGACGTGTGCTGCGGTATGCGGAGACACTAAAAGCACCATAGTAAAACACAGATGAAGCATCTAATTTAATGTAATAGCCAGTAAGAAGTAGTACAATTCAAGTTTTAGGTAGCGATTATGGACTTTTTAGCTGGCTTTGGTGCCTTGGACATGAGCTAGGACCTTAAGAATCTGCATGAAAGGAGGACTAGCAGCCGAGTTGCACGGCAGAATGTGAAAAGTGTTCATATGTAGTAAAAACCTGAGAAATCCGTCCGTATTCGTCATTTGTTACCGAATCGAATTAAAGCCAGATCGTCACATTGGTCGGTCTTCTCTCTGAAACGATTGTACTTATCGACTGCAAAGCTCTGTCGCGTGCTGCGGTATACGGAGACACTAAAAGCACCATAGTAGAACACAGATGAAGGTTCTAAGTTGATGTAATAGCCAGTAAGAGGTAGTCCAATTCAAGTTTTAGGTATCGATTATTGACTTTTTAGCTGGCTTTGGTGCCTTGGACATGAGCTAGGACCTTAAGATTCTGCATGAAAGGAGGACTAGCAGCAGAGTTGCACGGGACAATGTGAAAAGTGTTCATATGTAGTAAAAACCTAGAAATCCGTCCGTTTTCGTCATTTGTTATCGAATCGACGTAAAGCCAGATCGTCACATTGGTCGCTCTTCTCTCTGAAACGATTGTACTTATCGTCTGCAAAGCTATGTCGCGTGCTGCGGTATGCGGAGACTAAAAGCACCATAGTAGAACACAGATGAAGGTTCTAAGTTGATGTAATAGCCAGTAAGAAGTAGACCAATTCAAGTTTTAGGTATCGATTATTGACTTTTTAGCTGGCTTTGGTTCCTTGGACATGAGCTAGGACCTTAAGATTCTGCATCAAAGGAGGACTAGCTGCCGAGTTGCACGGGAGAATGTGAAAAGTGTTCATATGTAGTAAAAACCTGAGAAATCCGTCCGTTTTCGTCATTTGTTATCGAATCGACTTAAAGCCAGATCGTCACATTGGCCGCTCTTCTCTCTGAAACGGTTGTACTTATCGTCTGCAAAGCTATGTCGCGTGCTGAGGTATGCGGAGACACTAAAAGCACCATAGTAGAACACAGATGAAGCTTCTAAGTTGATGTAATAGCCAGTAAGAAGTAGTACAATTCAAGTTTTAGGTATCGATTATTGACTTTTTAGGGGGCTTTGGTGCCTTGGACTTGAGCTAGGACCTTAAGATTCTGCATGAAAGGAGGACTAGCAGCTGAGTTGCACGGGAGAATCTGAAAAGTGTTGATATGCAGTAAAAACCTGAAAAATCCGTTCGTTATCGTCATTTTTTTATCGAATCGTCATAAGGCCAGATCGTCACATTGGCCGCTCTTCTCTCTGAAATGGTTGTACTTATCGTCTGCAAAGATATGACGTGTGCTGCGGTATGCGGAGACACTACAACCACCATAGTAAAACACAGATGAAGCATCTAATTTAATGTAATAGCCAGTAAGAAGAAGTACAATTCAAGTTTTAGGTATCGATTATGGACTTTATAGCTGGCTTTGGTGCCTTGGACATAAGCTAGGACCTTAAGAATCTGCATGAAAGGAGGACTAGCAGCCGAGTTGCACGGGAGAATGTGAAAAGTGTTCATATGTAGTAAAAACCTGAGAAATCCGTCCGTATTCGTCATTTGTAACCGAATCGACTTAAAGCCAGATCGTCACATTGGTCGCTCTTCTCTCTGAAACGATTGTACTTATCGACTGCAAAGCTATGTCGCGTGCTGCGGTATCCGGAGACACTAAAAGCACCATAGTAGAACACAGATGAAGGTTCTAAGTTGATGTAATAGCCAGTAAGAAGTAGTCCAATTCAAGTTTTAGGTATCGATTATTGACTTTTTAGCTGGCTTTGGTGCCTTGGACATGAGCTAATACCTTAAGGTTCTGCATGAAAGGAGGACTAGCAGCAGAGTTGCACGGGACAATGTGAAAAGTGTTCATATGTAGTAAAAACCTAGAAATCCGTCCGTTTTCGTCATTTGTTATCGAATCGACTTAAAGCCAGATCGTCACATTGGTCGCTCTTCTCTCTGAAACGATTGTACTTATCGTCTGCAAAGCTATGTCGCGTGCTGCGGTATGCGGAGACACTAAAAGCACCATAGTAGAACACAGATGAAGGTTCTAAGTTGATGTAATAGCCAGTAAGAAGTAGACCAATTCAAGTTTTAGGTATCGATTATTGACTTTTTAGCTGGCTTTTGTTCCTTGGACATGAGCTAGGACCTTAAGATTCTGCATGAAAGGAGGACTAGCTGCCGAGTTGCACGGGAGAATGTGAAAAGTGTTCACATGTAGTAAAAACCTGAGAAATCCGTCCGTTTTCGTCATTTGTTATCGACTCGACTTAAAGCCAGATCTTCACATTGGCCGCTCTTCTCTCTGAAACGGTCCTAATTATCGTCTGCAAAGCTATGTCTCGTGCTCCGGTATGCGGAGACACTAAAAGCACCATAGTAGAAAACAAGATGAAGCTTGTAAGTTGATGTAATAGCCAGTAAGATATAGTACAATTCAAGTTTTAGGTATGGATCATTGACTTTTTAGCTGGCTTTGGTGCCTTGGACATGAGCTAGGACCTTAAGATTCTGCATGGAAAGAGGACTAGCAGCCGAGTTGCACGGAAGAATGTGGAATGTGTTCATATGTAGTAAAAACCTAGAAATCCGTCCGTTTTCGTCATTTGTTATCGAATCGACTTAAAGCCAGATCGTCACATTGGCCGCATTTATGTCTAAAACGATTGTACTTATCGTATGCAAAGCTATGTCGCGTGCTGCGGTATGCGGAGACACTAAAAGCATCATAGTAGAACACAGATGAAGCTTCTAAGTTGATGTAATAGATAGTAAGAAGTAGTACAATTCAAGTTTTAGGTATCGATTATTGACTTTATAGCTATCTTTGGTGACTTTGACATGAGCTAGGACCTTAAGATTCTTCATGAAAGGAGGACTAGCAGCTGATTTGCACGGGAGAATGTGAAAAGTGTTCATATGTAGTAAAAACCTGAGAAATCCGTCCGTTTTCGTCATTTGTTATCGACTCGACTTAAAGCCAGATCTTCACATTGGCCGCTCTTCTCTCTGAAACGGTTGTACTTATCGTCTGCAAAGCTATGACGTGTGCTGCGGTATGCGGAGACACTAAAACCACCATAGTAAAACACAGATGAAGCTTCTAAGTTGATGTAATAGCCAGTAAGATATAGTACAATTCTAGTTTTAGGTATCGATTATTGACTTTTTAGCTGGCTTTGGTGCCTTGGACATGAGCTAGGACGTTAAGATTCTGCATGAAAGGAGGACTAGCAGCCGCGTTGCACGAGAGAATGTGAGAAGTGTTCATATGTAGTAAAAACCTGAGAAATCCGTCCTTTTTCGTCATTTGTTATCGAATCGACTTAAAGCCAGAATGTCACATTGGCCGCTCTTCTCACTGAAACGGTTGTACTTATCGTCTGCAAAGCTATGACGTGTGCTGCGGTATGTGGAGACACTAAAATCACCATAGTAAAACACAGATGAAGCATCTAATTTAATGTAATAGCCAGTAAGAAGTAGTCCAATTCAAGTTTTAGGTATCGATTAGTAATTTCTTAGCTGGCTTTGGTGCCTTGAACATGAGCTAGGACCTTAAGAATCTGCAAGAAAGGAGGACTAGCAGCCGAGTTGCACGGGAGAATGTGAAAAGTGTTCATATGTAGTAAAAACCTGAGAAATCCGTCCGTATTCGTCATTTGTTACCGAATCGACTTAAAGCCAGATCGTCACATTGGTCGCTCTTCTCTCTGAAACGATTGTACTTATCGACTGCAAAGCTATGTCGCGTGCTGCGGTATCCGGAGACACTAAAAGCACCATAGTAGAACACAGATGAAGCTTCTAAGTTGATGTAATAGCCAGTAAGAAGTAGTCCAATTCAAGTTTTAGTTATCGATTATTGACTTTTTAGCTGGCTTTGGTGCCTTGGACATGAGCTAGGACCTTAAGGTTCTGCATGAAAGGAGGACTAGCAGCAGAGTTGCACGGGACAATGTGAAAAGTGTTCATATGTAGTAAAAACCTAGAAATCCGTCCGTTTTCGTCATTTGTTATCGAATCGACTTAAAGCCAGATCGTCACATTGGTCGCTCTTCTCTCTGAAACGATTGTACTTATCGTCTGCAAAGCTATGTCGCGTCCTGCGGTATGCGGAGACACTAAAAGCACCATAGTAGAACACAGATGAAGGTTCTAAGTTGATGTAATAGCCAGTAAGAAGTAGACCAATTCAAGTTTTAGGTATCGATTATTGACTTTTTAGCTGGCTTTGGTTCCTTGGACATGAGCTAGGACCTTAAGATTCTGCATGAAAGGAGGACTAACTGCCGAGTTGCACGGGAGAATGTGAAAAGTGTTCACATGTAGTAAAAACCTGAGAAATCCGTCCGTTTTCGTCATTTGTTATCGACTCGACTTAAAGCCAGATCTTCACATTGGCTGCTCTTCTCTCTGAAACGGTCCTAATTATCGTCTGCAAAGCTATGTCGCGTGCTCCGGTATGCGGAGACACTAAAAGCACCATAGTAGAAAACAAGATGAAGCTTGTAAGTTGATGTAATAGCCAGTAAGATATAGTACAATTCAAGTTTTAGGTATGGATTATTGACTTTTTAGCTGGCTTTGGTGCCTTGGACATGAGCTAGGACTTTAAGATTCTGCATGAAGGAGGACTAGCAGCCGAGTTGCACGGAAGAATGTGGAATGTGTTCATATGTAGTAAAAACCTAGAAATCCGTCCGTTTTCGTCATTTGTTATCGACTCGACTTAAAGCCAGATCGTCACATTGGCCGCTCTTCTCTCTGAAACGGTTGTACTTATCGTCTGCAAAGCTATGACGTGTGCTGCGGTATGCGGAGACACTAAAACCACCATAGTAAAACACAGATGAAGCTTCTAAGTTGATGTAATAGCCAGTAAGATATAGTACAATTCTAGTTTTAGGTATCGATTATTGACTTTTTAGCTGGCTTTGGTGCCTTGGACATGAGCTAGGACGTTAAGATTCTGCATGAAAGGAGGACTAGCAGCCGCGTTGCACGGGAGAAGTGAGAAGTGCTCATATGTAGTAAAAACCTGAGAAATCCGTCCTTTTTCGTCATTTGTTATCGAATCGACTTAAAGCCAGAATGTCACATTGGCCGCTCTTCTCTCTGAAACGGTTGTACTTATCGTCTGCAAAGCTATGACGTGTGCTGCGGTATGCGGAGACACTAAAACAACAATAGTAAAACACAGATGAAGCATCTAATTTAATGTAATAGCCAGTAAGAAGTAGTCCAATTCAAGTTTTAGGTATCGATTAGTAATTTCTTAGCTGGCTTTGGTGCCTTGGACATGAGCTAGGACCTTAAGATTCTGCATGAAAGGAGGACTAGCAGCTGAGTTGCACAGGAGAATGTGAAAAATGTTCATATGCAGGAAAAACCCGAAAAATCCGTTCGTTATCGTCATTTGTTATCGAATCGACTTAAAGCCAGAACGTCATATTGGTCGCTCTTCTCTCTGAAACGATTGTACTTATCGACTGCATCGCTATATCGCGTGCTGCGGTATGCGGAGACACTAAAAGCACCATAGTAGAACACAGATGAAGCTTCTAAGTTGATGTAATAGCCAGTAAGAAGTAGTACAATTCAAGTTTTAGGTATCTATTATTGACTTTTTTAGGTGGCTTTGGTGCCTTGGACTTGAGCTAGGACCTTAAGATTCTGCATGAAAGGAGGACTAGCAGCCGAGTTGCACGGGAGAATGTGAAAAGTGTTCATATGCAGTAAAAACCCGAAACATCCGTTCGTTATCGTCATTTTTTTATCGAATCTACATAAGGCCAGATCGTCACATTGGCCGCTCTTCTCTCTGAAACGGTTGTACTTATCGACTGCAAAGCTATGTCGCGTGCTGCGGTATCCGGAGACACTAAAAGCACCATAGTAGAACACAGATGAAGGTTCTAAGTTGATGTAATAGCCAGTAAGAAGTAGTCCAATTCAAGTTTTGGGTATCGATTATTGACTTTTTAGCTGGCTTTGGTGCCTTGGACATGAGCTAGGACCTTAAGATTCTGCATGAAAGGAGGACTAGCAGCAGAGTTGCACGGGACAATGTGAAAAGTGTTCATATGTAGTAAAAATCTAGAAATCCGTCCGTTTTCGTCATTTGTTATCGAATCGACTTAAAGCCAGATCGTCACATTGGTCGCTCTTCTCTCTGAAATGATTGTACTTATCGTCTGCAAAGCTATGTCGCGTGCTGCGGTATGCGGAGACACTAAAAGCACCATAGTAGAACACAGATGAAGGTTCTAAGTTGATGTAATAGCCAGTAAGAAGTAGACCAATTCAAGTTTTAGGTATCGATTATTGACTTTTTAGCTGGCTTTGGTTCCTTGGACATGAGCTAGGACCTTAAGATTCTGCATGAAAGAAGGACTAGCTGCCGAGTTGCACGGGAGAATGTGAAAAGTGTTCACATGTAGTAAAAACCTGAGAAATCCGTCCGTTTTCGTCATTTGTTATCGACTCGACTTAAAGCCAGATCTTCACATTGGCCGCTCTTCTCTCTGAAACGGTCCTAATTATCGTCTGCAAAGCTATGTCTCGTGCTCCGGTATGCGGAGACACTAAAAGCACCATAGTAGAAAACAAGATGAAGCTTGTAAGTTGATGTAATAGCTAGTAAGATATAGTACAATTCAAGTTTTAGGTATGGATTATTGACTTTTTAGCTGGCTTTGGTGCCTTGGACATGAGCTAGGACCTTAAGATTCTGCATGAAAGGAGGACTAGCAGCCGAGTTGCACGGAAGAATGTGGAATGTGTTCATATGTAGTAAAAATCTGAGAAATCCGTCCTTTTTCGTCATTTGTTATCGAATCGACTTAAAGCCAGGATGTCACATTGGCCGCTCTTCTCTCTGAAACGGTTGTACTTATCGTCTGCAAAGCTATGACGTGTGCTGCGGTATGCGGAGACACTAAAACAACAATATTAAAACACAGATGAAGCATCTAATTTAATGTAATAGCCAGTAAGAAGTAGTCCAATTCAAGTTTTAGGTATCGATTAGTAATTTCTTAGCTGGCTTTGGTGCCTTGGACATGAGCTAGGACCTTAAGATTCTGCATGAAAGGAGGACTAGCAGCCGAGTTGCACGGAAGTATGTGGAATGTGTTCATATGTAGTAAAAACCTAGAAATCCGTTCGTTTTCGTCATTTGTTATCGAATCGACTTAAAGCCATATCGTCACATTGGCCGCATTTATGTCTAAAACGATTGTACTTATCGTATGCAAAGCTATGTCGCGTGCTGCGGTATGTGGAGACACTAAAAGCATCATAGTAGAACACAGATGAAGCTTCTAAGTTGATGTAATAGATAGTAAGAAGTAGTACAATTCAAGTTTTAGGTATCGATTATTGACTTTATAGCTATCTTTGGTGCCTTGGACATGAGCTAGGACCTTAAGATTCTTCATGAAAGGAGGACTAGCAGCTGATTTGCACGGGAGAATGTGAAAAGTGTTCATATGTAGTAAAAACCTGAGAAATCCGTCCGTTTTCGCCATTTGTTATCGACTCGACTTAAAGCCAGATCTTCACATTGGCCGCTCTTCTCTCTTAAACGGTTGTACTTATCGTCTGCAAAGCTATGACGTGTGCTGCGGTATGCGGAGACACTAAAACCACCATAGTAAAACACAGATGAAGCTTCTAAGTTGATGTAATAGCCAGTAAGATGTAGTACAATTCTAGTTTTAGGTATCGATTATTGACTTCTTAGCTGGCTTTGGTGCCTTGGACATGAGCTCGGACGTTAAGATTCTGCATGAAAGGAGGACTAGCAGCCGCGTTGCACGGGAGAATGTGAGAAGTGTTCATATGTAGTAAAAACCTGAGAATTCCGTTCTTTTTCGTCATTTGTTATCGAATCGACTTAAAGCAAGAATGTCACATTTGCCGCTCTTCTCTCTGAAACGGTTGTACTTATCGTCTGCAAAGCTATGACGTGTGCTGCGGTATGCGGAGACACTAAAGCCACAATAGTAAAACACAGATGAAGCATCTAATTTAATGTAATAGCCAGTAAGAAGTAGTACAATTCAAGTTTTAGGTATCGATTATTGACTTTTTAGCTGGCTTTTTTGCCTTGGACATGAGCTAGGACCTTAAGATTCTGCATGAAAGGAGAACTAGCAGCCGAGTTGCACGGGAGCATGTGAAAAGTGTTCACATGTAGTAAAAACCTGAGAAATCCGTCCGTTTTCGTCATTTGTTATCGAATCGACTTAAAGCCAAATCGTCACATTGGCCACTCTTCTCTCTGAAACGGTTGTACTTATCGTCTGCAAAGCTATGTCGCGTGCTGCGGTATGTGGAAATACTAAAAGCACCATAGCAGAACACAGATGAAGCTTCTATGTTGATGTAATAGCCAGTAAGAAGTAGTACAATTCAAGTATTAGGTATCGATTATTGACTTTTTAGCTGGCATTGGTGCGGTTGGACATGAGCTAGGACCTTAAGATTCTGCATGAAAAGAGAACTAGCAGCCGAGTTGCACGGCAGAATGTGAAAAGTGTTCATATGTAGTAAAAACCTGAGAAATCCGTCCGTTTTCGTCATTTGTTATCGAATCGACTTAAAACCAGAATGTCACACTTGCCGCTCTTCTCTCTGAAACGGTTGTACTTATCGTCTGCAAAGCTAAGACGTGTGCTGCGGTATGCGGAGACACTAAAACCACCATAGTAAAACACAGATGAAGCATCTAATTTAATGTAATAGCCAGTAAGAAGTAGTACAATTCAAGTTTTAGTTATCGATTATTGACTTTTTAGCTGGCTTTGGTTCCTTGGACATGAGCTAGGACCTTAAGATTCTGCATGAAAGGAGGACTAGCTGCCGAGTTGCACGGGAGAATGTGAAAAGTGTTCATATGTAGTAAAAACCTGAGAAATCCGTCCGTTTTCGTCATTTGTTATCGAATCGACTTAAAACCAGAATGTCACACTTGCCGCTCATCTCTCTGAAACGGTTGTACTTATCGTCTGCAAAGCTAAGACGTGTGCTGCGGTATGCGGAGACACTAAAACCACCATAGTAAAACACAGATGAAGAATCTAATGTAATGTAATAGCCAGTAAGAAGTAGTACAATTCAAGTTTTAGTTATCGATTATTGATTTTTAGCCGGCTTTGGTTCCTTGGACATGAGCTAGGACCTTAAGATTCTGCATGAAAGGAGGACTAGCTACCGAGTTGCACGGGAGAATGTGAAAAGTGTTCATATGTAGTAATAACCTAGAAATCCGTCCGTTTTCGTCATTTGTTATCGAATCGACTTAAAGCCAGACCGTCACATTGGCCGCATTTCTGTCTAAAACGGTTGTACTTATCGTCTACAAAGCTATGTCGCGTGCTGCGGTATGCGGAGACACTTAAAGCACCATAGTAGAACACAGATGAAGCTTCTAAGTTGATGTAATAGCCAGTAAGAAGTAGTACAATTCAAGTTTTAGGTATCGATTATTGACCTTTTAGCTGGCTTTGGTGCGTTTGGACATGAGCTAGGACCTTAAGATTCTGCATGAAAGGAGAACTAGCAGCCGAGTTGCACGGGAGAATGTGAAAAGTGTTCATATGTAGTAAAAACCTGAGAAATCCATCCGTTTTCGTCATTTGTTATCGAATCGACTTAAAGCCAAATCGTCACATTGGCCTCTCTTCTCTCTGAAACGGTTGTACTTATCGTCTGCAAAGCTATGTCGCGTGCTGCGGTATGTGGAGAACTAAAAGCACCATAGTAGAACACAGATGGAGCTTCTATGTTGATGTAATAGCCAGTAAGAAGTAGTACTATTCAAGTTTTAGGTATCGACTATTGACTTTTTAGGTGGCTTTGGTGCCTTGGACATGAGCTAGGACCTTAAGATTCTGCATGAAAGGAGGACTAGCAGCTGAGTTGCACGGGAGAATGTGAAAAGTGTTCATATGCAGTAAAAACCCGAAAAATCCGTTCGTTATCGTAATTTGTTATCGAATCGACTTAAAGCCAGATCGTCACATTGGCCGCTCTTCTCTCTGAAATGGTTGTACTTATCGTCTGCAATGCTATGACGTGTGCTATGGTTTGAAGAGACTCTGAAACCAACATAGTAAAACACAGATGAAGCATCTAATTAAATGTAATATCCTGTAAGAAGTAGTACAATTCAAGTTTTAGGTATCGATTATGGACTTTTTAACTGGCTTTGGCGCCTTGGACATCAGCTAGGACCTTAAGAATCTGTATGAAAGGAGGACTGGCAGCCGAGTTGCACGGGAGAATGTGAAAAGTGTTCATATGTAGGAAAAACCTGAGAAATCCGTCCGTATTCGTCATTTGTTATCGAATCGACTGTAAACCAGATCGTCACATTGGTCGCTCTTCTCTCTGAAACGATTGTACTTATCGACTGCAAAGCTAAGTCGCGTGCTGCGGTTACGGAGACACTAAAAGCACCATAGTAGAACACAGATGAGGGTTCTAAGTTGATGTAATAGCCAGTAAGAAGTAGTCCAATTCAAGTTTTATTTATCCATTATTGACCTTTTAGCTGGCTTTGGTGCCTTGGACATGAGGTAGGACCTTAAGATTCTGCATGAAAGGAGGACTAGCAGCCGAGTTGCACTGGAGAATGTGAAAAGTGTTCATATGTAGTAAAAACCTGAGAAATCCGTCCGTTTTCGTCATTTGTTATCGAATCGAATTAAAGCCAGTTCGACACTTTGGCCTCTCTTCTCTCTGAAACGGTTGTACTTATCGTCTACAAAGCTATGACGTGTGTTGCGGTATGCGGAGACACTAAGAGCACCATAGTAGAACACACATGAAGCTTCTAAGAAGGTGTAATAGCCAGTAAGAAGTAGTACAATTCAAGTTTTATTTATGGATTATTGATTTTTTACCCTTCTTTGTTGCCTTCGACATGAGCTAGGAACTTAAGATTTTGCATGAAAGGAGGACTAGCAGCCGCGTTGCACGGGAGAATGTGAAAAGTGTTCATATGTAGTAAAAACCTGAGAAATCCGTCCGTTTTCGTCATTTGTTATCGAATAGACTTGAAGCCAGATCGTCACATTGGCCGCACTTCAGTCTGAAACGGTTACATTTATCGTCTGCAAATCTATGTCTCGTGCTGCGGTATGCGGAGACACTAAAAGCACCATAGTAGAACACAGATGAAGCTTCTAGGTTGATGTAATAGCCAGTTAGAAGTAGTACAATTCAAGTTTTAGATATCGATTATTGACTTTTTACACTACTTTGGTGCCTTGGACATGTTCTAGGACCTCAACGTTTTGCATGAAAGGAGGACTAGCTGCCGCGTTGCACGGGAGAATGTGAAAAGTGTTCATATGTAGTAAAAACCTGAGAAATCCGCACGTTTTCGTCATTTGTTATCGAATCGACTTAAAGCCAGATCATCACATTGGCCGCTCTTCTCTCTGAAACGGTTACATTTATCGTCTGCAAAGCTATGTCGCGTGCTGCGGTATACGGGGACAGTAAAAGCACCATAGCAGAACACAGATGAAGCTTGTATGTTGATGTAATAGCAAGTGAGAAGTAGTACAATTCACGTTTGATGTATCGATTATTGACTTTTTACACTTCTTTGGTGCCTTGGATACGAGCTAGGACCTTACCATTATGCATGAAAGGAGGACCAGCAGCCGAGTTGCACGGGAGAATGTGAGAAGGGTTCATATGTAGTAAAAACCTGAGAAATCCGTCCGTTTTCGTCATTTGTTATCGAATCGACTTAAAGCCAGATCGTCACATTGGTCGCTCTTCTCTCTGAAACGATTGTACTTATCGTCTGCAAAGCTATGTCGCGTGCTGCGGTATGCGGAGACACTATTAGCACCATAGTAGAACACAGATGAAGGTTCTAAGTTGATGTAATAGCCAGTAAGAAGTAGTACAATTCAAGTTTTAGGTATCGATTATTGACTTTTTAGCTGCCTTTGGTTCCTTGGACATGAGCTAGGACCTTAAGACTCTGCATGAAAGGAGGACTAGCTGCCGAGTTGCACGGAAGAATGTGAAAACTGTTCATATGTAGTAAAAACCTAGTTATCCGTCCGTTTTCGTCATTTGTTATCGAATCGACTTAAAGCCAGATCGTCACAATGGCCGCATTTCTGTCTAAAACGGTTGTACTTATCGTCTGCAAAGCTATGTCGCGTGCTGCGGTATGCGGAGACACTATTAGCACCATAGTAGAACACAGATGAAGGTTCTAAGTTGATGTAATAGCCAGTAAGAAGTAGTACAATTCAAGTTTTAGGTATCGATTATTGACTTTTTAGCTGGCTTTGGTTCCTTGGACATGAGCTATGACCTTAAGGTTCTGCATGTAAGGAGAACTAGCAGCCGAGTTGCACGGGAGAATGTGAAAAGTGTTCATATGTAGTAAAAACCTGAGAAATCCGTCCGTTTTCGTCATTTGTTATCGAATCGACTTAAAGCCAAATCGGCACATTGGCCTCTCTTCTCTCCGAAACGGTTGTACTTATCGTCTGCAAAGCTATGTCGCGTGCTGCGGTATGTGGAGACACTAAAACCACCATAGTAAAACACAAATGAAGCATCTAATTAAATGTAATAGCCTGTAAGAAGTAGTACAATTCAAGTTTTAGGTATCGATTATGGACTTTTTAGCGGGCTTTGGCGCCTTGGACATGAGCTAGGACCTTAAGAATCCGCATGAAAGGAGGACTGGCAGGCTAGTTGCACGGGAGAATGTGAAAAGTGTTCATATGTAGTAAAAACCTGACAAATCCGTCCGTATTCGTCATTTGTTATCGAATCGACTTAAAGCCAGATCGTCACATTGGTCGCTCTTCTCTCTGAATCGATTGTACTTATCGTCTGCAAAGCTATGTAGCGTGCTGCGGTATGCGGAGACACTAAAAGCACCATAGTAGAACACAGATGAAGGTTCTAAGTTGATGTAATAGCCAGTAAGAAGTAGTCCAATTCAAGTTTTAGGTATCGATTATTGACTTTTTAGCTGGCTTTGGTGCCTTGAACACGAGCTAGGACTTTAAGATTCTGCATGAAAGGAGGACTAGCAGCCGAGTTGCACTGGAGAATGTGAAAAGTGTTCATATGTAGTAAAAACCTAGAAATCCGTCCGTATTCGTCGTTTGTTATCGAATCGACTTGAAGCCAGATCGTCACATTGGCCGCACTTCAGTCTGAAACGGTTACATTTATCGTCTGCGAAGCTATGTCGCGTGCTGCGGTATGCGGGGACACTAAAAGCACCATAGTAGAACACAGATGAAGCCTCTATGTTGATGTAATAGCAAGTGAGAAGTAGTACAATTCAAGTTTTAGTTATAGATTATTGAATTTTTAGCTGGCTTTGGTGCCTTGGACATGAGCTAGGACCTTAACATTTTGCATGGAAGGAGGACCTGCAGCCGAGTTGCACGGGAGAATGTGAAAAGTATTCATATGTAGTAAAAACCTGAGAAATCCGTCCGTTTTCGTCATTTGTTATCGAATCGATTTTAAGCCAGATTGTCACATTGGCCGCTCATCTATCTGAAACGGTTACATTTATCGTCTGCAAAGCTATTTCGCGTGCTGCGGTATGCGGAGACACTAGAAGCACCATAGTAGAACACAGATGAAGCTTCTAAGTTGATGTAATAGCCAGTAAGAAGTAGTACAATTCAAGTTTTAGTTATAGATTATTGACTTTTTAGCTGGCTTTTGTGACTTGGTCATGAGCTAGGACCTTAACATTTTGCATGAAAGGAGGACTAACAGCCGAGTTGCACTGGAGAATGTGAATAGTGTTCATATGTAGTAAAAACCTGGGAAATCCGTCCGTTTTCGTCATTTGTTATCGAATCGACTTAAAGCCAGATCGTCACATTGGCCGCTCTTCTCTCTGAAACGGTTGTACTTATCGTCTGCAAAGCTATGTCGCGTGCTGTGGTATGCGAGACATTAAATGCACCATAGTAGAACACAGATGAAGCTTCTCAACTGATGTAATAGCCAGTAAGAAGTAGTACAATTCAAGTTTTTGTTATCGATTATTGACTTTTTAACCTTCTTTGGTGCCCTGGACATGAGGTAGGACCTTAAGAAATTGCATGAAATTAGGACTAGCAGCCGCGTTTCACGGGAGAATGTGAAAAGTGTTCATATGTAGTAAAAACCTGAGAAATCCGTCCGTGTTCGTCATTTGTTATCGAATCGACTTGAAGCCACATCGTCACATTGGCCGCACTTCTGTCTTAAACGGTTACATTTATCGTCTGCAAAGCTATGTCTCGTGCTGCGGTATGCGGAGACACTAAAAGCACCATAGTAGAACACAGATGGAGCTTCTAGGTTGATGTAATAGCCAGTAAGAAGTAAAACAATTCAAGTTTTAGTTATCGATTATTGACTTCTTACACTACTTTGGTGCCTTGGACATGTTCTAGGACCTTAACGTTTTGCATGAAAGGAGGACTAGCAGCCGCGTTGCACGGGAGACTGTGGAAAGTGTTCATATGTTGTAAAAACCTGAGAAATGCGTCCGTTTTCTTCATTTGTTATCGAATCGACTTAAAGCCAGATCATCACATTGGCCGCTCTTCTCTCTGAAACGGTTACATTTATCGTCTGCAAAGTTATGTCGCGTGCTGCGGTATGCGGGGACACTAAAAGCACCATAGTAGAACACAGATGAAGCTTCTATGTTGATGTAATAGCAAGTGAGACGTAGTACAATTCACGTTTGAGGTATCGATTATTGACTTTTTACACTTCTTTGGTGCCTTGGATATGAGCTAGGACCTTAACATTTTGCATGAAAGGAGGACCAGCAGCCGAGTTGCACGGGAGAATGTGAGAAGTGTTCATATGTAGTAAAAACCTGAGAAATCCGTCCGTTTTCGTCATTTGTTAACGAATCGACTTAAAGCCAGATCGTCACATTGTCCGCTCTTCTCTCTGAAACGGTAGTAATTACCGTCTGCAAAGCTATGTCGCGTGCTGCGGTATGCGGAGACACTGAAAGCATTATAGTAGAACACAGATGAAGCTTCTAAGAAGGTGTAATAGCCAGTAAGAAGTGGTACAATTCAAGTTTTAGGTATCGATTATTGAATTTTTACCCTTCTTTTGTGCCTTGGACATGTGCTAGGAACTTAATTTTTTGCATGAAAAGAGGACTAGTAGCTGCGTTGCACGCGAGAATGTGAAAAGTGTTCATATGTAGTAAAAACCTGAGAAATCCTTCCGTTTTCGTCATTTGTTATCGAATCGACTTAAAGCCAGATTGTCACATTGGCCGCTCTTCTGTCTGAAACGGTTACATTTATCGTCTGCAAACCTATGTCGCGTGCTGCGGTATGCGGAGACACTAAAAGCACCATAGTAGAACACAGATGAAGCTTCAAAGTTGATGTAATAGCCAGTAAGAAGTAGTACAATTCAAGTTTTAGTTATAGATTATTGAATTTTTAGCTGGCTTTGGTGCCTTGGACATGAGCTAGGACCTTAACATTTTGCATGAAAGGAAGACTAGCAGCCGAATTGCACAGGAGAATGTGAATAGTGTTCATATGTAGTAAAAACCTGAGAAATCTGCCCGTGTTCGTCATTTGTTATCGAATCGTCTTAAAGCCAGATCTTACCATTGGCCGCTCGTCTCTCTGAAACGGTTGTACTTATCGTCTGCAAAGCTATGTCGCGTGCTGCGGTATGCGGAGACACTAGAAGCACCATAGTAGAACACAGATGAAGCTTCTAAGTTGATGTAATAGCCAGTAATAAGTAGTACAATTCAAGTTTTAGAGGACCATACGCAACCGTCTCCATGAAGCTGGGCTACGGTCCCGCACACCGTTAGGCCGTCTTCCGCTCACGCCCCAACATCGTGCAGCCCACCTCCAGTGGTGTCGCGACAGGCGTGAATGTAGGGACAAATGGAGACGTGTCGTCTTCAGCGATGAGAATCGCTTCTGCCGTGGTGCCAATGATGGTCTTATGCGTGTTTGGCGCTGTGCAGGTGAGCGCCACAATCAGGACTGCATACGACCGAGGCACACAGGGCCAACACCCGGCATCATGGTGTGGGGAGCGATGTCCTACACTGGCCGTACACCTCTGGTGATCGTCGAGGGGACACTGAATAGTGCACGGTACATCCAAACCGTCATCGAACCCATCGTTCTACGATTCCTAGACTGGCAAGGGAACTTGCTGTTCCAACAGGACAATGCACGTCCGCATGTATCCCGTGCCACCCAACGTGCTCTAGAAGGTGTAAGTCAACTACCCTGGCCAGCAAGATCTCCGGATCTGTCCCCCATTGAGCATGTTTGGGACTGGATGAAGCGTCGTCTCACGCGGTCTGCACGTCCAGCACGAACGCTGGTCCAAGTCGCCACGTGGAAATGGCATGGCAAGCCGTTCCACAGGACTACATCCAGCATCTCTACGATCGTCTCCGTGGGAGAATAGCAGTTTGCATTGCTGCGAAAGGTGGATATACCCTGTACTAGTGCCGACATTGTGCATGCTCTGTTGCCTGTGTCTATGTGCCTGTGGTTCTGTCTGTGTGATCATGTGATGTATCCGACCCCAGGAATGTGTCAATAAAGTTTCCCCTTCCAGGGACAATGAATTCACGGTGTTCGTATTTCAATTTCCAGGAGTGTATTATGGTGCTACTAGTGTCTCCGCATACTGCAGCACGCGACATAGTTTTCCACATGATAAATGTAACCGATTCAGATAGAGGAGCGGCCAATATGACGATCTGGCATTACGTCGATTCGATAGCAAGTGACAAAAACGAGCGAATTCCTCACGTTTTCACTATATATGAAGAGTTTTCACATTCCCCGGCGCAACGCGGCTGCTAGACCTCCCTTCATGCAAAAGCTTAAGGTCCTAGCACATATCCAAGGCACCAAAGAAGGGTAAAAAGTCAATAATCGATAACTAAAGCTTGAATTGTACTACTTCTAACTGGCTATTATATCAACTTAGAGGCTTCATATGTGTTTTACTATGGTGCTTTTACTGTCTCCTCGTAGAGCAGCACAGGAGATAGCTTTGCAGACGATAAATATAACCGTTAAAGAGAGAAGTGTCGCCAATATGACGATCTGGCATTAAGTAGATTCGATAGCAAATGACGAAAACGTGCAGATTTCTCAGCTTTTCACTACAAATGAACACTTTTCACATTCCTCCGTGCAACGCGGATGCTAGACCTCCCTTCATGCAAAATCTTAAGGTCATAGCTCATCTCCAAAGCACCAAATCCGTCGAAATAGTCAATAATCGATAACTAAAACTTGAATTTTACTGCTTCGTACTCTTTATCACATCAACTTAGAAGCTTCTTCTGTGTTCTATTATGGTGCTCTTATTGTCTCCGCAAACCGCAGCACGCGACATAGCTTTGCACACAATAAATGTAACCGTTCCAGAGAGAAAAGCGGCCAATATTACGATCTGGCATTAAGTGGATTCGATAGCAAATGACGAAAACGTGCGTATTTCACAGGTTTTCACTACATATGGACACTTTTCTCATTCCCCGTGCAACGCGGCAGCTAGACCTCCCTTCATGCAAAATCTTAAGGTCCTAGCTCATGTCAAAGGCACCAAAGCCGTCTAAAAAGTCAATAAACAATAAATAAAACTTGAATTTTACTGCTTCGTACTGGCTATCACATCAACTTAGAAGCTTCTTCTGTGTTCTAATATATTGCTTTCAGTGTCTCCGCATACGGCAGCACGCGACATAGCTTTGCACACGATAAATATAAACGTTAAAGAGAGACGTGTGGCCAATGTGACGATCTGGGATTAAGTCGATTCGATAGCAAATGACGAAAACGGGCACATTTCTGAGGTTTTCACTACGTATGAACACTTTTCACATTCCCCCGTGCAACGCGTATTCTAGACAACCACTCATGCAAAATCGTAAGGTCATAGCTCATGTCCAAGGCAACGCGGCTGTTAGTCCTCCTTTCGTGCAAAATCTTGAGTTCCTAGCTCATGTCCAAGGCACCAAAGTAGGGTAAATAGTCAATAATCGATACCTAAAACTTGAATTGTACTACCTCTTACTGTCTATTACACCTTCTTAGAAGCTTCATCTGTGTTCTACTATGGTGCTTTTAGTGGCTCCGCATACCGCAGCACGCGACGTAGCTTTGGAGACGATAAGTACAACCGTTTCAGAGAGAAGAGCGGCCAATGTGAAGATCTGGCTTTAAGTCGATTCGATAACAAATGACGAAGACGGATGGATTTCTCAGGTTTTTACTACATATGAACCCTTTTCACATTCTCCCATGGAACGCGGGTAGTCCTCCTTTCATGCAAAATCTTAAGTTACTTGCTCATGTCCAAGGCACAAAAGAAGGGTAAAAAGTCAATAATCCATAACTAAAACTTGAATTGTACTACTTCTTACTTTCTATTACATCAATTTAGAAGCTTCATCTGTGTTCTACTATGGTGCTTTTAGTGTCTCCGCATACCGCAGCAAGCGACATAGCTTTGCAGACGATAAGTACAACAGTTTCAGAGAGAAGAGCGGCCAATGTGAAGATCTGGCTTTAAGTCGATTCGATAACAAATGACGAACACGGACGGATTTCTCAGGTTTTTACTACATATGAACACTTTTCACATTCTCCCGTGCAACTCGGCTGCTAGTCCTCCTTTCATGCAAAACGTTAAGTTCCTAGGTCATGTCCAAGGCATCAAAGCCAGCTAAAAAGTCAATAATCGATGCCTAAAACTTGAATTGTACTACTTCTTACTGGCTATTACATCAACTTAGAAGCTTCATCTGTGTTCTACTATGGTGATTTTAGTGTCTCCGCATACCGCAGCACGCGACATAGCTTTGCAGACGATTAGTACAACCGTTTCAGAGACAAGAGCGGCCAATGTGACGATACGGCTTTAAGTCGATTCGATAACAAATGACGAAAACGGGCGGATTACTCACGTTTTTACTACATATGAACACTTTTCACATTCTCCCGTGCAACTCGGCTGCTGGTCTTCCTTTCATGCACAATGTTAAGGTCCTAGCTCATGTCCAAGGCACCAAAGAAGGGTAAAAAGTCAATAATCGATAAATAAAGCTTGAATTGTACTACTTCTAACTGGCTATTATATCAACTTAGAAGCTTCATCTGTGTTTTACTATGGTGCTTTTACTGTCTCCTCGTACCGCAGCACACGACATAGCTTTGCAGACGATAAATATAACCGTTAAAGAGAGAAGTGTCGCCAATATGACGATCTGGCATTAAGTAGAATCGATAGCAAATGACGAAAACGTGCAGATTTCTCAGCTTTTCACCACAAATGAACACTTTTCACATTCCCCCGTGCAACGCGGCTGCTAGACCTCGCTTCATGCCAAATCTTAAGGTCATAGCTCATCTCCAAAGCACCAAATCCGTCGAAATAGTCAATAATCGATAACTAAAACTTGAATTTTACTGCTTCGTACTCTTTATCACATCAACTTAGAAGCTTCTTCTGTGTTCTATTATGGTGCTACTAGTGTCTCCAGATATCGCAGCACGCGACATCTTTTTCCACATGATAAATAAAGCCGTTTCTGATAGAAGAGCGGCCAATATGACGATCTGGCATTACGTCGATTCAATAGCAAGTGACGAAAACCCGAGGATTGCTCACGTTTTCACTACATATGAAGAGTTTTCACATTCCCCCGTGCAACGCGGCTGCCAGACCTCCCTTCATGTAAAATCTTAAGGTCCTAGCTCATGTACAAGGCACCAAAGCCGTCTAAAAAGTCAATAAACGATAAATAAAATTTGAATTTTACTGCTTCGTACTGGCTATCACATCAACTTAGAAGCTTCTTCTGTGTTCTAATATATTGCTTTTAGTGTCTCCGCATACCGCAGCACGCGACATAGCTTTGCACACGATAAATATAATCGTCAAAGAGAGACGTGTGGCCAATGTGACGATCTGGCATTAAGTCGATTCGATAGCAAATGACGAATTCGTGCGAATTTCTCAGGTTTCCACTACAAATGAACACGTTTCACATTCCCCCGTGCAACGCGGCTGCTAGACCTCCCTACATGCAAAATCTTAAGGTCCTAGCTCATATCCAAGACACCAAAGCCTTCGAAAATTTCAATAATCGATAGCTAAAATTTGAATTGTACTGCTTCGTACTCATTATCACATCAAATTAGAAGCTTCTTCTGTGTTCTATTATAGTGCTTTTAGTGTCTCCGCATACCGCAGCACGCTATATAGCCTTGCACACGATAAATGTAACCGTTTCAGAGAGAAGAGCGGCCAATATGACGATCTGGCATTAAGTCGATTCGATAGCAAATGACGAAAACGGGCGCATTTCTGAGGTTTTCACTACGTATGAACACTTTTCACATTCCCCCGTGCAACGCGTATTCTAGACAACCACTCATGCAAAATCGTAAGGTCATAGCTCATGTCCAAGGCAACGCGGCTGTTAGTCCTCCTTTCGTGCAAAATCTTAAGTTCCTAGCTCATGTCCAAGGCACCAAAGAAGGGTAAATAGTCAATAATCGATACCTAAAACTTGAATTGTACTACTTCTTACTGTCTATTACACCTTCTTAGAAGCTTCATCTGTGTTCTACTATGGTGCTTTTAGTGGCTCCGCATACCGCAGCACGCGACATAGCTTTGGAGACGATAAGTACAACCGTTTCAGAGAGAAGAGCGGCCAATGTGACGATCTGGCTTTAAGTCGATTCGATAACAAATGACGAAAACGGACGGATTTCTCTAGTTTTTACTACATATGAACGCTTTTCACATTCTCCCGTGCAACTCGGCTGCTAGCCCTCCTTTCATGCAAATCGTTAAGGTCCTAGCTCATGTCCAAGGCATCAAAGCCAGCTAAAAAGTCAATAATCGATAACTAAAACTTGAATTGTACTACTTCTTTCTGGCTTTTACATCAACTTAGAAGCTTCATCTGTGTTCTACTATAGTGCTTTTAGATTCTCCGCATACCACAGCACGCGACATAGCTTTGCAGACGATAAGTACAACAGTTTCAGAGAGAAGAGCGGCCAATGTGAAGATCTGGCTTTAAGTCGATTCCATAACAAATGACAAACACGGACGGATTTCTCAGGTTTTTACTACATATGAACACTTTTCACATTCTCCCGTGCAACTCGGCTGCTAGTCCTCCTTTCATGCAAAACGTTAAGGTTCTAGGTCATGTCCAAGGCACCAAAGCCAGCTAAAAATCAATAATCGATGCCTAAAACTTGAATTGTACTACTTCTTACTTCTAAGATTCTAAGTTGATATAATAGCCAGTTAGATGTAGTACAATTCAAGCTTTAGTTATCGATTATTGACTTTTTACCCTTCTTTGGTGCCTTGGATATGTGCTAGGACCTTACGATTTTGCATGAAGGGAGGTCTAGCAGCCACGTTTCATGGGGGAATGTGAAACGTGTTCATATGTAGTGAAAACTTGAGAAATCAGCCCGTTTCGTCTTTTGCTATCGAATCAACTTAATGCCAGATTGTCATATTGGCCGCTCTTTCCTCTGAAACGGTTCCATTTATCGTGTGCAATGCTATGTCGCGTGCTGCGGTGTGTGGAGACACGAAAAGCACCATAATTTAATACAAAAGAAGCACCTAAGTTAATGTGATAGCCAGTACGAAGCAGTACAATTCAAATTTCAGTTATCGATTATTGCCTTTTTTAGACGGCTTTGGTGCCTTGGACATGAGCTAGGACCTTCAGATTTTGCAGGAAGGGAGGTCTAGCAGCAGCGTTGCATGGGAGAATGTGAAAAGTGTTGATATGTAGTGAAAACTTGTGAAATCCGCCCGTTTTCGTTATTTGCTATCGATTCGACTTAATGCCAGATCGTCATCTTGGCCGCTGTTCTCTCTGAAATGGTTACATTTATCGTGTGCAAAGCTATGTCGCGTACTGCGGTATGTGGAAACAGTAAAAGCACCATAATATAATACAAAAGAAGCATCTAAGTTGATGTGATAGCCAGTACGAAGCAGTACAATTCAAGTTTTAATTATCGATTATTGCCTTTTTTAGACGGCCTTGGTGCCTTGGACATGAGCTAGGACCTTACGATTTTGCATGAACGGAGGTCTAGCAGCCACGTTGCAAGAGAGAATGTGAAAAGTGTTCATATGTTGTAAAAACCTGAGAAATCCGCCCGTTTTCGTTATTTGCTATCGAATCGACCTAATGCCAGATCGTCATCTTGGCCGCTGTTCTCTCTGAAATGGTTACATTTATCGTGTGCAAAGCTATGTCGCGTGCTGCGGTATGCGGAGACATTAAAAACTGCATAATAGAACACACAAGAAACTACTAAGTTGATGTGATAGCCAGTACGAAGCAGTGCAATTCAAGTTTTAGTTATCGATTATTGACTTTTTAGACGGCTTTGGTGCATTGGACATGAGCTAGGACCAGAAGATTATGCATGAAGGGAGGTCTAGCAGCCACGTTGCACGATAGAATGTGAAAAGTGTTCATATGTTGTAAAAACCTGTGGAATTCGCCCGTTTTCTTTATTTGTTATCGAATCGACTTAATGCCAGATCGTCATATTGGACGCTCTTCTCTCTGAAACGGTTACATTTATCGCGTGCAAAGCTATGTCGCGTGCTGCGGTATGAGGAGACACTAAAAGCACCATAACAGAACATAGAAGAAATTTCTATGTTGATGTGTTAGAACACAGAAGAAGCTTCTAAGTTGATGTGAAAGCCAGCACGTAGCAGTACAATTCAAGTTTTAGTTATCGATTATTGACTTTTTAGACGGCTTTGGTGCATTGGACATGAGCTAGGACCTGAAGATTTTGCATGAAGGGAAGGCTAGCAGCCACGTTGCACGGGGTGATGTGAAAAGTTTCGTATGTAGTAAAAGCTGGGAAATCCGCCCGTTTTCGTTATTTGCTATCGAATCGACCTAATGCCAGATCTTCATATTTGCCGCTCTTCTCTCTTGAACGGTTACATTTATCGTGTGCAAAGCTATCTCGCCTACTGCGGAATGCCTAGACACTAAAAGCACCATAATGGAACATAGGAGAAGCATCTAAGTTGATGTGATAGCCAGTACGAAGCAGTACAATTCAAGTTTTAGTTATCGATTATTGCCTTTTTTAGACGGCCTTGGTGCCTTGGACATGAGCTAGGACCTCAAGATTTTGCATGAAGGGAGGTCTAGCAGCCACGTTGCACAACAGAATGTGAAAAGTGCTCATATATATTAAACACCTGAGAAATCCGCCCGTTTTCGTCATTTGCTATCGAATCGATTTAATGCCATATCGTCAAATTTGCAACCCTTCTCTCTGAAACGGTTACATTTATCGTGTGCAAAGCTATGTCGCGTGCTGCGGTATGTGGTAACACTAAAAGCACCATAATATAATACAAAAGAAGCATCTAAGTTGATGTGATAGCCAGTACGAAGCAGTACAATTCAAGTTTTAGTTATCGATTGTTGCCTTTTTTAGACGGCTTTGGTGCCTTGGACATGGGCTAGGACCTCAAGATTTTGCAGGAATGGAGGTCTCGCAGCCGCGTTGCACGGGGGAATGTGAAAAGTGTTCATATGTAGTGAATACCTGAGAAATCCGCCCGTTTTCGTCATTTGCTATCGAATCGACCTTATGCCAGATCGTCATATTGTCCGCTCTTCTCTCTGAAACTGTTACATTTGTCGTGTGCAAAGCCATATCGCGTGCTGCGGTATGCGGAGACACTTAAAACAGCGTAATAGAACACACAAGAAGCTTCTAAGTTGATGTGATACCAGTACGAAGCAGTACAATTCAAGTTTTAGTTATCGATTATTGACTTGTCAGACGGCTTTGGTGCCTTGAACAAGAGCTGTAACCTTACGATTTTGCATGAAGGGAGGTCTAGCAGCCACGTTGCACGAGAGAATGTGAAAAGTATTCATATGTAGTAAAAACCTGAGAAATCCGACCGTTTTCGTCATTTGCTATGAAATCGACGTAATGCCAGATCGTCATACCGGGCGCTCGTCTCCCTGAAACGTCTACATTTATCGTGTAAAAAACTATGTCGCGAGCTGCGGAATGTCTAGACACCAAAAGAACAATAATAGAACACAGATGAAGCTTCTAAGTGGATGTGATAGCCAGTACGAAGCAGTACAATTCAAGTTTTACTTATCGATTATTGACTCTTCACACGGCATTGGTGCCTTGGACATGAGCAAAGAAATTCAGATTTTGCAGGAATGGAGGTCTCGCAGACGCGTTGCACGGGGGAATGTGAAAAGTGTTCATATGTAGTAAAACCAGAGAAATCCGACCGTTTTCGTTATTTGCTATAGAATCGACTTAATGCCAGATCGTCATATTGGCCGCTCTTCTCTCTGAAACGGTTACATTTATCGTGTGCAAAGCAATGTCTCGTGCTAAGGTAAGCAGAGACACTAAAAACACCATAATAGAACACACATGAAGCTTCTAAGTTGATGTGATAGCCATTACGAAGCAGTAGATTTCAAGTTTTAGTTATCCATTATTGACTTTTTATATGGCTTTGGTGCCTTGGACATGAGCTAAAACCATAAGAATTTGGAGGAAGGGAGGTCTAGCAGCTGCGTTGCACGGGGGAATTTGAAAAGTGTTCAAATACAGTGAAAACCTGAGATATCCGCCTATGTTTCGTCATTTGCTATCGAATCGACTTAACGCCAGATCGTCATAGTGCCCGCTATTCTCTCTGAAACCGTTATATTTCTCGTGTGCAAAGCTATGTCGCGTGCTGCGGTATGTGGAAACAGTAAAAGCACCATAATATAATACAAAAGAAGCATCTAAGTTGATGTGATAGCCAGTACGAAGCAGTACAATTCAAGTTTTAGTTATCGATTATTGCCTTTTTTAGACGGCCTTGGTGCCTTGGACATGAGCTAGGACCTTAAGATTTTGCATGAAGGGAGGTCTCGCAGCCACGTTGCAAGAGAGAATGTGAAAAGTGTTCATATGTTGTAAAAACCTGAGAAATCCGCCGGTTTTCGTTATTTGCTATCGAATCGACCTAATGCCAGATCTTCATATTGGCCGCTCTTCTCTCTTGAACGGTCACATTTATCGTGTGCAAAGCTATCTCGCCTGCTGCGGAATGCCTAGACACTAAAAGTACCATAATGGAACATAGGAGAAGCATTTAAGTTGATGTGATAGCCAGTACGAAGCCGACATTTCAAGTTTTAGTTTTTTGATTATTGCCTTTTTAGACGGCTTTTGTGCCTTGGACATGAGCTAGTACCTTAAGATTTTGTATGAAGGTAGGTATAGCAGCCGCGGTGCACAGGGGAATGTGAAAAGTGTTCATATGTAGTGAAAACCTGAGAAATCTGATCGTTTTCGTCATTTGCTATCGAATCGACTTAATGCCAGATCGTCATATTGACGGTTCTTCTCTCTGAAATGGTTACATTTATCGTGTGCAATGCTATGTCGCGTGCTGCGGTATGTGGAGACACGAAAAGCACCATAATATAATACAAAAGAAGCACCTAAGTTAATGTGATAGCCAGTACGAAGCAGTACAATTCAAGTTTCAGTTACCGATTATTGCCTTTTTTAGACGGCTTTGGTGCCTTGGACATGAGCTACGACCATCAGATTTTGCAGGAAGGGAAGTCTAGCAGCCGCCTTGCACGGGTGAATGTGAAAAGTGTTGATATGTAGTGAAAACTTGTGAAATCCGCCCGTTTTCGTTATTTGCTATCGATTCGACTTAATGCCAGATCGTCATCTTGGCCGCTGTTCTCTCTGAAACGGTTACATATATCGTGTGCAAAGCTATGTCGCGTGCTGCGGTATGCGGAGACACTAAAAGCACCATAACAGAACACAGAAGAAGCTTCTATGATGAAGTGATAGCCACTACGAAGCAGTACAATTCAAGTTTTAGTTATCGATTATTGACTTTTTAGACGGCATTGGTTCCTTTGACATGAGCTACGACCTTACGATATTGCATGAAAGGATGTCTAGGAGCTGCGTTGCACGGGGGAATGTGAAAAGTGTTCATATATAGTGGAAACCTGGTTCCTTTGGCATGAGCTACGACCTTACAATATTGCATGAAAGGATGTCTAAGAGCTGCGTTGCACGGGGGAATGTGAAAAGTGTTCATATATAGTGGAAACCTGAGAAATCCGCCCGTTTTCGACATTTGCTATCGAATCGACTTAGTGCCAGATCGTCATATTGCCCGCTCTTCTCTCTTAAATGGTTACACGTATCGTGTGCAAAGCTATGTCGCGTGCTGCGGTATGTGGAGACACTAAAAGCACCATAACAGAACACAGAAGAAGCTTCTAAATTGATGTGATAGCCAGTACGAAGCAGTACAATTTATGATTTTGTTATCGATTATTGACTTTTTAGACGGCTTTGGTTCCTTTGACATGAGCTACAACCTGTCCTGATGTGATAGCCTGTACGAAGCAGTACAATTCAAGTTTTAGTTATCGGTTATTGAATTTTTAGACTATATTGGTGAATTGGACATTAGCTAGGACCTTACGACCTTGAATGAAGGGGGGTCTAGCAGCCGCGTTGCACGGGAGAATGTGAAAACTGTTCATATGTAGTAAAAACCTGAGAGATTCGCCCGTTTTCGTTATTTGCTATGGAATAGACTTTAGCCAGATCGTCATATTGGGCGCTCTTTTCTCTGAAACGGTTACATTTATCGTGTGCAAAGCTTTGTCGCGTGCTGCGGTATGTGGAGACACTAAAAGCACGATAATAAAAAACATAAGAAGCTTCTAAGATGGTGTGGTAGCCAAAACGAAGCAGTACAATTCAAATTTTTGATATCGATTGTTGACTTTTTAGACGCCTTTGGTGCCTTGGACATGAGCTTGGACGTTAAGATTTTCCATGAGGGAGTTCTAGCACCGGTCTTTCACGGGGGAATGTGAAATGTGTTCATATGTAGTGAAAACCTGAGAAATCCCCCCGTTTTGGTCATTTGCTATCGAATCGACTTCATGCCATATCGTCTTATTGGACGCTCTTCTCTCGGAAACGATTATTTTTTTCGTGTGCAAAGCTATGTCGCGTGCTGTGGTTGCGGAGGCACTAGAAGCACCATAATAGAACACAGAAGAAGCTTCTAGGTTGATGTGATAGCCAGTACGAAGCAGTACAATTCAAGATTTAGTTATCGATTATTGACTTTTTAGACGATATTTGTGCCTTGGACATGCGCTGGGACCTTAAGACCTTGCATGAAAGCAATCTAGCTGCCACGTTGGACGGGGGAATGTGAAAAGTGTTCAAATGTAGTGAAATCCTGAGAAATCCACTCGTTTTCGTCATTTGCTATCGAATCGACTTAATGCCAGATCGTCATATTGGCCTCTCTTCTCTCTTAAACGGTTACATTTATCCTGTGCAAAGCTATGTCGCGTGCTGCGGTATGCGGAGACACTAAAGGCATCATAATAGAACACAGAAGAAGCTTCTAAGTTGAAGTGATAGCCAGTACGAAGCAGTCCAATTCAAGTTTTAGTTAACGATTATTTACTTTTTAGACGGCTTTGGTGCCTTGGACATGAGCTAGGACCTTAAGATTCTGCATGAAGGGAGATCTAGCAGCCGCGTTGCACGGGGGAATGTGAAAAGTGGTTATATGCAGTGAAAACGTGAGAAATCTGCCCGTTTTCGACATTAGCTATCGAATCGACTTTTGCCAGATCGTCAATTTGGCCGCTCTTCTCTCTGTAACGGTTACATTTATCGTGTGCAAAGCTATGTTGCGTGCTGCGGTATGCGTAGACACTAAAAGAGACATAATAGAACACAGATGAAGCTTCTAAATTGATGTGATAGCCTGTACGAAGCAGTACAATTCAAGTTTTATTTATCGATTATTGAATTTTTAGACGATTTTGTGCCTTGGACATGGGCTAGGACCTTGTGACCTTGCTTGAAGGGAGGTCTAACATCCGAGTTGCACGGGGGAATGTGAAAAGTGTTCATATGTAGTGAAAACCTGAGAAATCCCCCCGTTTTCGTCATTTGCTATCGAATCGACTAAATGCCAGATCGTCATATTGCCCGCTCTTCTCTCTGAAACGGTTACATTTATCGTGTGCAACGCTATGTCGCGTGCTGCGGTATGCGGAGACACTAAAAGCACCATAACAGAACTCAAAAGAAGCTTCTAAATTGGTGTGATAGCCAGTCCGAAGCAGTACATTTCAAGTTTCAGTTATCGATTATTGACTTTTTAAACGGCTTTGGTGCCTTGGACATGAGCTAGGACCTTAAGATTTTGCATAAAGGTAGGTCTAGTAGACGCGTTGCACTGGGTAATGTGAAAAGTGTTCATACGTTGTAAAAACCTGAGAAATCCGCTTGTTTTCGTCATTTGCTATCGAATCAAATTAATGACAGATCGTCATATTGGCCGGTATTCTCTCTGAAACGGTTACGTTTATCGTGTGCAAAGCAATGTCGCTGCTGTGGTATGCGGAGACACTAAAAGCAACATAATAGAACACAGAAGAAGCTTCTAAGTTGATGAGATAGTCAGTCCTAAGCAGTACAATTGAAGTTTTAGTTATCGATTATTGACTTTTCAGACGATTTTGTTGACTTGGTCATGAGCTAGGACATTACGACCTTGCATGACGGGAGGTTTAGCAACCGCGTTGGACGGGGGAATGTGAAAAGTGTTCATATGTAGTGTAAACGTGAGAAATCCGCCCTTTTTCGTCATTTGCTATCGAATCGACTTAATGCCAGATCGTAATATTGGCAGCTCTTCACTCTGAAACGGTTACATTTATCGTGTGAAAAGCTATGTCGCGAGATGTGGCATGCGGAGACACTAGAAGCACCATAATAGAACACAGAAAAAGCTTCTAGGTTGATGTGATCGCCAGTACGAAGCAGTACAATTCAAGTTTTAGTTATCGATTATTGACTTTTTAGATGGCTTTGGGTGCCTTGGACATGAGCTGGGACCATAAGATTTTGCATGAAGGAGTTATAGCAGCCGCGTTGCACGGGGGAATGTGAAATGTGTTCATATGTAGTGAATACCTGAGAAATCCGCCCGTTTTCCTCATTTGCTATCGAATCGACTTAATGCCAGATCGTCATATTGCACGCTCTTCGCTTTGAAACGGTTACATTTATCGTCTGCAAAGCAATGTCGCGTGCTGCGGTATGCGGAGACACTAAAAGCACCATAATAGAACACAGAAGAAGCATCTAAGTTGATGTGATAGCAAGTATGAAGCAGTACAAATTAAGTTTTAGATATCGATTATTGAATTTTTTGACGGTTTTGGTTCCTTGGACATGAGCTAGGACATTACGATTTTGCATGAATGGAGGTCTAGCATCCGCGTTCCACGGGTGAATGTGAAATGTGTTCATATGTAGTGAAATTCTGAGAAATCCGCCCGTTTTCGTCATTTGCTATCGAATCGACTTTTGCCAGATCGTCATATTTGCCGCTCTTCTCTATGAGACGGTTACAATTATCGTGTGCAAAGCTATGTCGCGTGCTGCGGAATGCGGAGACACTACAAGCACCATAGTAGAACACAGAAGAAGCTTCTAAGTTGACGTAATAGCCAGTAAGAAGCCGTAAAATAATTCTTTTAGCTATCGATTATTGACATTTTAGTCGGCTTTGGTGCACTGGACATGAGCTAGGATATTAAGATTTTGCATGAGGGAGTTCTAGCAGCCGCGTTGCACGGGGGAATGTGCAAAGCGTTCATATGTAGTAAAAACCGAGAAATCCGCCGATTACGTCATTTGCTATCGAATCGACTTTTGTCAGATCGTCATATTGGCCGCTCTTCTCTCTGAAACGGTTACATTTATCGTGTGAAAAGTATGTCGCGTGCTGCGGTATGCGTAGACAATAAAAGCACCATAATAGAACAGAGAAGATGTTTCTAAGTTGGTGTGATAGCCAAAACGAAGCAGTACAAATCTAGTTTAAGTCATCGATTATTCACTTTTTACACGGCTTTGGTGCTTTGGACATGAGCTAGGACCTTAAGATTTTGCATGAAGGGAGGTCTAGCAGCCGCGTTGCACGGGGGAATGTGAAAAGTGTCCATATGTAGTGAAAACCTGAAATATCCGCCCGTTTTCGTCATTTGTTATCGAATCGACATAATGCCAGATCGTTATATTGGCCGCTCTTCTCTATGAAACGGTTACAATTATCGTGTGCAAAGCTATGTCGCGTGCTGCGGAATGCGGAGACACTAAAAGCACCATAATAGAACACAGAAGAAGCTTCTAACTCGATGTGATAGCTAGTACGAAACAGCAATTCAACTTTTAGTTATCGATTATTGATTTTTTAGACGGCTTTGGTGCCTTGGACATGAGCTAGAACATTACGATTTTGCATGAAGGGAGGTGTAGGGACCGCGTTGCACGGGGTAATGTGAAAAGTGTTCATATGTAGTGAAAACCTGACAAATCCGCCCGTTTTCGTCATTTGCTATCGAATCCACTTAATTTCAGATCGTCATATTGCCCGCTATTCTCTCTGAAACCGTCACATTTATCGTGTACAAAGCTATGTCGCGTGCTGCGGTATGGAGAGACACTAAAAGCACCATAATAGAACACAGAAGATGCTTCTAAGTTAATGTGATAGCCAGTAAGAATCAGTGCAATTCAGGTTTTAGTTATCGATTATTGACTTCTTAGACGGCTTTTGTGCCTTGGACATGAGATAGGACCTTAAGATTTTGCATGAAGGGAGGTCTAGCAGCCGCATTGCACGGGGGAATGTGAAAAGTGTTCATATGTTGTGAAACCCTAGAAATCCACCCGTTTTCGTCATTTGCTATGGAATCGACTTTTGCCAGATCGTCATATTGGCCGCTCTTTTCTCTGAAACGGTTACATTTATCGTGTGCAAAGCTAAGTAGCGTGTTGCGGTATGCGGAGACACTAAAAGCACCATAATAAACACAGAAGAAGCTTCTAAGTTGATGTGATAGCTAGTACGAAACAGTACAATTTAACTCTTAGTTATCGATTATTGAATTTTTAGACGGCTTCGGTGCCTTGGACATGAGCTAGGACATTACCATTTTGCATTAAGGGAGGTCTAGCGACCGCGTTGCACGGGGGAATGTAAAAAGTGTTCATATGTAGTGAAAACCTGAGAAATCCGCCCGTTTTCGTCATTTGTAATCGAATCGACTTAATGCCAGATCGTCATATTGCGGGCTATTCTCTCTGAAACCGTTACATATATCGTGTGCAAAGCTATATCGCGTGCTGCGGTATGTGGAGACACTAAAAGCACCATAAAAGAACACAGATTAAGCTTCTAAGTTGATGTGATAGCCAGTTAGATGCAGTACAATTCCAGTTTTAGCTATCGATTATTGACTTTTTAGACGGCTTAGGTGCCTTGGACATGAGCTAGGACCTTAAAATTTTGCATGAAGGGAGATCCAGCAGCCGCGTTACACGGGGTAATGTGAAAAGTGTTCATATGTAGTGAAAACCTGATAAACCCGCCCGTTTTCTTCATTTGCTATCGAATCGACTTAATGCCAGATCGTCATATTGGATGTACTTCTCTCTGAAACGGTTACATTTATAGTGTGCGAAGCTATGTCACGTGGTGCGGTATGCGGAGTCACTAAAAGCACCATAATAGATCAAAGAAGAAGCTTCTAAGTTGATGTGATAGCCACTACGACGCAGTACAATTCAAGTTTTAATTTTTGAGTATTGACTTTTTAGACGGCTTTGTTGCCTCTGACGCGAGGTAGGACCATAAGATTTTGCATGAAGGGAGGTCTAGCAGCCGTCATGCACTGGGGAATGTGAAAAGTGTTCATATCTAGTGAAAACCTGAGGAATCCGCCCGTTTTCGTCATCTGCCATCGAATCGACCTAATGCCAGATCGTCATATTTCGCGCTCCTCTCTCTGAAACGGTTACATTATTCGTGTGCAAAGCCATGTCGCGTGCTGCGTTATGCGGAGACACTAAAAGCACCATAATGGATCACAGAAGAAGCTTCTAAGTTGAAGTGATAGCCAGTAAGAAGCAGTACAAATCAAGTTTTAGTTATCGATATTGACTTCTTAGACGGCTTTGGTGTCTTGGACATGAGCTAGGACCTTAAGATTTTGCATGAAGGGAGGTCTAGCAGCCGTAATGCACTGGGGAATGTGAAAAGTGTTCATATGTAGTGAAAACCTGGGAAATACACCCGTTTTCGTGATTTGCTATCGAATCGACATTTGCCAGATCGTCATATTTTCGGCTCTTCTCTCTGAAACGGTGACATTTATCGTGTGCAAAGATTTGTCGCGTGCTGCAGTATGCGGAGACACTAAAAGCACCATAATAGGACACAGAAGAAGTTTCTAAGTTGGTGTGATACCCTAAAGGAAGCAGTACAATTCTAGTTTAAGTTATCGATTACTGATTTTTTAGACGGCTTTGGTGCCTTGGATATGAGCTAGGACCTTAAGATTTTGCATGAAGGGACGTCTAGCAGCCGCGTTGCACGGGGTAATGTGAAAAGTGTTCATATGTAGTGAAAACCTTAGAAATCCGCCATTTCGTCATTTGCTATCGAATCGACTTTTGCCAGTTCGTCTTATAACTGGTCTTCTCTCTGAAACGGTTACATTTATCGTGTGCAAAGCTATGTATCGTGCTGCGGTACGCGGGGACCCTCAAAGCACCATCATAGAACACAGAAGAAGTTTCTAAGTTGATGTGATAGCCAGTAAGGAGCAGTAAAATTCAAGTTTTAGTTATCGATTACTGACTTTTTAGACGTCTTTGGTGCCCTGGACATGAGCTAGGACCTTAAGATTTTGCATGAGGGAGTTCTAGCAGCCGCGTTGCACATGGGAATGTGCAAAGTGTTCATATGTAGTAAAAACCTGATAAATCCGCCGATTACGTCATTTGCTATCGAATCAATTTTTGCCAGATCGCCATATTGGCCGCTCTTCTCTTCGAAACGGTTACATTTATCGTGTGCAAAGCTATGTCGCGTGCTGCAGTATGCGGAGACACTAAAAGCACCATAATAGGACACAGAAGAAGTTTCTAAGTTGGTGTGATACCCTAAAGGAAGCAGTACAATTCTAGTTTAAGTTATCGATTACTGATTTTTTAGACGGCTTTGGTGCCTTGGATATGAGCTAGGACCTTAAGATTTTGCATGAAGGGAGGTGTAGCAGCCGCGTTGGACGGGGGAATGTGAGAAGTGTTCATATGTAGTGAAAACCGGAGAAATCTGCCCGTTTTCGTCATTTGCTATCGATTCGACTTAATTTCAGATCGTCATATTGCCCGCTATTCTCTCTGAAACCGTTACATTTATCGTGTGCAAAGTTATGTCGTATGCTGCGGTATGCGTAGACACTAAAATCACCATAATAGAACACAGAAGAAGCGTCTAAGTTGATGTGATAACCTGTACGAAGCAGTACAATTCAAGTTTTAGTTATCGATTATTGACTTTTTAAACGGCTTTGGTTCCTTTGATATGAGCTAGGACCTTAAGATATTGCATAAAGGGATGTCTAAGAGAAGCGTTGCACGGGGGAATGTGAAAAGTGTTCAAATGTAGAGAAAACCTGAGATATCCGAGCGTTTTCGTCATTTGCTATCGAATCGACTTAATTTCAGATCGTCATATTGCCCGCTATTCTCTCTGAAACCGTTACATTTATCGTGTGCAAAGATATGTCGCGTGCTGCGGTATGTGGAGACACTAAAAGCACCATAATGGATCACAGAAGAAGCTTCTAAGTTGATGTGATAGCCAGTACGAAGCAGTCCAATTCAAGTTTTAACTATCGATCATTGACTTTTTACACGGCTTTCGTGGCTTGGACATTAGGTAGTTCCTTAAGATTTTGCATGAGGGAGGTGTAGCAGGTCTAGCGTTTGACAGGGGAATGTGGGAAGTGTTCATATGCTGTGGAAACCTGGAAAATCCGCCCGTTCCCCTCATTGCTATCGAATCGACATTTGCCAGATCGTCATATTGGCGGCTCTTCTCTCTGAAACGTTTACATTTATGGTTTGCAAAGCTATGTCGCGTGCTGCGGTCTGCGGAGTCACTAAAAGCTCCATAATAGAACATAGATGAAGCTTCTAAGTTGCTGTGAAAGTCATTACGTAGCAGTACAATTCAAGTTTTAGTTATCGATTAATAACTTGTTAGACGGCTTCGGTGCCCTAGACATGATCAAGGACCTTAAGATTTTGCATGAAGCTAGGTCTAGCAACCGCGTTGCACGGGGGAATGTGAAAAGTGTTCATATGTAGTGAAAACCTGAGAAATCCGCCCGTTTTCGTCATATGCTATCGTATCAGCTTAATGCCAGATCGTCATACTGGCCGCACTTGTCTCTGAAACGGTTACATTCATCGTGTGCAAAGCTATGTCGCGTGCTGCGGTATGCAGAGACACTAGAAGCACAATAATATAAAACAGAAAAAGCTTCTAAGTTGATGTGATAGCCAGTACGAAGCAGTACTATTCAAGATTTAGATATCGATTATTTAATTTTTAGACGATTTTGGTGCCTTGAACATGAGCTAGGACTTTACGACCTTGCATGAAGTAAGGTCTAGCAGCCGCGTTGCACGGGGGAATGTGAAAAGTGTTCATATGTAGTGAAAACATGAGAATTCCGCCCGTTTTCGTCATTTGCTATCGAATCGACTTAATGCCAAATCGTCATATTGGCCGGATATCTCTCTGAAACAGTTACATTTATCGTGTGCAAAGCTATGTAGCGTGCTGCGGTATGCGGAGACACTAAAAGCCCCATTATAGATCACAGAAGAAGCTTCTAAGTTGATGTGATAGCCAGTTAGAAGCAGTACAATTCAAGTTTCAGTTATCGATTATTGAATTTTTAGACGGCTTTGGTGCCTTGGACATGAGCTAGGACCTTAAGATTTTGCATGAAGGGAGGTCTAGCAGCCGCGTTGCATGGGGGAATGTGAAAAGTGTTTATATGTAGTGAAAACTTGAGAAATCCGCACGTTTTCCTCATTTGCTATCGAATCGACTTGATGCCAGATCATCATATTGCCCGCTGTTCTCTCTGAAACCGTTATATTTATCGTGTGCAAAGCTATGTTGCGTGCTGCGGTATTTGTAGACACTAAAAGCACGATAATAGAACACAGAAGAAGCTTCTAAGTTGATGTGATAACCAGTACGAAGCAGTACAATTCAAGTTTTTGTTATCGATTATTGACTTTTTAGACGGCTTTGGTGCCTAGGACATGAGCTAGGACCTTAAGATTTTGCATGAGGGAGTTCTAGCAGCCGCGTTCCACGGGGGAAAGTGCAAAGTGTTCATATGTAGTGAAAACCGGAGAAATCCGCTCGTTTTCGTCATTTGCTATCGAATCGACTTTTGCCAGATCGTCATATTGGCCGCTCTTTTCTCTGAAACGGTTACATTTATCGTCTGCAAAGCTAAGTCGCGTGCTGCGGTATGCGGGGACAATAAAAGCACCATAATAGAACACAGAAGAAGGTTCTATGTTGATGTAATAGCCAGTAAGAAGTAGTACAATTCAAGTTTTAGTTATCGATTATTGACTTTTTAGCCGGCTTTGGGGCCTTGGACATGAGCTAGGACCTTAAGATTTGGCATGAAGGGAGGTCGAGCAGCCGCGTTGCACGGGGGAATGTGAAATGTGTTCATATGTAGTGAAAACCTGACAAATTGGGCCGTTTTCGTCATTTGATATCGAATCGACTTAATGCCAGATCGTCATATTGGCCGCTTTTCTTTCTGCAATGGTTATATTTATCTTCTGCAAAACTATATCGTGTCCTTCGCTATGCTTAGACACTAAAAGAACCATAGTAGAACACAGAAGAAGACTCTCAGAAGATGTAATCGGCCAGTACGAAGCATTACAATTCACATTTTACTTATCTATTATTGACTTATTAACCGGCTTTGGTTATTTGTACATGAGCTATGACCTTGAGATTGTTCATGAAACGAGGTCTGTCTGCCACGTTGCGCGGGAGAATGTGAAAAGTGTTCATATGTAGTAAAAACCTGAGAAATCCTCCCGTTTTCGTCATTTTCTATTTAATCGACTAATTGCCAGATCTGCAAGCTTATGTCGCGTGCTGCGTTATGCGGAGACAGTCAAAGCATCACAGTAGAACACAGATGAAGCTTCTCTGTTGGTGTAATCAGCGAGAAAGAACCAGTAATAAGTTGTACAATTTAGTTATCATTTATTGACTTATTAGCCTGCTTTGGTACCTTGGACATGAGCTAGGGCCTTAAGATTTTGCATGAAACGCGGTTTGGACGCCACGTTGCACGGGATGATGTGAAAAGTGTCCACTTGTAGTAAAAACCTGACAAATCCGACCGTTTTCTTCATTTGCTGTCGAATCGACTTATTGGCTGATCGTCACATCGGCCGCTTTACGCTCTGAGACGGTTAAATTTATAGTCTGCAAACTTATGTCGCCTGCTGCGGTTTGCGGAGACACTAAAAGCACCACAGTAGAAGACAGGAGAAGGTGTTAAGAAGATGTATTCGGCCAGTAAGAAGCAGTACAATTCAAGTTTTAGTTATAGATTACTGACTTATTAGCCGGCTTTGGTGCCTTTGACATGATCGAGGACCTCAAGCTTTTGCATCAAACGAGGTCTGAACGTCACGTTGCACGGGGAAATGTGAAACGTGTTAATATATATTAAAAACCTAAGAAAACCTTTCGCATTCATTTAAGTTCCTTTAGTACAATAAGAATCTGTTAAAAAACTGACTACAATAATCATAATCTTGCTGTACAAGGGAAGTAGCTACTATTATTAACAGTATTTATCAACAGCAAATAAAACAAAAGGTAAAACAGAAAGATTATCAAACGTCTAATGGCACAGTAACGAAACTGAAAACAGTTCGCGACAATTTCTTCTGAAATTATTTCACCAGGAAACAACAAGAACACCGATTGGAGACTACTAAAGTTCCAAAATAAACCACTATACACAAACAACTAATTAGTACTTAGCTTTGGATGCGCCGCTACAGCTGCAACTGGTCAGCGCGGAATGTAAACACAGGTAAGAAGTTAAGTTGCTCGATACGAAACACTCGCAAATATCAGGTCACAACCCAAGAAAGGCGGAGGTGAATGAAGAAACCATTAATAAGTATCTTATATAGTAAATATTATCACAAAAACCGTTAAAATATGTATCTGAAACCTATAAATGTATGAAAACTTAGAGAGCGATTTCACACGCACTCACGCGCCTAATCGTAATGCCAGATCGTCGCAGTGGCAGCTTTGCTCACGGAACTGTTTACATATACATCTGGAAACTTACGTCATGTGCTGAGGTATGCGGTCGCACCACAAACAACAAAATAGGAGCTTCTCATTTGATGCAATCGGCAGGTAAGAAGTAGTACTACTCAAGTTTTAGGTATCGAAAATTCAACTGTAGGCCGGTTCTGGTGTCTTGCAGTTGATAGAGGACCTTGGAACATGCCTGTCTTTTTACCCCCCTCCCCCCTCGTAAGATGACTGTCTACGTACACCCGCCACCCCCCCCCCCTCGTAATATGTCTGCCTACCTACTCACGCCTTCTGAAAATGTGTGTCTACCCACTTCCCCCTCAGAAGATGACTCTCTACTTATCCCCCCAACCGGAAAACGTCAGTTTTCCCACCCCCTCCCCCCTCAGAAGATGACTGTCTACCTACACACCCTCGGAAGATACCTGTCTACTTAACCCCCCCCCCCCCCCCTCGTTTGGAACATGTCTGCCTACCTACCAGCCTCTCAAAATATGTCTTTCTATCTACATCCCCCACCCCCCTCAGAAGATCACTCTCTACCTACTCCGCACGTGGATGATGCCTGTCTCCCTAACCCACCCTTCAGAAGATGTTTGCCTACATACCCCTTCTTGGAAGATGTCTGTCTACCTACACACCTTTGGAAGAGGCCTGTCTACCTACCCCCTCCCCACCCCTTGGAAGATGTCTGCCCAGCTACCCTCCATCTAAGAAAATATTTGTCTACATACACCCCCTTTGGAAAATGTCTGTCTACCTACTACTGCTCTGATGATGTCTGTCTCCCTACCCTACCCTTCAGAAGATGTCTGCCTACCTTCTACTCCATGGAAGATGTCTCTATACATACCACCTATCGGGTGATGTTTGTCTACTCGCCCCCCCCCCACCCCATAACATGCCAATCTAACATCCCCCCCTGTGAAGATGCCTATCTATCGCCTAGCTCGGAAGCTACCCCAACTCAGAAGATTCCTATCTACCTGCACTTGGAAGATGACTATCTCTCCATCACCTTCAGAAGACTCTTATCTACCCCCTCAGAAGATGGCTGTCTACATACCCCACCCTCAGAATATGACTGTCTCTGATCTCCCACCCTATCTGTCTGTCTACCATTCTCACACATGGTACAGTGGTTAGCACACTGGACTCGCATTCGGGAGGACGATGGTTCAATCCCGTCTCCGGCCATCCTGATTTAGGTTTTTCGTGATTACCCTAAATCGTTTCAGGCAAATGCCGGGATGGTTCCTCTGAAAGGGCACGGCCAATTTCTTTCCCAATCCTTCCCTAACCCGAGCTTGCGCTCCGTCTCTAATGACCTCGTTGTTGACGAGACATTAAACACTAACCACCACCACCACCATTCTCACAATCAGAAACTGTCTGTCTACCTACCTCCCCCCCCCCCCGAAGATGTCTGCCTATCTTCCTAGGTACCGCCATTTAGAAGGTGTCTGCCTACCTACACCCACTTCAAAAGATGTGTAACTGACTACCCCACCTCCGAAGATCTCTGTCAAACCCTCCTCCCATCCCTGGAGGATGTATGTGTGCAGACCCCCCTCTTGGAAGACATTTGACAACCGAAAAAACCGCTTTGGAAAATGTATGACTTCCTACCACTACCCTCGGAAGGTGTATGTCTACCTAGCACCCCCTCGAAGATGCCTGTCTATCTACCGAACCACGGTATATGCCTGCCTCACCCTGTCAGAATATGTCTGTCTACATACCCCACATGGAAGATGTCTGTCTACTTACCCCCCCCCCCCCCTTGGAAGATGTTTGTCTACCTAGCCCCTCTTGGAAGATGTCTGCCCACATAAACACACACTCGGAATATGTATGACTAGCCACCACTCCCCTCGGAACATGTATGTCTACCTACCCCACCTCCGGACATGTCTCTCTACCTACGCCCCCACTCATAAGTTGTGTGTCTACCAACCCGCCATTTGAAGATGTCTGTCAACCTGGCCCTCCCTCAGAAAATGTCTGTCTACCTGCCCACCTTGGAATATTTATGTCTACCAAAACCCGGAGGATGTCTGTCTACCCAACACCCCCTCAGAAGATGATTGTCTACCTACCCCCGGAAGATTTCAGTCTACCTGCCCCCCCTCACTTCTGAAAGATGCCTGTCAATCAACCCCTCCAACAGAAAATGTCTGTCTACCTACTGCCCCTCGAAAGTTGTATGTCTACCACCCCTCCTCGGGAGATGTCTGTCTACCTACCCCCCTTCAGAAGATGTCTATCTACCTACCCCCCATCCCCTCGGTAAATGCCTGTCTACCCAACCCCCTCTCGGGAAAAGTATGTCTACCTATCCCCACTCGGAAGATGGCTGTCTACCTACCACCTCCCTCGGAATATGTCTGTATATCGAACCCGACCTCGGAATATGATTTTCCACCTAATGCATGGGAGATGTCAGTCCACTTGCACCCCACTTTGTAAAATGCCTGTCTACTTTCCACCCCTTTGGAAGATGTCTCTCATCCCACCTCGGAAGATGTCTGTCTACCTACCCCCCTCTGAACATGATTGCCTACTGAACCACAACTCAGAAGATGATTGTCTACTGACCACCCAGAAGATGGAAGCCTACCTGCCCCCTCCCACTACAACAGAAGATGACCATCCATCTAACCCCCTTGGTGGATGTCGGTTCATCTCCTCCCCCCCCTTGGAGGACTTTGTCTTCCTACCCCCTCGGAAGATGTATGTATTCCATTCGCCCCTCAGAAGAGGTCTATCTTCCAACCCCCCTAAGAAGATTTTTGTCTACCTACCCTGCCTTGGTATATGTATGTCTTCCTACACCCCCTCATACGATGTCTGCATACCTACCCCCCTCGGAAGAAGTCTATCATCCCTCTGTTAGAGAATTTCTGTCTACCTTGCCCCCCCCCCTCGGAAGATATATGTCTTCATATCCTCTACCCTTGGTGCCTACATACTCAACCTCAGAAGATGTCTACCAACCTACCCCACCTTATAAGAAATCTTTCTACCTACCCCCCCCCCTCATAATATGTGTGTCTACCACCTCATGGAGGATGTATGTCTACTCCCCCCCCCCTCGTAAAATGTCTATCTTTCCCAGTTGGAAAGATGTCTATCATCCCACTCTTAGAAGGTGTCTGTCTACCTGTCCTCCCACTCTGAAAATGTCTGTGTACCTACCCTCCCTCAGGAGATATCGGTCTAATTGCCCACCGGGACTATGTCTATCTACATACTCTCAGCCTTGGAAAATACGTGCCTACCTACCCCACCCCCTGTAAGATATCTGTCTACCTACAACCTGCCCTCGGATACTGTCTGTCTACATACACCCTCTAATAAGATGTCTGTCTACCTACCCCACACTGTCTGACTTCCTACCCCAACCATCCTCGGAAGATGTTTGTCTACCTACCCCTCCTTGGAAAATGCCTGTCTACCTAAATCTCGCTTGGAAAATATCTGTCTACCTACCCCCCATCCTTGGAAGGTGTCTGTCCACCAACTCTCCTGTCGGAAGATGTATGGCTACCTAACCCCCCTCAGAAGATGTCTGTCTATCTATCTGCCTGTGGAATGTGTATGTCTACCTAACTCCCTTAGACAATGTCAGTCTACATACCCCCCTCGGAAGATACCTGTCTACCAATACTCTTCCCTCTACATGCCAAAACTAATAAGATAGCTGCCAACCTAACCCACCTCAGAAGGTCTCTGTTTATGCACACAAACTGAACATGTATGTCTATCTACCCCCCAGAAGTTGTCTGTCTACCTGCCCCCTCAGAAAATGTCAGTCGACCTACCCCCCTTGGAAGATTTCTGTCTACCTATAACACCTCATGGAAAATATCTGTCTACCAGCCCCCTCTCAGAAGATGTCTGTCTACCTACCACCCCCCTCAGAAGTAGTATATCTATCTACCGTACCCTTGGAACATGTCTACCTACCCCCCCTCCCAGTCAGCAGTTGTCTGTCCACCACCTACATAAGTTGTCTATCTACACCCCCTCGGAAGATGTCTGTCCAATACACCACCCTCAGAAGATATCTGTCCTACCCCTCTCGAAAATGTTAGTCTACCTACACCCCAGATAATGAATGTCTACCAACCCCACCTCGGAAGATGTTTGTCTACCTACCCCATGGAAGATGTGTTTACCTACCACCACTCGTAGTATGTGTGTCTACCTACCCCCATTGGAAAATATCGGTCTACCAACTGCCCTTGAAGATGTATGCCTACATACCCAACACCCTCGGAAGACGTCTGGCTACCTAGCTCCCCCCCACGAAGATATCTGCCTTCATACCCACTTCTCTTGGAAGATGTCTGTCAACGGACCCAAATTCAGAAAACGACTGCCTACCTACCCCACCTCAAAAGATGTCTGCCTACCAACCACCCCTCGGAATATGTATGTCTACCTACACTCATTCGGAATATTGCTTTCTACCACCCCTCCCTCTGAACATGTCTATCTACCTACCTCCCTCAGAACATGTCTATCTACCAACATCCCCCACCTCTTATGAAGTCTCTCTCACTACCCCCCCCCCCTTCGAAAGTGACACCCTACCTACCATCCTCAGGAAATGTCAGTCTTCCTACTCCCCATACCTCAGAAGGTGTGTCTAACTATCCCCATGGACAATGTCTGTCTACATACCCCTAGCCTCAGAAAATACTTGTCTAACTACACCCCTCAGATTATTTCTGTCTACCTACAACCCAGCCTCGGATAATGTCTGTCTACCTACCCCCTCACTAATTGTCTCTCTACCTAAGCTACCTTAGAAGATATCTGTCTACATATCCCTCATCCTCTGAAGCTGTATGTCTACTACCCCTGCTCAGAAGATGTCTGTCTACTTAAAAACCCCTCAGAACATGTCTGTCTAACAACCCCCCCCCCCCAGTTGTCTGTCTACCTACCCCCTTGAAGATGTCTGTCTACCTACCCCCAGTAAAATGTCTCTGTACCCATCTTCCCCTCAGAAGATGATTGTCTACCTACCCCCGTACAGAAGATGCACCCCTTTCAGAAAATGTCTGTCTACCTACCCCATCCACGCACGGAAGATTCCTATCTACCCACTTTGGACAATGCCTTTCTACCCCAACTCAGAAATGTCTATCTACTACCATCTCAGAAGATTTCTGTCTACCTACCCCCCATTGAATATATCTGCCTACCCAACCCATCTTTGGAAGATGATTGGCTACCTACCCCATGGAAGATGTCAGGCAACCTGCCCGCTCACTTAGGAAGATGCCTACCTCCCCCTTGGAAGTGGTCTATTTTCCACCACTCAGAAGATGTCTGTCTAACTACCCCCTCTGAATGTATATGTCTATCAACTATGTCTGTTTACCTACTCCCATAAGATGTCTATCATCCCCCTCAGAAGGTATCTTCCTATATACTCCCTCCCCTTGGAAGATGTCTGTCTACATACCCAAACTAAGATGATGTCTGGCAATCTACTCCCCCACAGAAGATGTCTGTCTACCTACCACCCTTGGAACATCTATGTCTTTCTACTCCCCGGAAGATGTCTGTCAGTCTGCCCAACTTGGAAAATGTCTGTCTACGTGCCCTCCTTCGGAAGATGTCTATCATCCCCAGCCTCAGAAGAATTATGTCTATTTGTCCCGCACCAACAGTAGATGTCTGTGTACCTACCCCCTTAAGAAGAAGTCTGTTTACCAACCCCCCTTCAGGAGATTCTCAAACCACCCACCAGGAAAGTCTCTGTCTACCTATCCCTCCCCCCCCCCCTTTGGGAGATATGTGTCTACCTACAACACAACTCGGTAAATGTCTGTCTACCTACCCCTCAGAAGATGTCTGTTTATCCACACCTCCACAGATGATGTCTATCTACCTACCCCCTGCCCCCATCCTCCGAGGATGTCTGTCTTCCTACACCCTCAGAAGATGTCTGTCTACCAACCCCCCTTGGAAGATGGTCTACTTACCCCTCTAGATGATGTCTGTATACGTACACCCCTCAGAAGATGGCTGTCTACCAATCCACCAATGGGAGATGTCTGTCTACCAACCCCCTCGAAAGGTGCCTTTGTGCCTACCCCCTCAGAAGCTTGTCTACCTACGAACACTCAGTAAATGTATGTATACCTACCCCCCCCCCCCTCGGAAGAAGTCTGTCTAATTATTCACCACCCCTTGGTAATTTCTGTCTACATACCACTCCCTTGCAAGATGTCTGTGTACCTACTCCCTCTTGAAAGATATCTGTTTACCTACATCTTCTGTGGGGAGGTAGGAAGACACACATCTTCCGCGAGGGGTAGGTAGACAGACATATTCCAAAGCAGGGTACATGGTCAGACATCTTTTGAAGGGTGGTAGGTAGACAGACATCCTCCAAGAGGGGGGGAGACATTTTCTGTGGTGATAATGGTAGACAAACAATTCCAAGGAGGGGTAGTTAGACAGTCATCTTCTGAGTGGTTGTTTCTTAGTCAGACGTCTTCAAGGGGGAGGATTGGTAGACCGACAGTTTCCAAGGGGGGAGACATTTTTCGATTGGGGCCAAATAGGTAAACAGATATCCTTTGAGAGGGAGGTAGACATTTTCCGGGGGGGGGGAGATATTTTCGAGGGGGAGAGTAGATTGACATCTTCTGGGAGGGGGGAGATAGTATTCTTCCATGGGGGGAGGTGAGTTGTCAGACATCTTCAAAGGTTGGGGGGGGGGGGGGGGTCGGTAGACAGACATCTTCCAAGAAATGTCGGTAAGTAGACAGACATCTTCTGTGGGAAGTGATGGTATGTACACTTACATCTTCTGATGGGTTCGGGTAGATAAACAGGCATCTTTCATGATGGGGGGATAGAGCTCCTCGAAGATGGGGTGTAGATGTCTTTGGCAAGGAGGGTAGATAGACATATTCCGAGAGGGGGTTAGATAGATTTCTTCCATAGCGGGGATAGATAGACTTGTCCCGAGTTTGTGAGGTAGACAGACATACAGACATCTTCCTAGAATTTGGAGGTAGACAAACATATTCAGAATGGGCAGTAGACACATTCCAAATGAAGGGAGGCTGTAGAAATCTTCTGAGTCTAGGATAAATGTTCTCTGAGAGGAGGGGCTAGATGGAAATCTTAACAGGGGTGGGGTAGGTAGTCAGACATATTCTGAGAGGAGGGGGTTGATAGACAGGCATCTTTCATGAGGTGAGTTATAGACATCCGCCTGGGGGATAGACATCTTCTGAGGTGGGGATAGGTATCTTCCAGTGGGTGTAGATATCTGTGGGTGGGGTAGATAGACATCTTCTGAGGTGTTGGTTGATAGTCACCTTCCTAGTGGAGGGATACAGATATTTTCCACCTGGGCTGGGTAGATAATATTCTGAAGGGGGGTAGACGTCTTCCAAGGGGGGGTAGAGAGACAGCTTCTGAGGGGGGTACATAGACATTTTCCAAGGATGGGGGCAGATACACATCTTCTGAGGGGGTAGATACACCTCTTCCGAGGAAGGTATGGATAGATAATCTTATGAGGTGGGTGTTGGTAGGCATCAGCTGAAGGGGACTAGATTGGCATCTTCCGATGTGGAAGGGTTTAGGTAGGCATTTTTAGAGGGAGGGATTTCTTCCCAGGGGTTTAGATAGGCATCTTCCAAGTGGGTGTAGAATGACATCTCAGAGAGGGGGTAGACAAAATCTTCCGAGAGGGGGTAGGTAGAAAGACATCTTTCGATGGGAGAGTAGGTAAGCAGACATCTTTTGAGTGGGGTTGGTAAACTGACATCTTCCAAAGGGGCAAGGTAGACATATAGTTTCTGAGGGTGGGGCCATTTGTAGACTGACACTTTCCGATGTGTGGTAAGTAGCATTACATCTTCTGAAGTGATGGGGTAGGTAGACAGACATTTTCCGAAGGGGTGTAGGTATACAGACATATACCTAGGGGGAAGGTAGACAGACATGTCCCGAGTGGTGGTAGGTAGACAGCCATCTTCCAGTTGGGTAGGTACACAGGGAGGTTAGAAGGACAGACATTTTCCATGTGGGGGTTGGTAAACATAAATCATCTGAGGGGGGAGAGACATCTTTTGAGGGGAGGGTACATAGACGGACATCTTCAGAGAGGAGGTAGTCATCCTCCGAGAGGGAGATAGTCATCCTCCGAGAGGGGGAGTAGATGTCTTCCGAGATGGGAGGCAGTTGTACATCTTCCACTGGTCTTAGCTAGGCAGACATCTTCTGAGGGAGGGTATGTAGACAGACATCTTCTGAGGGGGATAACGTCGACAGTCATCTTCTGATCGGGGTGGGTGGGTAGACAGACATCTTCCGAGTGGTGGTAGGTATGGAGACATCTTCTGAGGCTGGATTCGGTAGACAGGCATCTTCCAAGGGGGGGTGTTGGAAGACAGATATTTTTCAAGGGGTGGGAAACATCTTCTAAAGGATGCAGTTTGGTAAGCAGTATCCTCCGAGAGGGGTCTAGACATTCTGTGAGGGGGATAACGTCGACAGTCATCTTCTGATTGGGGGGGGGGGTAGGTAGAAAGACATCTTCCGAGGAGTGTTAGGTATGGAGACATCTTCTGAGCCTGGGTGCGGTAGAAAGACATCTTCCAAGGGGTGGAGGGGGGTGTTGGAAGACAGACATCTTCCAAGGGGTGGGAAGCACCTTCTAAAGGATGCAGTTTGGTAGACAGACATCCTACGAGAGAGGATGTAGACATTCTCAGATGGGGAGTGTATATCTTCTGAGAGGAGTGGTAGATTGACATCTTCCGAGAGGGGGGAGATACTTTTCTTCCATGGCGGCAATAGATAGATATCTTCCGAGAGGATGTACATAGATAGACATGTTTAAATGTGTGGTGAATGTACACAGACAACTTTCGAGAAGGGGGGTAGGTATACAGACATCCTCAGAGGGGGTGGGTTGGGAGACAGACATCTTCCGAGATAGGGATAAGATAGAGACAAATCATTCAAGGTGTGGTAGATAAATATACAGATTCTGAGGGGTTTAGGTAAACATTCATATTATGACGGGTTGTGGGTGTAGGTAGACAGAAACCATCCGAGGAGGGGTATTTAGGCAGATAATGTCTGAGAGGGTTTATGTAGACTGGCATCTTCTGAGGGGTTGTAGGAGGACAGATATCTTCCAAGTGGAGGGTTGGTAGACAGACATCTTCAGATGTGGGGTGGGGTAGGTAGCCAGACATCTTCCAATAGGGGGTTGGTAGGCAGACATATCATGTGAGGGGATGGTTTAGACAGCCTTCTTCTGATGGGTGGGTGGGTAGACTGACATCTTCCATGATGGGGCGTAGGCAGAGAGACATTGTCCGAGGCAGGGTGACTATAGACATTTTTCGAGAGGGCGGGTAGTTAGACAGACTTCTTCTGGGGGATTGTAGGTAAACTGACCTCTTCAGAGGGGTGGCGTAGAATGACATTTGCCAAGAGGGGTAGGTAGAGAGACATTTTCCGATGGTGGAAAGTAGACAACATCTTCTGATGAGTGTAGGTAGACAGACATCTTCCGAGGGGGATGTGTAGGTGGACATACATCTTCCGATGGTTGGTGGGTACATAGACAGACATATTCCAATGGGTGCGGTAGGTAGACAAACATCTTCCAAGTGCGGGTGTCGTAGACAGATATCATACAAAAGTTCATGTAGGTAGACATACATCTTCTGAGGGGATGTAGGGAGACAGACATTTTCCGAGGGGTGTACATAGACATACATTTTCCACGTGGGGTCTAGGTAGACAGACATCTTCAGATGAGGGGGTAATTAGACAATCATCTTCTGGGGTAGGCTGACAGACATATTCAGAAGTATGGGTTGGTAGACAATACTTTATGACTGGAGGGATGTAGAGAGACATCTTCCAAGGGCTGTAAGTAGGTAGACAGACCTCTTCTGTTGTGGGATTTGTAGGTAGGCAGACATCTTCCCAGTGAAGTTTTGTAGACAGACATCTTCCAACGAGGGGTTAGGTAGACTGACACCTTCTGAGGCAGGGTAGGTAGATAGTCATCTTCGGAGGAGTGTTTGGTATACAGACATCTTCCGAACAGGTGTAGGTATACAGACATATACCTAAGGGGGAGGTAGACTGACATCATGGGAGTGGGGGTACGTAGACAGACAGGTGGGTAGGTATACAGACATCTTCCGAGGGGGATTAGGAGGACAGACATTTTCCATTTGAGGGTTGATAGACTTACATCATCTGAGGGAGGAGAAATATCTTTTGAGAGGAGGGTATGTAGACAGACATTTCAGAGAGAGGGTAGACATCATCCGAGAGGGAGGTAGTCATCCTCCAACACAGGGGTAGATATCTTCCAAGAGGGGTGTAAATAAATATCTTCCAAGATGGGAGGTAGATGGACCTCTTCCGAGGGTTTTAGGTAGGCAGACATGTTCCGAGGTGTGGCATGTAGACATACACCTTCTGAGGGGAATAAGGTAGACAGTCATCTTCTTATGGGAAATGGGTAGGTAGACAGACATATTCCAAGGGAGGGGGGGTAGGTAAGGAGGAGATATATTCTGAGGGTGAGTTCAGTACTCAGACATCTTCTGAGGGGTGTTCATGGTAGACAGACATCTTTCAAAGGGGGGGAGACATCTTCCAAAGTATGCGTTTTGGTATACAGACATCCTCCAAGAGGGGTGTGGACATTCTCTGATGTGGGAGTAGATATCTTCCCAGAGGAGTGGTAGTTTAACAACTTCCGAGAGGGGGGGGGGGGGTTGGGTAGGCAGACAGATATCCTCAGAGGTAGGGGTAGGGAGACAGATATCTCCCACAGGAGGGATGAAATCGAATCATTTGAAGGGGGTAGATAGGCATACATCTTCTGAGGGATTTAGGTAGACATTCATCTTATGACAGGGGAAGGGGGTAGGTAGACAGATCATGCAGGGGGGGGGGGATATGTAGACAGATATCTTACGAGAGGGGGGTAGTTAGGCAGACATATTCTGAAGAGTTGTAGGAGGACGGACATATTCCAAGGGGGTAGGTAGACAGGCATCTACAGAGGGGGTTAGGTAGACAGTCTTATCAGAGGTGTATAGGTAGACAGACATCTTCTAAGGGGTTTGGTAGACCAACATTTCCTAAGGAGTGGCAGGTAGACAAACTTCTTCCGAGTGTGGGTGGGTATGTAGACAGACACCAGTAAGGAATTGTAGGCTGACAGACATCCTTTGTGATAGATGGTAGGTAGGCAGAAATATTCCGAAGGGAGGGTTGGAAAACATACATCTTCCAATGGAAGGGGTAGGTAGCCATACATCTTCTGAGGGCTGGGTTTAGGTATACAGAGATCTTTCCAAGGGGGGGCAGGTAAGTAGACAGACATATACTCAGGGTAGGGGGATGAGAGACAGACATTATCCGAGGGGGAGGGGTAGGTAGACAGACATCTTCTGATGGTTGGGTAGGTAGACAGACATCTTCCGGGGTGGACAGCTAATCGGACATGGTTTGAGGGAGCTTAGGTAGACAGACATTTCCGATGGGGAGTGTAGGTAGACAGACATATTCTAAGGGTGGGGAGATGAGAGACATTTTCTGATGTGGAGATAGGTAGACAGACGTCTTCTGAGGGGTTGTAGGTAGACAGAAATCTTCCAAGCGGGAGCTGTAGGTAGACAGACATCTTCAGAAGGAGATTGTAGGTTGATGGACATATTTTGTGCAGGTAATGATAGATAAACAAATTCCTAGGGGTGGTAGTTTAACAGACATCTTCCCAGGGGGGCTGAGTAGATAGACAGACATCATCCAACGTGGGTAGACAGACATATTCCAGGTGGAGTAGACATCCTCCAAGGGGTAGACATCTTAGAATGGTGGTGAGGGTAGGTAGACATCCTATGAGAGTGGGGTTAGAGATTCTCTGAGAGGGAGGTGTAGATAGCTACCAAGAGTGGAGGTAGATAGACATATTCCGAGTGGGGGGGGGGGGTTGGATAGAAATCTTCTGGGGGTTGAAATTTGCCATTTGGTAGACTGGGCTTTTCTGAGACTGTGTTTGGAAGACATTTTCCGAGGTGGGAGGTAGACAGATATATTCCGAGGCAGTTGGTAGGTAGGCAGACTAATTCCAGGGTGGTTGGTATGCTGACAGACATCTTCTGAGGGGGGGGGGGGGGGTAGACAGACATCGCCTGAGGGGCTGGAAGACACCTTCCAAAGTTTGGGGGTCTCTAGACATCTTCCGAGACAGGGGTAAACAACTTCCGAGTGGGGGGGCTGAGTAGGGGTTGGGATAGGTAGACAGACAAATTCCGAGAGGGCAGGTAGGTAGATAGACTTCTCCTTAGTGTGGGGGGGGGGGGTGTTGAGAGACATCTTTCAGGGTGATAGACATCTTACGAGGTGGGGAGAGAGTTTTTGTGGGGGTATAGATAGACATCTTCACAGGGTGAGGTAGGTGGACAAACATCTTCCTTAGGGGGGTGAGGTAGGCAGACATCTGACGAGGGGGCAGGTAGACAGACATCTCCTGTGGAGAGTTACGTAGACTGACATTTTATAAGGAGCAAGTAGGTAGAATTACATATTAGGTGGTGGGGCGATGAGAGACAGACAGCTTTCGATGGGGTAGAGGTAGTATGAAATCTTCCGATGTGGGAGGTGTAGGTAGATATCATCTGAGAGGGGTAGGTACACAGACATCTCCCGAGGGGTGGCGTAGGTAGACATTCATATTCTGTGGGGAGGGGTAGGTAGTCATACATATTCTAAGGGGGGGGGGGGGATTTAGGTAGACACACATATTCCAAGGGTGTGGGTAGATACACAGACATCATCTGAGGGGGGAGGGGAGGTGCAGGTTGACAGAGATCTTCCATGGATGGGTAGCTCGGTAGATATCTTCTGAGGGGGATAGATAGGCATATTTCGAAGGTGGGGTAGATAGCCACCTTCCCAGGGGGGGAGGGGGGCAGATCATCATGGGTGTGACGTCACGTGAGCTGCACTGCTGTTGAAATAGCTTGTTAATGTTTTATAAATTTTAGACTTCATTTACGTATTTTAAAGTATTTTTGTGTTATTATTTTTGCCGTAAAAGCAAATTATTAGTGGATATTCATTTATCTCAGTGTTTCTTCCTGTGGTATTGACTCGAGTGGTCTATTATGTGTAAGTGTGCTTCCATGGTTCGTCTAAGCCTCGCGCTTCATCAGCGTGTTTACATTTTGCGGCGTGCACTGCATCTGCAGCGGTTATAAGCTAAGTACTGACGAACTTGTTTGTGCTCTGTAATACGTTATTAAACTGAATAGATTGCAGTGGTGTTGCTTGCCATTTTTGGCGAAATAATGACTTAATAAACTCTTGTAATCGTTCGCTCGCTGTGTTTTATAGAGTTTTCAGTGTGTTGAAGTCGTTTAGTAAATTTCGTGCTTTAGTTTTCAACTGGCGTTTAGTTTAAATTTTTTGGTTTTAGCCAATAATTTTGTGAAGTTTTGCTGGTATTGGTATCGGCTGTGTTGTAGTAGTATTAATACAAGTAGCTGCTTTCTTAGTAGGCAGAGAATTTCGAGACCATAGTTGTTAGTTCTTAAATAGTGCTGCTTTTGTAACTGAACTTTGGTAACGTAGACGTATAGTTTTTTTTAGTAACTGTAAAATTTTATCGTGAGTGAGAAGTGATTGCTATGTCGTAGGTTTGTGAGTAGTGGATTAAGCTGTGGGATTTGTTCAAAGTATTTTCATTGGGGGGAATGCGGTGGGGAAGCCAGTGGTCATTTGAGGGTGATCCTGTCCTGGGAATGTAGAATCTGTAATAGAAACAAGTTAATAGAGGAGCAGGAGCGTAAGATCTGTGCCCTTCAGGTGCAGTTACAATGCGCAAAGGAGGAACTAGATAAGTTGAGGAGGGTGAAGGGTGCTGGGGAATGGGAACTGGCAGTTGACAAGAAGATAGATAGGAAAAGGAGGTAGTCAGACAGTTTTACTTTGCATACATGCAATAGATACGACAAACTGTCAAAGTTGAGCGGAGAGGAGCCTCGTGTAGCTGTATATGGAGGTAACTTGCAGCCGTCCTCAGCAATTAGGAGGCCTAGGTTCTGCTGCTAGGTAGTTACCGGGTAGAGGTGTGGGCCAGCATTTGCAAGAAGTTTTGTGGAGTGAGTACCAGGTCACAAGCATTGTGAAGCCTAATGCAGGGTTGGCTCAGGTGGCTGAAAGCATAGGGGAGTTATGTAAGAATTTTACAAAGGAGGATCAGGTAGTGATAGTGGGTGGTGCTAGGAGCAGTCGCAATAGGGACAGGGGGTATGATGTCAGTGGTGACTTGGTTAAGATAGCTACTCAAACTGGTGGCACTAATGTGCTTTTCGTGCAACTGTTTCAGCATAATGATCGGCCACACCTTAATGCGGCTGTTGGGGGCGTAATTGTGGGGCTGGGGAGTGCAGTGATGGGAGAGGGCATGGATCACATCTCAGTGGTGCCAGTTGGGTCTATCAGTAGATGGGGTTTCACTAGGCATGGCCTGCACCTCAATAGGTATGCGAAGGAGAGGCTACCTAAGCTTATAGGTGACAGTGTAGTGGGTGGTGGTGGCGGTAGTGGTGTCACTCATGGAAAAATTCCTGTAGTATTTGGTGTTAGAGCTGCACCTTTTTAATACTGAAGTCAGCTGATTGGTATACCAGCTTAAAGGAAGTGCCTCTAAGGTTCAAAAATGGTTCTAATGGCTCTGAGCACTATGCAAATTAACATATGGGGTCATCAGTCGCCTAGAACTTAGAACTAATTAAACCTAACTAACCTAAGGACGTCACACACATCCATGCCCGAGGCAGGATTCGAACCTGCGACCGTAGCAGTCGCGCGGTTCCGAACTGAGCGCTTAGAACCGCAAGACCACCGCGGCCGGCGTGCCTCTAAGGGCTCTCCTCCAGAGGATGTAATGTTTCCAAGTAGAGAAGGAATTGGCATATTTCATCAGAATATAAGAGTTATTAGAGATAAAGTTAGTGAACTGCTAACAGATGTTAACGCTGAAATTATTTGTATATCAGAGCACCACTTCAATAAATTGATAATTTATAGGCTTCCTTTACCAGGCTACATATTACCTGGCTGTTTCTCAAGGAGTTCCTTGCGGGGTGGGGAGGTGTCTCCGTACATAAAAAACAGTACGTTACTTGAGTCCATAGACTTATCACGACACTGCACTGAACAGATATTTGAAAGTTGTGCAGCATTTGTTGAATTTAGTGAAACTCAACTTCTAATTGCTGGTGTTTATAGGGCCTCTAACTCAAACTTCAGAGCATTTTTGCTTAAGCTAGAGAGGGTTCTTGATTCACTTTGTAGGAAGTACCAGAAAGTAGTTATATGTGGGGACTTCAATATTAATTTTGTATATGATTATGCAAGAAAAAGGGGGGTTGGGTTGTTTGGGGAAGGAGACCAGACAGCGATGTCATTGGTCTCATCGGATTAGGGAAGGATGGGGAAGGAAGTCGGCCATGCCCTTTGAGAGGAACTAACCCAGAATTTGCCGGGAGTGATTTAGGGAAATCACGGAAAACCTGAATCAAGATGGCTGAACGCGGGACTGAACCGTCGTCCTCCCGAATGTGAATCCAGTGCCTTAACCACTGCGCCACCTCGCTCGGTCCCAAGAAAAATGATGTTGGTAGATCTCCTAAATTCATATGATCTGATGCCAACTGTGTTTTGTTTTTTTTTTTTTTTTTCAAACTAGGGTGCAGGCGAATAGTAGCACAATTATAGACAATATTTTTATTCGTTCTTCAATACTAGATGGGCATCCTGTTAGTAAAAAAGGGAATGGCCTTTCAGACCATAATGAACAAATTTTAACACTAAAAGGTTTTTGTACTCAACCCAATGTCATATTTAGTTACAAAGAACGTAGGAAAGTCAATCCAACAGCAATAGAGTGTTTTTAAAACTTGTCAAGGAACAAGAGTGGCAAGATGTTTATAGTGCCAATAATACAGATGATAAATACAATGCTTTCCATGGCACATTTCTCATGCTCTTTGAGAGTTGTTTTCCATTAGAACATTCTGAATGGGGGTACTAGCAGTAATAGACAGCACAGTTGGCTGACTAGTGGGATAATGATTTCATGTAGAACATAGGGCGAATTATATCAAAATGTTAGAAGTAGTCACAATCAAGCTAAATAAAAATTTAGTTTCAACAGGAAATCATACAAATTTCTTCGCAAATACCTTTCTGAGATTGACGTCTGAAATACTCCTCTGTGATACAAACAAGAGAGAGATTGAGTCAATAACTATATCACTGAAGACTAAGGACTCTCATGGATATGATGGAGTGCCTAGAAGCATATTAAAGTACTGTGCTGCACATGTTAGCCCTGTATTTAGCCATATTTGCAATTTTTCCTTTAGAGTTGGTCAGTTTCCTGACCGATTAAAGTACTCATCAGTAAAGCCGCTTTATGAAAAGGGAGAAAGGGATAATATAGATAATTTTAGACCTACTTCTATGCCATCAGTGTTTGCAACAGTTACCGAAAAGGCTGTGCATGTAAGGTTAATTGATCACTTGATATCACACAATTTGCTGTCAAATGAACAGTTCGGTTTTAGAAGCCGTCTGACAACTGAAAATGCTGTATTCTGGCGTACAGACGTACTTTTATGCAAAATCGTAAGGTCCCAGCTCTTGTCCAATGCACCAAAGCCGACAAATAAGGGAATAACCGATAACTAAAACTTGAATAGTACTGCTTCTTACTGGCTACTACATCTTCTTAGAAGATATTTCTGTGTTATAATATGATGTTTTCAGTTTTCTCCGCATACCGCAACACGCGACATAATTTTGCAGACGATAAATGTAACCGTTTCAGAGAGAAAAGCGGCCAATGTGAAGATGTGGCAATAAAGTCGATTCGATAGCAAATGACGAAAGCGGGCGGATTTCTGAAGTTTTTACTACGTATGAACAGTTTCCACATTCTCCCGTGCAACGTGGTTTCCAGACGTGGTTTCATGCTGAATCTTTAGGTCGTCGGTCATGTGCAATGTACCAAAGCCGGCAAATAAGTGAATAACCGATAACTAAAACTTGACTACTACTGCTTGTTACTGGCCGATAAAATCTTCTTAGAAGCTTCTTCTGTGTTCTACTATGGTGCTTTTAGTGTCTCCGCATACCGCGGCAAGAGACATAACTTTGCAGACGTTGAATGTGACCGATTCAGAGAGAAAATCGACCAATATGACGATCTGGCGTTAAGTCGATTCTTGTGGCAAATGACGAAAACGGGCGGATTTCTCATGGTGTTACAACATATGAAAGCTTTTCTCATTCTCCCGTACAACGTGGCGTACAGACGTACTTTCATGCAAAATCTTAAGATCTTAGCTCATGTCCAATGTACCAAAGCCGGCAAATAAGTGAATAAACCGATATTTAAACTTGAATAGTACTGCTTCTTATTGGCTATTACATCTTCTTAGAAGCTTTTTCTGTGTTCTAATATGATGTTTTCAGTTTTTTCTGCATACCGCAACACGCGACATACTTTTGCAGCCGCTAAATGTAACCGTTTCAGAGAGAAAAGCGGCCAATGGGACGATCTGGCAATACATTCGATTCGTTAGCAAATGACGAAAGCGATGGATTTCTCAGGTTTTTACTACATATGAACACTTTCTACATTCTCCCGTGCAACGTGGCGTACAGACGTACTTTCATGCAAAATCCTAAGGTCCTAGCTCATGTCCAATGCAATAAAGCCGCAAATAAGTGAATAACCGATCGCTTAAACTTGAATAGTACTGCTTCCTACTTTCGATTACATCTTCTTAGAAGCTTTTTTTGTGTTCTAATAAGATGTTTTCAGTTTTTTCCGCATATTGCAATACGCGACATACATTTCCAGACGATAAATGTAACTGTTTCAGAGAGAAAAGCAGCCAATGTGAAGATGTTGCAATAAAATAGATTCGGTAGCAAATGAAGAAAGCGGGCGGTTTTCTCCAGTTTTTACTACATATGAAGTTTCCACATTCCCCCGTGCAATGTGGTTTCCAGACGTCGTTTCATGCAAAATCTTTACGTCGTCGGTCATGTCCAATGTACCAAAGGCGGCAAATAAGTGAATAACCGATAACTAAAACTTGAATAGTACTGCTTCTTATTGGCGATTACATCTTCTTAGAAGCTTTTTCTGTGTTCTAATATGATGTTTTCAGTTCTTTTCCGCATATTGCAACACACGACATAAATTTCCAGACGGTAAATGTAACCTTTTCAGTGAGAAAAGCGGCCAATATGACGCTCTATCATTAATTCGATTCGATGGCAAATGTCGAAAACGGGCCGATTTTTCATGTGGTTACTACATGTGAACACTTTTCACATCCTCCTGTGCATCGTGGTTTCCAGACGTCGTTTCATGCAAAATCATTAGGTCGTCGGTCATGTCCAATGTACCAAAGCCGGCAAATATGTGAATAACTGATAACTAACACTTGAATAACACTGCTTGTTACTGGCCGATTACATTTTCTTAGAAGCATCCTCTGTGTTCTACTATTTTGCCTTTAGTGTCTGCGCATACCGCGGCAATCGACGTAACTTTGCAGACGATGAATGTAACAGTTTCAAAGAGAAAAGCGGCCAATGTGACGATCTGGCATTAAGTCGATTCGAAGGATAATGTCAAAAACGGTCGGATTTCTCATGTTGTTACTACATATGAACATCTTTTACATTCACCCGTGCAACGTGGCGTACAGACGTACTCTCATGCAAAATCTTAAGGTCCTTGCTCATGTCCAATGCACCAAGGCGGAAAATAAGTGAATAACCGATAACTAAAGCTTGTATATTACTGCTTCCTACTTTCGATTACATCTTCTTAGAAGCTTTTTCTGTGTTCTAATATAATGTTTTCAGTTTTTTCCGCATATTGCAATAAGCGACATAAATTTCCAGGCGATAAATGTAACTGTTTCAGAGAGAAAAGCGGCCAATGTGAAGATCTGGTAATACTTTCGATTCGATAGCAAACGACGAAAGCGATTGAATTCCTCAGGTTATTACTACGTATGAACACTTTCCACATTCTCCCGTGCAACGTGGCGTACAGACGTACTTTCATGCAAAATCTTAAGGTCCTAGTTCATGTCCAACCGTGCGACTGCTAAGGTCGCAGGTTCGAATCGTGCCTGGGGCATGGATGTGTGTGATCTCCTTAGGTGCGTTAGGTTTAAGTAGTTCTAAGTTGTAGGGGACTAATGATCTCAGCAGTTGAGTCCCAATGTGCTCAGAGCCATTTAAACTGATGTCCAATGCACCAAAGCCGGCAAATTAGTAAATAACCGATAGCTAAAACGTGAATAGTACTGCTTCCTACATTCGATTACATCTTCTTAGAAGCTTTTTTCGTGATCTAATATGATTTTTTCAGTTTTTTCCTCATATTGCAATACGCGACGTACATTTCCAGACGATAAATGTAATTGTGTCAGAGAGAAAAGCTACCAATGTGAAGATGTGGCAATATAATAGATTCGGTAGCAAATGACGAAAGCTGGCGGTTTTCTGTAGTTTTTACTACATATAAACAGTTTCCACATTCCCCCGTGCAAAGTGGTTTCCAGACGTCGTTTCATGCAAAACTTTAGGTCGTCGGTCATGTCCAATGTACCAGAGGCGGAAAATAAGTGAATAACCGATAGCTAAAACTTGAATAGTACTGCTTCTTACTTGCGATTACATCTTCTTAGAAGCTTTTACTGTGTTCTAATATGATGTTTTCAGTTTTTTCCTCATACCGGAAAACACGTCAAAATTTTGCAGATGATAAATGTAACCGTTTCAGAAACAAAAGCGGCCAATGTGAAGATGTTGCAATAAAATAGATTCAGTTGCAAATGACGAACGCGGGCATTTTTCTCTAGTTTTTACTACATATGAACAGTTTCCACATTCCCCCGTGTAATGTGGTTTCCAGACGTCGTTTCATGCAAAATCTTTAGGTCTTCGGTCATGTCCAATGTACCAAAGGTGGCAAATATGTGAATAACCGACAACTAAATCTTGAATAGTGCTGCTTCTTATTGGCGATTACATCTTCGTAGAATGTGCTTCTGTATTATACTATGTTGCTTTTTGTGTCTCCACATACTGCGGCAAGCGACATATCTTTGCAGACGATGAATGTCTTTACTACATATGAACACTTTTCACATTTTCATATGCAACGCGTCTGCTAGACCTCCCCTCATGCAAAATCTTAAGGTACTAACTCATGTACAAGGCACCAAAGTCGGCTAAATATTCAATTTTTGGTAATTAAAACTTGAATTGTATTGCTTCTTGCCGGCTACTACATCAACTTAGAAGCTTCTTCTGTGTTCTACTATGGTGCTTTTAGTGTCTCCGCATACCTCAGAACGCAACATAGCTTTGCACACGATAAATGTAACCGTTTCAGAGAGAAGAGCAGCCAATGTGACGATCTGGCATAAAGTAGATTCGATAGCAAATGACGAAAACGAACGAATTTCTCTGGTTTTTACTACATATGAACACTCTTCACATTCACCCATGCAACGTGGCTGCTAGTCCTCCCTTCATGCAAAATCTTAAAGTTCTAGCTCATGTCTAAGGCACCAAAGCCGGCTAAAATATCACAAGTCGATAACTGATTTTGAGTCGTACTGCTTCTTACTGGTTATTAATTCAACTTAAAAGCTTCTTCTGTGTTCTACTATGGTACTTTTAGCGTCTCCGCATTCCGCAGCACGCGACATAGTTTTGCACACGATAAGTGTAACCGTTTCATACAGAAGAGCGGCAAATGTGACTATCTGACACTAAGTCGATTCGATAGCAAATGACGAAAACGGGCGGATCTCTTACGTTTTTACAACATATGAATTCTTTTCACATTCTCCCGTACAACGGGCTGATAGTCCTCCCTTCATGCAACATCTTAAGGTTCTTGCTCATGTCCAAGGCACCAAAACCGGCTAAAAAATCCAAAATCGATAACTAAAACTTAAATTGTACTGCTTCTTACTGTCTATTACATAAACTTAGAAGTTTCTTCTGTGTTCCACTACTGTGCTTTCAGTGTATCCGCATATCGCAGCACGCAACATAGCTTCGCACACGATACATGTAACCGTTTCAGAGAGAATAGCGGCCAATGTGACCATCTGACATTAACTCGATTCGATAGCAAATGACGAAACGGGCAGATTTATTAGGTTGTTTCTACGTATGAACACTTTTCACATTCCCACGCGCAACGTGGCTGCTAGTCCTCCCTTCATGCAACATCTTAAGGTACTAACTCATGTCCAAGTCACCAAACCAGGCTAGTGAGTCAATAATCGGTAACTAAAACTAGAATTGTAGTACTCCTTACTACCAGATTATATCAACTTAGAAACTTTTTCTGTGTACGACCATGATTCATTTAGTGTCTCCGCATACTTCAAAACGCTACATAGTTTGGAAGACGATAAATGAAACCGTTTCAGAGACATGAGCCACCAATGATTCGATCGTTCATTAAGTCGATTCGATAGCAAATGAAGAAAACGGGAGGATTTCTGAGGGTTTTACTACATATGAACACCTTTCACATTCTCCCTTGCAACGTGGCTGCTATTCCTCCATTCATACAAAATTTTAAAGTCCTAGCTAATGTCCAAGGCACCAAAGCCGGCTAAAAAGTCAAAAATCAATAACTCAAACTTGAATTGTAAAGCTTCTTACTGGCTATTACATCACCTTAGAAGCTTCTTCTGTGTTCTACTATGGGGCTTTTAGTGTCTCCGCATTCCGCAGCACGCGACATAGCTTTTCACACGTTAAATGTAACCGTTCTAGAGAGAATAGCGGCCAATGTGACCATCTGCCATTAAGTCGATTCGATAGCAAATGACGAAAACGGGCGGATTTCACAAGTTTTCACTACATATTAACACTTTTCACATTCTCCCATGCAACGCGGCTGCTAGACCTCCCTTCATGATAAATGGTAAGGTCCTAGCTCATGTCCAAGGCACCAAAGCCGGCTAAAAAGTCAAAAATCGTTCACTAAAATTTGAATTGTACTGATTCTTACTGGCATTTACACCAAATTAGAAACTTCATCTGTGTTCTTTTATGGGGATTTTAGTGTCTCCGCAACCGCAGCAGGCGACATAGCTTTGCACATGATTAATGTCACTGTTTCACAGGGAAGAGCGGCCAATGTGACGACCTGACATTAAGTCAATTCAATAGCAAATGACGAAAACGGACGAATTTCTCAGGTTTTTACTACATATGAACACTTTTCAGATTCTCCCGTGCAACGTGGCTGCTAGTCCTCCCTTCATGCAAAATCGTAAGGACCTAGCTCACGTCCAAGGCACCAAAGCCGGCTTAAAAGTCAAAAATCGATAAATAAAACTTGAATTGTACCGTTTCTTACTGGTTATTACATCAACTTAGGAGCTCCTTCTGTGTTCTACTATGGTGCTTTTAGTGTCTCCGAATTCCGCATCACGCCACATAGTTTTGCACACGATAAATGTAACCGTATCAGAGAGAAGAGCGGCCAATGTGACCATCTGACAATAAGACGATTCGACAGCAAATGACGAAAACGGGCGGATTTCCTAGGTTTTTACTACATATGAACACTCTCCACATTCTCCCGTGCAACGTGGCTGCTAGTCCTCCCTTCATGCAAAATCTTAAGGTCCTAGCTAATGTCCAAGGCACCAAAGCTGGCTAAAAAGTCAAAAATCGTTAACTAAAACTTGAAATGTACTGCTTCTTATTGGCTATTACATCAACATAGAAGTTTCTTCAGTGGTCTACTATGGTGCTTTTAGTGTCTCCGCTTTCCACAGCAAGCGACATAGCTTTGCACACGTTAAATGTAACCGTTTCAGAGAAAAGAGCGGCCAATGTGACCATCTGACATTAAGTCGATTCAATAGCAAATGACGAAAACGGGCGGATTTATTAGGTTGTTATTACATATGAAAACTTTTCACATTCACCCGTGCAACGTAGCTGCTAGTTCTCCGTTCATAGAAATTCTAAAGGTCCTAGCTCATGTCCAAGTAACCTAAGCCGGCTAAAAATTCAATAATCGATAGATAAAACTATTATTTTACTGCTTCTTACTGCCTATTACATCAACTTAGAAGCTTCTTCTGTGTTCTACTATGGTGCTTTTAGATTCTCCGCATTCCGCAGCACGCGACATAGCTTTGCACACGATAAATGTAACCGTCTCAGAGAGAAGAGCGGTTAACGTGACGATATGACATTGAGTCGATTTGATAGCAGATGACGAAAACAGGCGGATTTCTTAGGTTTTTACTACATGCGATCTCTTTTCACATTCTCCAGTGCAACGTATCTGTTAGTCCTCCCTTCTTGCGAAATATTAAGATCCTACCTCATGTCCAAGGCACCAAAGCCGGCTAAAATTTCAAAAATCGATAGCTAAATTTGAGTTCTTCTGCTTCTTACTGGCTATTACATCAACTTAGAAGCTTTTTTGTGTTCTACTATGGTGCTTTTAGAGTCTCCGCTTATCGCAGCACGCAACATAGCTTTGCACACGATAAATGTAACCGTTTCAGAGAGAAGAGCGGCCAATGTGACGATCTGATATAAAGTCGAATCGATGGCAAATGTCGAAAACAAGCGGATTACTTAGTTTTTTACTACATTCGATCACTTTTCACATTCTCCCGTGCAACGTGGCTGCTAGTCCTCCCTTTATAGACATTCTTAAGGTCCTAGCTCATGTTCAAGGCACCAAAGCCGGCTAAAAAGTTAATAATCGATAACTAAAACGATTATTTTACGGCTTCTTACTGGCTATTACGTCAACTTGGAAGCTTCTTCTGTGTTCTACTATGGTGCTTGTAGTGTCTCCGCATATCGCAGCACGCGACGTAGCTTTGCACACGATAAATGTAACCGTTTCATATAGAACAGCCTCCAATGTGACCATCTGACATTAAGTCGATTCGATAGCAAATGACGAAAGCGTTCGGATTTCTTAGGTTTTTACTACATATGAACACGTTTCACATTCTCCCGTGTAACGTGGCTGCTAGTCCTCCCTGCATGTAAATTCTTAAGGTCCTACCTCATGTCCAAGGCACCAAAGCCGGCTAAAAATTGAAAAATCGATAACTAAATTTGAGTTCTACTGCTTCCTAATGTCTATTACATCAACTTAGAAGCTTTTTTGTGTTCTACTATGGTGCTTTTAGAGTCTCCGCTTATCGCAGCACGCAACATAGCTTTGCACACGATATATGTAACCGTTTCGGAGAGAAGAGCGGCCAATGTGACGATCTGACATTAAGTCGAGTCGATAGCAAATGACGAAAACGGGCGGATTTCTTAGTTTCTTACTACATATGGACACGTTTCACATTCTCCCGTGCAACGTGGTTGCGAGTCCTCCCTTCATGCAAAATCTTAAGGTACTAGTACATGTCCAAGGCACCAAAGCCGGCTAAAAATTTAAAAATCGATCGCTAAAACTTAAATTGTACTGCTCCTTGCTGGCTATTACATCAACTTAGAAGCTCCTTCTGTGTTCTACATAGTGCTTTAATGTCTCCGAGTTTCGCAGCACGCAACAAAGCTTTGCGCACGATAAATGTAACCGTTTCAGAGAGAAGAGCGGCCAATGTGACGATCTGATATAAAATCGAATCGATAGCAAACGACGAAAACGGGCGGATGTCTTAGGTTTTTACTACATATGAACACTTTTCACATTTTCCCGTGCAACGTGGCTGCTAGTCCTCCCATAACACAAATTCTTACTTTCCTAGCTCATGTCCAAGGCACCAAAGACGACTAAAATGTCAATAATCGATAGCTGAAACAATTATTTTACGGCTTCTTACTGTCTATTACGTCAACTTAGAAGCTTGTTCTGTGTTCTACTATGGTGCTTGTAGTGTCTCCGCATTCCGCAGCACGCGACATAGCTTAGAACACGATAAATGTAACCGTTTCAGAGAGAAGAGCGACCAGTGTGACGATCTGACATTAAGTCTTTTCGATAGCAAATGACGACAACGGGCGGATTCCTTAGGTTTTTGCTACATGCGATCTCTTTTCACAATCTCCAGTGCAACGTGGCTGTTAGTCCTCCCTTCATGCAAAATATTAAGAACCTACCTCATGTCCAAGGCACCAAAGCCGGCTAAAAATTCAAAAATCGATAGCTAAATTTGAGTTCTTCTGCTTCTTACTGGCTATTACATCAACTTAGAAGCTTTTTCTGTGTTCTACTATGGTGCTTTTAGTGTCTCCGCATATCGCAGCACGCAACATAGCTTTGCACACGATAAATGTAACCGTTTCAGAGAGAAGAGCGGCCAATGTGACGATCAGACATTAACTCGATTCGAAAGCAAATGACGAAAACGGTCGGATTTCTTTGGTTTTTACTACATATGAACACTCTCCACATTATTCCATGCAAGGTGTTAGCTAGTCCTCCCTTCATGCAAAATCTTAAGGTCCTAGCTCATGTCAAAGTCACCAAAGCCCCCTAAAAAGGCAAAAATCGATAACTAAATTTTA